>NC_046221.1:22193865-22499786 GCF_009819885.2 Catharus ustulatus | reverse complement strand
ACAGTGGATACAAATATTTGCAATCTTCACGGTTATTAATCTGGTAGCTTTCCAGCACACTACATTTTAAAAGTAGGAAATGGCAGCTTGTAAGCAAACAACTTCTCTGTCCAATCTCCACTGGCCTGGGAGGCTCACATGGCCCTGCCAGTTCAGGTCTCCCAAGTTACCAACCTGTTCCGAAGTTCTCTGCAGAAGAATTTTGCAAAAATACAAGTTCTGTGATACTCCCACTCTAGACCACCAAAGTGAAAGTCAGCATTTATTTAACTTAAACTTAGTGCTTAGTACTAGACTTCCAGTCACTACATATCTCCAAATGTGAAGGTGAATGTTCAAGGTACACTACACATGTAATTGTATGATCATATGCTACAAATGAATTATACCAAAACAAAAGAAGCTGGAAGTACACACCACATTGAAAATACAGTCAGAAGGGCCATTTGTTTGCAAAACAAGAAGCTATAAGCACAGCAGAAAGAGCCAGTGTGTTATATCCTGTTCTGTCTGCCAAATCTTGCTGCTTCTTGGTAAGGCAAAATGGAAAGGGAAGAGTAAACAGTGGTAAACATAAGATACGCACAGAAGTCTAACAGGATTATTCAAAACTACATGCCAGTTTATATCCAAAAAATACCATAAAAGGCACATGATGAACAGTCCAGTTACTAAAGACAAGATATGAATATGGGAGGGAAAAACCAGCTTCCAGGCGACAGTAATACAGCGACGATCGGGTTATCATAATGTCCTAATGTGGGTGAACTCCTGAGGGTCCTGCTCAAAGTCCAGTGAAATCAACAAAAAATATACTGATTCCAAGTTATGGCTCAGACCCAAATTTCATGAGCTACGTGCTATTAACTATCTTTAATCCAGATAGCTACACTCAAAGTAAATAATTGCAAAAAATATTCTTCAGTGCTGATCGATATATTTACCTTTCACAAAAATGAAGAATCTTTCCCTAAAGCAGTTACAAGTGACTGCCTCCTTCCAGATGGTCAGTCTGCACCCACTTGCACTCCTATATATTTGTCTTTTTCCAAATACTTACCAGAACCTTTTGACTGTGAAGGAAAATCATTTGAATGCCATGGCCAATATTTTGTCATAATCCAACATACAGCCTAATCATAAAATATAATGCTTCTAAAAATCTTACATATTTTACAGCTGCCAACATCTTTAAACATTTCTTAATTTAATCTTACATATATCTGACTTTATTGAGAGACGTAAAAGTTAAAAAAATACATTAAAAGGCTGCAAGTGTTGGGTTCACTTACTAAAGGAAATACATGAAAGAGGTAGAAGATTCAGAAACACCATAGATGTTCCCATTACAATAATATCTAATTAATCATACAGCTGTTGGGTAGGGTGTTCAACTGCACCACACAGTTGGGTGTTTTATTCTGCAGTGGTACTACCTGAAGCTAAGATGTAGTCATTTTTGGAAAACAAGATAATTATAAACTGATTTAATACGGTCCAGTTTCTTACTAACTGAAAATTCCCAATCTGAAGGCATTTGCTTTACAACAACTTTTAGAAGTCTCAGGTGCTAGAAATATAACTATCCAAGATTAACATGGTAAAGAGTTGTTCCCTCACACCCCATACTTTTTAAGCTAAATTCACTTGTGCTCAGTTTAATGCCCCCAAAAAATTGTCAAGGGGGCTTCAGGGGCAGCAAGCATAGCGTTCAAGCGCATGGTAAAGGTGATTCCAGTAACAAATAAAAATTGAAAGACAGCAATGAAACTGGCCACTTGCCTAGCACTGTTATTATCTAGTGCAGTGAAATCGTTATGCTTCTCATAAGCCAATGCCTTGCCATCTAAAACAGTGTCTGAAATGCTCTATCAAAAATACACAGCAACTCTCACAGACTTCACATCACCACATCCTGAATTGACTACTTAGAAATATTCCCAAATGTCCAGTAAGTTTGTGCTGCACAATACTTAAAGACTGTTGTCTGCCTAATCATTTTCAATCACACCTGTGAGAGGACACAGTGGTTATCTTATTAAACAAGAGATTTTGGCTGGTTCCTCTTATGATGATTTAAGACAAAGTGCTGCTGTACTGGTTTCCACAGTCTACTGTACAATTGAGATTGTCAAGACAGTGTAAGATGCTGAAAAAGTTGTATAGATTTTGGTCAAACACCAGTTTCTGAGAGACACAGTTTTACAGTACTGTACTTTCTGTAATTCCAAGGATGTCTGCTGATAATATTAGAAAATCTGAAGTGTGATGATGTTAGTCATGACTGTTTCTTTAGGCATTTGGCAAAATACACATACGTATAACAGCTATTTTTGACATTATTGAATGTTTACATATATACAATCTGTATACTGAGATTATAAACATGTAAGGTAAAAAAAAAAGGTATAATCTTTGTTTGTTTGCCATTGTGTCAAATAGTTACCTTTCAAAGCTTGAAATCCTGTCGCGAAAAAAAAAGGTCCTATATTTCTTACTCCTGCATGCTAATCTCTACTACAGTATGTTGTTTTTCCCTTACATGTGTAAAGTAAAGAACACAAGGTTCATGCATACAGCGTACAAGTTTACATCAGCTGGGCTCTCTGTGAGGCACGTTCCCAGTTCCACTCTGGTCTGACTCAGGACTGCAACAAACCAGAGAAAAACCTCTCTGACACAGGACTGGCAAATGGACTGCAGTTTGGATTCTAGGTCACCATGCGGAACAGCCTTGTCACATCTGGGCTAATTATTCTCTATCAAATGTTATGATTTTGGTTGTCCATCAAATCCATAAAGTACAAGTCAACAAAAAAGAATGAAAAACAAATACTGTTTTTTTCCTTTCCACATGAGAGGAGGTTATCACTGCGATATCATGAGCATCTCTGTTGATCTTTTGAATTGTCTGAAGAGCAGATGAATGTGCAGTGACTCAGTGATGCTGAGTTTCTATAAAATCCAAAGTAAACAGTTCTGATGTGACCCCAGGAAAACAGTGCAGCTAGATGGATGTCTCCCATAGCTGGAGAGGAGGAAAATGAACACAAACACACATTGTACACCAAAATAAAACAGGCTGTCACCCAAACAGTGCAAGGGGCTTTTTTGGGGGAAGTGCATCTACATCACTTGGGCCATCAAATCTCTTCCCAGACTCCGGTGAGTATCTGTTCACCAAGTGAGCAGTCTCAAGCATTTCAGCACAACTTACAGTTGGCACAGTAAATGCCCATGGCTGGGAGTTCAGTTTTCTGTTTGAAGGAGAAATGTCAGTGTAGCATCAAACTTGTACTAGACAGCTTTTACTTTAGAGTTACGCTAATATTAGTGTAGAGATAACTTCCCATTTTCATCTGCTAACTCTGCTCAGAGCAGCATGACTTCCTGCTGTGGGTTTGAGCTGCTACCAAAGCAGCTCCAGGGCTGAGAAACATCAGTACACCCCAGGCTCCAAGCTACCTTGGGAGACCCTGTGCTGCACCTCACACAATCTTCTGCTCCAAGCAGCACTGGGGGAGCAGCTTGCATGATCCCTTAGCAGCACTGCATTCCTTTTTTCTTGGAAAAAAAAAGGGCAGAGAACAGTGATGAGAATCTCATCAGCATCAGCAACATCAACCAAGGGTATTGCAAGTAAAGCTCCTAAAGCAAGAAGCTGCTTTTTTGCTTATTCAAATACCTGCTATGTCTGAATTGACACCAAGAAAACAAAAGCCTTTTGGAGCAGCTGGAAACCTCTCCATATGGGGCATTACTATCCACCACACGTTCCAGCAACTCCTGGTCACTCTAAGGGGCCAGGATGGACTCAGGTCACACAGCAGTGAAGTCTCTCCAGACCTGCAAGCTCTCTACATGCTCCATGCGAGGAACTTTTTATGTTTCCTAAAAGCTGGTAAACAGCTATCCCTGCAGCCTGCATGAGAGCTGCTGGGAGCAGGGGTAAGAAAGGAGAGCCAAACACAGCACTTGCTCCAGGGCTGTCTGTGTTCTGCAGCACAAAGGCTGTCCAGGACACATTCTCAGCTTGGAATAAGAAAAGCAGCAAAATCTGGGCTTCAGGGCAGCTTTAAGAGCAACCTTAAAAGCTGCCTGTAAACACAGCTGTCTAGGCTCAGCAGCTTCAGAACCTCAGGGTGCAAAGGAAATGCCACTCCAGCTCTCCTTGTTTGTCAAAGGTGTTAATCTGCCACAGTCTGCTTTTGAAAAACTACCAGTAAATCAAGACACTGGTGAAATGCAGAGAAGGGGACACATACCCTGGCACTTTGCCTGTTGACTTTTTTCTCTTCGTCAGGAAGTGGTGGCATCGGGTAGGGGTATTTTCTGCTGGAAGCAATAGATCCAGTGGATGAAGACGGAGACTTTGCAGGAGACAGTGTCCTGAGATGTTGAAACACACAAAATAAATGTGATGTCTTTGCATTCTAGCACTGCAACAGCAACTGCCATTACTCTGAAGCTTGGTTCAGAGCCAAGTATATAGATTATTATTAGCTCAATATCAGTGGGATAAAATTGCTTGATCAGTGGTCTTATGATTTCATTATATGAATAAAGGTATTTAGAGATTTCAGGAACACTAGAAGAAAAAAACTTTGCTACTTCTTATTAGAATTGTATAACAGAAATTATTTCTTAAACTGTTTGATATGATACTGCAATTAATCATTTTAAAATTATTAAAACCTAAATCTGCAATTGAATAAATACAGAACTAAAAGATAAACATGGCATTATAAAGCCTAAATAGAACCAATAGTTCTATAAATACAAGCTGAACAAATGTCTTCTCCCAGTGACTAAATAGCAATTATGCCTCTTTATGCGTATCTTACACATCTCCTAAATTGATACAAACATAGCAAATAAATCTATTATTTTTGTAACATTAATTTACACAAATGCATGCATTTGGAGGCCAAACTGTTAGTTGTGAAGTAACAAAGGCATATACAAAGTGCTAATAACGAATTGTTATACATGCAAGCATCATACAGTGCATATTGTTCCAGCCAAAGAAAGAGTCTGATGAGAATATACAAAAATGGACTGATTAGTCAATGGCAATCAGCATTTCTGTACAAGGTGAGTAGAGTAAGCAGGAGCAAGTAAATGTTTGTATCACATGAAAGGCATTCTTTTCATGTCAATAAGGCAACAGCACATTATTGACTGAAATTTTATACCCAAGAAAAACTCTTATGCTTCTGTTTTGAGACTCTGCACTTTTCCCACTTGAGAGGTTCCTATTAGGCTCTAAATCTGGGCAGAGTAAAATTTTTAAAAGGCCTCAAAGTAGAAAAATTGAGCTATCCTGGCCACCTCGTTCTCTTGTCCAGACCAAGGACGTTTACCACAGGAGCCCTCTTAATACTGCAGGCACATCACTCAGCCCTCCCTGAGCACTGCTATCTAGTATCTTCTGAGTTAATGTGTCTCTGAAAATGGAAAGTATCCATAATAAGTGAAATTTATTTACCTTTAAATAATTTTATTCCTATTTTGGACTATTGTATCATTTTGTTGTGTCTGTAGCTGCCTACAACAGCACATTCTCTTGCCTCCCATACAAACAATGACTGATGGTAGCCACAAGCAACAAAGTGTCAATGGAACTTATATGATGAGAGCTCTCCAGTCTGGCTCATGATCCTCTAATGCCTCATGTTCAGCCTCTAAGTTCAATAGCAGTTAAAAAATTGACATTTGTACAATTTGTACAATTGCCCAAATATGGAAGCATACATCTTCAGTACCTGCACATTGATCACCCATTAAGATGAAATGGACATACACCAATGTTTTCAGGAAAAAATCCCTGAAACAGTAACTGCAGTATAAAACAAGTTTTTTGTACGTCCAACATCATGGATCTGGGCACCAAACTGTGCATGCAAGGTATCAGGTTAATTTAAAGAAAAAAAATCCCAGGGAAAGGTTGTCAACAGTGCCCTGCTGTTCACTGTCCATACAAATCCTCTCATCTCTGCCCCCACTTGGACTAGTATGGATCACTAATAAACTATTTTTGGATCTAGAATGAAGAATACAAGGAGAAGAGGAAGGCGGGAAAAAAGGAGAGCAGATTTTACATATTATTAGTGATCCAATTATTCACGAATTTTACCCCATTGCTGCAGTAGAATTTTAAATGTTCATTTTAAAATTTGTAACCATGCACTTGGAGATCAGAAACCAGGAACTGGGCTAGTGGAATCTGACTTGGCAAGCCCTAGAAAAGTCGTTTATAGGGTAGCAGAGCAGTGGGCTGCACAGAATGAAGGCATCTCCCATCTCTTTCACCACACCAGGCACAACACTTCCAACACACCACAGGCTCTTCACGTTTTAGATCCTCTAAGAGAAGGCCACAGTGAGAGGAAAAGCCACAGCCAATCTTCCTGTCCTTCCATCTGAGCAGGTGATCCTGGAAGGAGTAATAATCCCCTGAAGGATAGGGCATCTTGAATATTTTCCCTGCACAGGCAGGTCCTCTGACCAGGATCCCTAACTGAGCCTTTTAGCCAGGAAGCTTTGCACCATAACTCAAACACAATGCTGTCTTTTCTAAAGATTTTGAAGGCCAAGCCTCCAAATGTAGCTGCCTACATATCCTTCTTCTCAAAACCCCTTTGCACTGCCTGCTCACCTGCAGTTTGCCCATCTAACTGATGTGAGCTTTGCTGCTCAGCTGCACCTGCAACACTACAGCCAATACATGGAGAATGCAGTTGCACACTTACAGAAATGACCTTGCCCTCCCCTCACAGGGCCTCACCACTTATTTTTGCTATAGAGTTACGTGCTGGGTTTTGTCATCTTTAGTGCCAGCTGCTGAGACTGTGAACATACACAACTCAGAGTATGCTCACAGATCTTACGGTGGGTCTTCTGTGATAAACAACATTGTTTGAGGCGGTTTTGATCACCTTTCAGGTTGTGCCCTGCAATTGTATATGTGCTGTGTATCCCAGATTTACATAGACTTTAAATGAGAAAGGTCATATCTGGCTCTTTCTCATTTACAGGATGGAGAGACAGCATTCAGGGACACTTGCAGGTAATGTTGGGGTTAAAGGTAGGAAAACTTGGCGGTTTTGGTCAAGGGTGGGATCCACTCAGCTTTCACTAGGGTTTCAGTTCTCCTGCAATCAAATCCATTAGCTTTCATTCCAAATGTTGCTTCCAGCTGAAACCTACCCAAGCAACTAGTACACACCACGACAGAGATTCAGAGGTTTTACTGCCAACCCCAAATGAAGCCATGTGCCTCACCAGCAAAAATTCTAATTTTTGACCAGAAAGCAAGATAGAGTGGCTTCTTTGTGTCTTTCTGTCCTGAAAGCTAAAACTAAGAGTGTGTGGAGACCATTCTGTGATTCACAACAAACAGGAAGATATCTGGAAGCAGTCCCTGCAGCCTTGGGGCCACCTGCTAGGCATCTTGTTCCTTAACAGCAAATGTTGCACAAGAAACAGTGCAAAATGTGGCAAAACCTGGCCACACAACTAAACATCTTGCAATTTTGAATGTCATTTTAGCTGAACTCAAGGCAGGTGGCCCTGGCAGATCTGAACTGTTCATCAACTGTGAGGGATTCTCTTTTGCAGACTGAAATAATGTAATGAAATTCAGCTAACATTCAACCTGGGTGAAAGCGTTTCAAGCCCAAATACGTAGACCCTATCAGCCTAATCTGACCTTTGCTGCTGTGGATTCAGCACTTTGTCGTCAGCCTAGATCCTACATTAAAAAGTTAGGCTCTTCTGAAAACACTGGTGTGGCTAAATATTTTAAAGTAAGTTCCTTTTAAAAGCCACAGATGTGCACACATGTCCTCAGAAATAGCAGCAGCAAAGGGGAGAGGAGGCTCATGGAGGGGCTGCAGAAGAGACAATGGTTATGGCTTGAGCTGTCACTTGGAGCTGTGAACTGTGCCTCACAAGCAGGCACTCACATGCTTCAATGAACACTTCTCTTTAACTCTTGAAACAAAATCCTGATCCTACTGACATCAGTAGGCATTTTTTTCATTGCCTGCCAACAATAACAGTATTTTGCTTTGGTTCTAAGAGGGAAAAGGCTTGTTTGTTTGCGTTTTTATTTTAAGTGCAGTCTAGAGTTGCCTCGGCAAGAGCAGCTTGCCAAGGGCTGGTCATGGCTCTGGCCTCAGCTGGATGCTCACAGAGGAAGGTAATGGAGATGAGCAGCTGAAGAGGAACTGAGAAAAAATCAAGGACACAAAAACACATTAGAAATAGGAGGGAAATGACAGCCCACTGTCTCCTCCTTCCATGCCCCTTCTCAAAGTCCTTCTGATACGGGACGGCATTTTCCTTCTGTTTGTGGTCTGGGTCTCCATATAAAAATTCCTTTGTTTGTAACCTACTTTTGTATTTAAATAACTCTCATAAAGTATAACTTATTGCAAATACTTGCATTAAATCAAATGTAGGCAACTCAATGCCTTAGAAGGTGCCTTCTAGCCTTTTTTTTGTTCATAATTATCTCCAGAAATGCCATGTTTGGGGCTTCTGGGAGCTTGTTTTCTGATTCCATCATGGTTCCATCAAGTCTTTCAGATTCAGTGAGAATTCTGAGAAATCCCTAACCATATTTCACAAGGTCAGCCTGTGCAGTGGACATTGTAATTGGCAGTAACAAGAATAAGCAGTAGTAGCACATTCATAAAATAACGTCACTTACAGCAAAGTTAAAATCAGGGAGAGGCTTCCTGCCTGATTTTATTGCTGAGGTTATGAGATCATAGCACACAAAATTAAAATCTAGACTACACTTTGAGCAGGAAAATGAGAGTTTTCTTCACAGATCTTACTTTCTTACAGATGAGAATCCTACACTTGGGAGTTTTCTGGTGCCAGAGACACCAGCAACTATTATTACTATCATTAATAAAAAGTAATTATATAGAAATACCCATCAGACTTGTGGACTATAAAAAAATTTACTAGGAAATCAGGTATTAGAGAGACAAATTATGATTTATACAGGTTTTTTTAAGTAGATGGAGAAAATCTTGGTGATGACTAATATCTCTATTTTCTGAAAATCTGCAACATTCCTAGCGTTTTTGTCATTTCTTCTTATTCTATCTCAACTCTTCCTAAAACAGCACCAGTCATCAGTATATTATTCCTAAAACTACAGGGAAACAAGCAAAACAGCAGTATTACTTTCAGGACATATTTAAAAGAATGGAGAAATCAGAGCAGATTAGCAACATGAATATTACTCAGCTAAATATCTGGAGTAAATATCTTTTCCTGGGACTCTGACTCATAAAATATAGTACCAGTTGGACAGTCTGACTTCAGCCTGACTTTCCAGTTTATCAAGTAAGATCTGTTTCATTCTGTGTGTGAATCATTTCACAGGCTCAGGCTCAAAACCCAGCCAAAAGATGTTCTGACACACCATTCTTAAGAACAGTCTTTTCCTGTTTGTGCTATCAGTAAGCAAAATTGCATCTGATTTTTGTCAGAAACTGTTAGTTCAACCTCTTGTAAACCCGTGGCAACTCATCTCATGAGATATGATCTTTTACCTTCCATAATGTATCTGCAGAATACTTCCCCATGATTACCTGATTTAATTAGGACAATACAGATTTCTAAATTTATTCTAGTTGCTCTCTGATTTCTGAAGGTAACTGCCACAGTCGATGATTAGTAAGATTCTGTGGTGCAAAAAAATGGATTTATGTTTAATCTCTGCTGATATATAGCCTTTAAAACTCACATGGGTCAGCCTAATCCTCATCTATATGCCAAAAATGCTTGGTTTATCTCAAATACAATTAGAAATGTGAGTCATTCAGTGTAACAGCTGAATAGCCTCAGGGGCAGGGTACAATTCCATCAATTTAATCTAGTTACTAAATAAAAATACATTGATAGTAAAAAATGAACACCAAATTATGAGTATGCAAACAGATTTTTAAACCTGTTTAACTAAACCATTTAAACTAACCTATTTTAAAATAGTGCTATCTTCATATTCCATCGATGTCTTTGTTTACGGCTACCACAGGGCCTCTGATACAAAAACCCTGAAAGACAGCTACGAGTTTAGGTTGTAGTGGGCAACTCTTGACCTTGCCTAAACAAGGTCAAGAGGCTACTTTTAGAAAAAGTTTTGGTAATAAAACACATCTCACTTCTTGTGTGAGTTTGCCTGACTTCAGCTTCCAGTGACCTTTGGTCATTATCAGTCTTAGTTTGCTAATCTAAAGCACCTCCCACACACATGGAGAGATTTTGCTCCACATGCAGTGATGTGGACTTCATGATCAGGTAATGTTCAGCTGCTCCATTAAACTGAATAGCCTGAGGCTCTGCAGTCCCTTCCATGGTTTTTCTGGGCTTAAATCTCCCCAGTTCCAGAATGCAGTTGCTGAACTGCAGACACCTGGACGCTGCATCCCAGCACTGAAACAATCAGACTCACAAAATACTCCTTGCTGGAGTGTCCAAATACCTGTCTGATACCAGCTGGCACAATCACAACAACCTCCTGTAAGCCTTGGATTCTTGCATCAGGGATCTCTTCTCCCTTTTCAGAACCCAGATCAGGACTGGCAGACTAAAGTTTACTCATTTTCCCTATTTGTTCACTGGAAACATTTTCTGCAGCTTACTCTGTTGATGATTTATGAGGTGTGGGAAACAAACACAAATGGTTTATAAAAGTAACAATTTTGTGGTGTTTTAAGACTTCTGGACATTTTTTTTAAAAAAATTACTAAATTCCTACCCTGCCATTTAATGTCTGACAGTGTTACTATTGGAATAGAAGCGTTTCATTAGTACCTTGTGATACAACTCCCATCACATTTTTTCCCCAAATGCACACTGCACGCATTTAGTGTATGTTTCTGCCCTGTTGCACTATTATTAGGTCTAATTGTGTAGCAAAATAAAATATATTCTATTTACTTGTTCTTACCATCCTTCACTGTTTTGGCTGAAGATTTTACTTGCTATCCTTTTGGTTTTTGTTTCTGTAACTATCTTCATTTTTGATATGTCAGCTTACAGCTTCATGGACTTCGCTCATGCGTTATTTGTTATAAATTGCCTTCCATTCTCTCCTATGCTGGCTCATTTTTTCAGTTGATGGAGAGATCTGTCTCAGCTGTGGGACTGTGTCTTTTGGGAATCTACTGCAACATTCTCAGTCTCTTGATTCTCGTCCACCAGGGGCCCAGCCTCATGCTTTTTCTCTGTAACTTGGAATGTACCAGATAACGCGCACTTTTCCCTTTCAAAAACAAGTGATATTTTTGGTTGAACCCTACCTCACTTGTAACAGATTAATTAGTAGTTTGACAATTAGAGCACAGAGTATATTCTCATACATTTAGTTTTCCAATTACAACACATAAATTATTTCATTGCAGGCTGAGGGTAAAATACCACTATTTTTTATTATTTTTTCATTTAAGTTTTAGTATGCACTATATAAGACAGTAGGTAAATTCAATGTGTTATGAAACCACTTGCTTCAGTAAATTAAAATTCTATTTAAGTTAATACTACTTTATTAGTGATAAATATGTCTCATGCCCATAAAACAGTATTTGGCATAAAATGATGAGAAAGCTACTACAAGCTATAGATGATGGTGGGAACGCATGCACTACACACACCCTTTTCAATGGCTTCATTAAAACATTCAGAAAAAGAATTGTAAATTGCACATGAAGCCAAAAACAGACATCAAAATGCAGCAAAAGAAGAGGGGCCCTTTGCACCTAAGTAACTTGTATTGATTTATACAAGGTAGGAGTCCCAAGATATTTGTATATGCTGGAACAGCTCTAAAAATGAGAATTATAGAATTAATTTACAAAATACCTAAAGTATGGTCCTTCTGTGTTTTTATTCACATCTTCTACCCACTTAGCTACATTATATTCTCTTTTGAACCATGGGTTTAAATACCTGCAGAAAGCAATGGAAGGAACAGAGAAAGCAGAAGAACAAGAATAGAAAATCTGAGAACACACAGCACAAGCTTAGCAAGGATGTTTTCATCCCCAAAATGTAAGTGAATATGGCAAATAAATCAGTATGGATTTGGGTGAGGACTAGGCAACGTGTACAACTGCATGAGAAAATCTGACCTACAACAAGTCTCATGTGTTTGATTAATCTGGAAACTCTTTGGGATACATCATTCATTTAATGTCTTAAGGGTCAAATTCACTCCTGTGCAGAGGGCCAGCATTATGCTCATGGTTTGAATTCTGTCACGATCTCAAAATAAGGATGAAGGGGCATTTTGGCTTCAATCATGAAGTTTGCTTGTCAAAGACACACTTTTCCACCCACGTAGATAAATTGCAAGATAATGGCTAAAGCAGCACAGAATGTTGGACTTGACCCTTTTTACAGGAATGAATTTCAGCCTCATTTTGTCAAAAGATTTGAATTTTTTGCCACTATGGTAACGATTTTTACACTTACAGGCAAACCACCCTCTGATTTTTTAATGTTCATTTAGTTTGGCTTTAATGGAGGTGGGCTGCAAAGTTATCTCACATTTTACAGAAGCAATATTGACACCAAAACCACATATTTTAGGAAAAAATTCTGAGTTGTATACTCATATTAGTTACATGAAAATTATGAATAAAGATGATGTTTAATTATCTGACAACAAATTACCAGAGAAGAAGAAAACTTTTTTGTAACAAATTTTTCCCAATCACAAGATAAGCAAATTCCTCCCCCTCTGTCACGCTAACAAAAAAGGGCAATTCAGAAAACAGGAGTCTGTCTGGACCAATTAAAAGCTTTTTCTTGTTACATATGAATGGCAATAACCAAATGATTATTTGTGATCACAAATAGAAACTAGCTCAATGATATAGGAAACAAATTTTAACCAAGGATAATGGGAAAGAAAATTCCTCTTTAAGTGATTTTTGATATTTCTCGTCCAGTTCTTGCCACTCTTACTTATGGGAATGACTCCAGTGACCTCACACATGGGAACAGGCCTTGAAAGGAATTGCTCAGATGAATAAAAATTGGGCCAAATCATGTCACTCAACCCCCTCCATATTTCAAACAACAATGTCAACAAAAGCAGTAGCACTTTTTCAACTTCTTTTGCTCCTTTTTTGCTCTGGAACGTCTCCTCCCCACCCTGCGCAAGCACAGCCACAGCTCTCAGAAAGTTCTCGCCCTCAGCCACAAGTGCTTCTAAGTAGCTTCCTCAGCTCGCTTATTTATCAGGAATCAGGAGTGCTTTATGCTTTCCAGCCTGATGTCTTAGAGAAAGAAAACATCAAAAGCAGCAGTGCAGCAAAACAGATGAACCACAAGTGAAGCAACAGGCTGATGCCAGCATCACCAGGCACTAATAAACTTCTGCTTTAGCTTTATTTGTACATTTCCTTGTACTCGCTGCAATGCTTTAAACTTGTGTTTTTTCATTTGAAAGGGTCATTTGGTAACCATGAAACACTCCCAATCTGGCTTCCTGTATTAGAAAACAGTGTAAAGAGCTATCAAAGCATGCAATTGTTGCACAACCATGTTGCAGGGTTTCCTGGGTCTGGGTGTATTATAGACCATCATTCACCATCTCAATCCATCTGTTACAGAAAGGTTAAACTCAAGTTACTGCAGAACACTACATGACACCATTGGAAAGCCCTCAGGCTGATCTTTCCGGCCACATGTTCATTAGTGATGGCCAGAATCCACATTTCCTTTGAGTGAGAAATTCTACTTTGGAACAAGGTGTCCTTACGCATAAGCCTAGAGCTAGACCAACAGCTCGATTGGGCTCGTAGCGCGACATGCAACAAGGCAAAAGACCTGGGCTCAAGAGTACTCGTACTCCTCAGGCTGGTGAGGAGGAAGGGTAGCTAGCGCTGCATCAGCAGGAGCACCTCCAAGCAGTCACGGTGTTTGCCACAGTGGAACTATCAGATACTTGGGAAGGGACTTTTCATGGGATAAAATGGCAGCCCAGAATGCAGGGGCAGGTGAGACTGACCTGTGATCCCGACTCCCTGTTTGGGGGTGGTCGGAACCCCCTGGGCTTATGCCTTGGGCAGGGATTTGGTGGGCGAGAGAAAGCCCAGGTTCAGATGCATGGGTTACCCGGCTGCAAAAAGACAATATATAATAGAAAGTCTAAACCAAAGACGTTCGTATCAGTTATAACAACGAGGAAGACAAATGCTTATAGGAAAAGCAGTGCAAATTAACAAAGGTCTGAATTGCTATCTGTTCCTGGGACCTGTTTTAACACAAGTTCCCAGTTAAGCTGTCAACTTACTCAGAAAACGCTCATCATTCCTGGATAATTCTAATTGATTTTAATAGAGAACTATTTATCAGGCCATTTCATCAGCCATGTTTCTGAAAAAGAGTTTGGTCTGTTGGCATTCCTTCCACATGTAATGAAGCATCTGCCTTTAGTAGAGAATAATTATTTTGTTATAAAGCATCCAAAAAACATTTTAAATGTCCCAAAATATCTTTAGCAATCTCCTCAGAGCTCTATGCTTGTTCATGTATGTAAGGTCCAAGGATCACACAAGGATGTGAGCAGGACTTTTTTCAGGAGCTGCCCAAAGTGTTTGCAAGTCCTTGTAGTGCTCATGAGGGCTGCAGACTTCAAACCTTGCTCAGTCCTTAGGAAATGTTGCTTAAATTATTAATGGCATAATTCTGTTTGATACTTGGCTGTATACAAAAAAAAATCCCTGTTCATAATGTGTGCAGTTACTACAGACTCATGCATACAAGTATCTTTGTAGGCAGCTACACTAGTGTGCCCCCGCTTTAAAAAAAAAAAAAAAGAATTCAGCACAAGTTATGGCATTAATAAACCAAATTTTATAATGGTTTACTACAGTCTGCTAATTACAGGAGACCAACACTGTTACCCTTTTTCTTCCATCTCAACAGGTACGCTTTAATGGATTCCTAAGGGCCACATGGGCAGGCTTTCTAAATACTGCTTCAGAATGGATTGCAATATTATTCTGTATTAGAAAGGTAAATTGGTCTGGGAAAAGTCTCCATGTATCCTGCATCATCCTCAAAGCAGCTCGTGCTGCCTTTTATTTTTTTTTTCCTAAATGACTAAATGCTGGTCACAGTTAGATTATTCTCAGTCCATTTTCTCTCCTTGCAAAACAAGCTGTCCCTCTAACTAGAGAGATAATTGCCCTCTAATAGCCCTGGGCAGCTCTCAATTCCCCACTGCATTGACACAGCATGTGGATCATCCAGTGGGAGCTCTCTCTCCAGCTGGTGACAGGACAGCCAAGAAGACTCGCACAAGCCATTCAGGCCTGTGCAGTCCAGGATTGACCTGATCGGGAGAAAGAGGATTTTCCTTCCTGGCAGCCTCTCCCAGGAACACACACACTGTGTTTCAGCCCTGAAAGGTTGCTGCATGACCCTTGGGAAATACAAGCCTCCTCTCTGTAGCATCAGGGCTGCTGCTGGGTTGAGAGACTACCGTAACAAGCAGCAAGAAGCAAAGCAGAGAATTAGGTGGAAATTCAGTGGTACCTTTAAAAGAGAAACAAATACACAGGGAAAAAGATTTCCAACTCACAATATCTCTGTCTGCCTGCTTATTTAATGCTCCAAAGTTCTCAGAGCAAATCTCATTTGTATTTTTGGCAGTTTGGCCAGACTAATTTAGATTTTATTCACTATCTCATGCAAGAAGGAAAGAAAATGAGCAAAATAACATTTCAGTAAGTGTTTGGCAGCACAAAGACAAAGAGCACAGAGACTCTTGAGATAAACTCCAAGGGCTAAAATTTCTGATTCCATGATGCCATTTTGACCATGCAATGTTATAATTGCAAAGTGCATCAAAGTATTATTTCTGCAATTTTTAACACAGGGTTTTCTCTATGAACCCTTTCTGAGCCTACTCACCTCAAGACAGTGCACTGTAGGTGAAAGAAGAGTTTCAGAATAAACTTTAAATCCCCCAAACCAAAGAAAACGGGGCCCAGAGAGCAGTTAGGATTATTAGCTTCCAGTAGGGTTGGTATCAAGCTCATTTGCCCATCAAGGTGCAAAGTTAGTAGTCATGATATGGAAAAGGACACTGTCACTGCCATCATGATCAAAAAAAGGGGCCATTCATGTGGGGTGTAAGTGCTGTAAGAGCAGGCCAGTGCTTTTGACAAGCCCAGGTTTCCAGCCACTCACCACTCATTCACAAGAGGGGCCTGAACCAACAGGCTTCAGTACCTAAGAAAGGCTCTTTCCATGTGGGCAGCACTGCACACATGGGCTCTCCAGGAAATGCAACCCATAAATCAATAAGCCAGCAGCTCTAAGCCGTACTGGAAAAGTCTGGGGATCAGTCAGTCGGCAGAGATTTTAATTACCCATTTATCATAGGATTTACTCAAGACTGGCTGTTTCACGCTCACAGTGGCAAACTTCAAGCTTCAAGGTACTCTCAAAGCAGACAGATACCTCTCCTAAAACCTCCAGGAAGGTGTGCAGAGATACAACTCTCTAACTCTGCAATGGCCCAACCCAAGATGAAGACAAGGGTAGGAAACAGTCAGGTTATGAGAAACTCAGTATTGAACCAGGATACACTCAGCAATGGCAGTTTACTGTAGACAAAAGCCTGCAGTGATGGTGCAGGCTGCCACCATCAGTGGGAATTGCTATGGGAACGACTGTGAGGAAGCCTACATAAAAAAAGAAAATTAATAGTTAATTTTTAAAGAATACATGAAAAGAGGTTGAAATACATTAGCCAAACCATTTACCAGATTATCAGTCAGCAATCAGAATGGGCCACACAGCAAAAATGCAGCTGTCTACTTTTCAGAGCTCTTAATTTCCATCTACAAAACACAAATATGAAAACTCTACTTTTTGGCTTTGCTTTTTTAAATTCAGACTTACTCAGTTGAATTAGACCGTGGCCTAAATCTTTTGCCTCTGACTTTCTTTCTGTTTCCTCCTATATTACCTGAAAGAAATCAAAGGACAAAGACAGTAAAACAACTTGAAACTTACCTGCCCCATGCCAAACTTTATATTGTTTTTCCATCTATAGCAAAAGAGTTTCTACCTTTTAACAATTTAGATCTCACTGGTCTGTTCCTCTTGATTTACCTCAGACACTTAGGTTACCTTTCTCTACTTTTTGCTGCAACTGTGCAGAACAAAAAATTCCTTTATTTCAGCTGTTATCTGACAAAATCACTACACTTCACGAAAAACACTAAACACTGCCTGATAAAATCACAGAAGCTGCCAATAGTAAATAGATTACTTTCTCTTTTTCATGTTAGCTCACACTGGAGGGAGAAATTAAATGCAATTTCTTTGTGACAAAGCACTGTGTAAAAAAGGCACTTATGTAGAGTGCTGCTAAATCCTAATTCCAAGTTAATAATAATTAGCACAATTTTAAGGAGTCATGCTGCTGTCCTAAGATCAGCTAAATTTTCAGCTCAGCAGCAATGGTCCAGAGGCTGGTTTCCACTGCGGCCAGCACAGTGGTTCACACTTACCTTGCCAAGAATTACTCCTAGGCCTCCCATTTTCACAAATGTCTGAAATATGTTTTGTGTCAGGGATCCTTTCACTCCAGGAATGAGATAATCCATTTGACCTGGAACAGGAGGGCTCAGATGCGGTTATTGTTAAGGGTATTGTCTCACATCAATGTTAGCTCAGCGGTTCGGTCACATTCCCGAGGCCAGTGACATAACACAGCCTAAGGTCTGTCTGCACTAGCAGAGCATCCAGGATTTCTGATTAAACCCTGCAGTTACACCTTGCAGCTGTCCCTGCAGTGGTTCCATGCGCCCACACTCAAGAGCAATGGTTCAGGCACTGCTTTCTCCCTTGTCTGCTGTGGAATGCACAAACACCAGGCGCACACCAGGTTTCCTTTGGATTTGCAGTTCTGTCTCAGTTCCTGGATGGAAGGTGCTCTTACAGCTGTGCTCATTTCAAGGCTTTTCCATCTCACAGTCAAGCACATCCCACCTGCAGGCTGCCCACTCCCTCCTTATGCTGCTGCAGGAAAGCCAGGACAGCTTCCCTCACCCCACTGCTGCCAGTGTCAGGGGCTCAGGGGTTTGTGACAAGCATCCTCCCACCCAGAGCTGGTAGTGCCAGTGGAGAGCTAGCTGCCTCATTTTTGATAATTTTGAACGTTCATATTTTATCAGCCAATTCCTGCAGTATATACATCTAATGGTAAACTCAAAGTCAAAAATAGTCTTTTTATCTAGGTGCTTGGCACAAACTGCTTTTTCTTTCCTCTTGTATTCCCTCTAAGAGGCAGAGGTATATGGCAATGTCCAACGTGGGGTTTTGCAACAGGCTGCCTCTTGTTGAACTAGAGCTGCTGCTCAGCTCCTCAGCTGCTTGCCATTAGATCTACTATTATTTCCAAGAGAAGAGGAAGTTGAAAAATTCATAATAGATGGCTAACTAATTACAAAGTCTTGCTTAAAGGAACTATTTTTGTAGTTATTAAGTCTGGATACTCGCATTTTTCAGTCTCTGCTTTCCTTGGAGGCATCTGAGAGATGCTCTTTAGTTTCCAGAAGCTCGGACTAATCACAGCCACACTGAAGTAAGCCCAGGGTTTCATTAATTCAAACTGAATCATATCATGAAAGGTCTGAGAAACAATAGATCCATTGACAGATTTTCAAGCATTTCCTTCTTCTCAAGGTCTCTTTCAGTACAGGAATGTCTTGCTATATGATGGTTTTGGTGTTTGCTATTTCATAATGGCAAGAGTTATCATAAAGTTATGTCTTAATTCTTGAACATCCTCTGAATACCAACCAATACTTCATAGTGCTTTCCAGCATGGAGAAGCCCAGGCAGCTGCTGGCCCAGTCACTCTAACATCTCCCAGGAGATGCCATCCACACTGGCACACACATCAAATCAAAACTAGCTTGGAAGGTAGGAGGTAGCACTCTGGGAATTCAAATGGAACGACTATGTCAGCTGTATCACAATGTTAATGGAATATTTGTCAGACTTACTTTTTCAGACTTGACAGTGGCACAACATACCTGAACTGGTGGTGGGAACAACAAAACTCTCTAGTACAGACAGACCTTAGAAATCATTAGTTTTTTGGAACAAATAATAGAGACATATGAAATAAATGAAGTATGAAAAGAAACACAGATACTGCATGAAAGAAGAAACACATTAAATTACAGTCTTTTAAAAATAATTTTTAAAAACTTGTATTTAAACCTGGTTATGAAAACTTGTTTTCCCAAGATGTTCTTTCAAAATTTTAACCAAATTTAAAAAGATTGTCCAACAAAAACAGCACATCATTTAAGATTAATGCTTACTTCCTGAAAAAAAAAAAAAAAGAAAAAAAAAAAACCCACACACATCTAAAAAGTTGAATTTAAAAATTAGAGATAATTAAGGAGTTTTCCCAATAACATAGTCATTAGAACACACTGAATAAAGTTGTATATAAGATCAAGCTGCTATACCAAAATAGCAAATGTTACTATATATGTGTCCCTTCCATACATTTCTCTTTGCTTTCATTGAAATAGTAGCAGAGAAAATGGTTTCATCAACTGCATGGTTGTAGGTTGCTTAGTGAGACAAGAATTGAGAATTGCAGTTTTCCTGTGAAGCAGTTCATGACTGTCAATTCCTCTAGGACACAGTGCTTCTCATTAATTTAGAGTGCTAGCCAGACATTTTCATATAAAGAATCTTTAACTGCAGAGGAACAGTGAGCATCATGATCTTAACAATTACAAATGGCTCTCAATGCCCTTAAATTAATCTTCCCTTTTAAAATGTTGGTTTTTTTAGGCAACATTATTTGGAACAATAATGGAATTTGTGAAATCTGATCAAGGGCAAAATCTAATTCTCTCTAATCTAATGACAGCAAGCAGAAAACCAAAGAAAGTCTTTGTAGAATTATTTTCTAAGATAACACTTGGTGACCATTCCATATGCTAGTCTAGTAATTGGAATAAAAATGCAATTACTATAATATTTAATATAAGACAGCAGAAGTCTGAGTAAACACACTGGATTAATGACACTGACAAATAAAGATATAAAAATAACATTTATATTTAACATTTTATGTTTATAACTATTATTGAAGCAAGACAATGTTCCTTTTCTTTGATTACATGACTATGATTAAAAAAGTTGTTGGCATTTTATTTAATTTTTTTTCAGCTAGCAATTATTATTGCAGCTACTTGAAATCAATTCTCAAGCAGGGATATTATGAAAATTTTATTATACAAAAATTGCTTTACAATGCAAATTTTTTTTTTATTCTGGCCTAATCATACTAATTTTCAACTAAGACAGAGGAGAAAAATCAGTAATCAAAGCAAAAAGGATGCTATTTCAAACATTCCACAAAGAAAGAAGAAAGAGGCAAACCTGCTGCAAAACAATGAAATGTTCTGACTAATGGAATAATGGGTGATGGAACAGGTAGAAATCTGAAAATGCGACAGAAAAGCAGACCTCTTCTTAGAACTAGATGCAGAGTTTGTGCTGACTCCAGGAGGCATGTCGCTATAAAAAGAGTCGGCCTCTCCCGGCTTTTTTACATAATCTCCCTGGGGTATTTGTCTGAAGTGTAATAAATATTGTAGAGTCAGAAAACATGACAGGAACCAGAACACACACAAACATGCATGAACATTAGTTTAAAAGAAAGAGGTAAGGATAGCAGTCCTTGAGAAAACCTGTTAACCACACACAGTAAGACTATTATTAAATAATTCAGCCATCTGAGAGAAAACTCCCACTCGTTTCTGTTATGTGCAGAAAAGTGGATTATGTGGTTTTGGAAAGGGAAAACAAGGAACATTTCACTGGTTAACTCTGATCATAATTTCCAAAGTGAACTGTTTGTGATTCTTGAGACACTAGATAACCAGTCCACACATTTCAAATAGCTCATCGTGCTGATTGCAAAAAGCACCCTCAGGTGCAGCACCAGTACTGAGCCTAAGCTGAATACATGCCTGCATCAAAGAGGAGCTCAGGAAAAGTGAATGCTTTTTTCCTTCTGAGGTAAACGCTTCCCATGTAACTTATGTGATCATGATTGAACTCAAGAGTAGCAACCTGTTGAGTAGTTTAAAACTCAGGAGGATAAAATCATCCCGTTTTTTAACTGATTTCGTATGTAAGGGAACTAACATCAGTGTCAGAGATTCTCAGCTACTCCTGATTACCACAGTACTAGACTCCATCTGCCAAGACACACAAAGCTATTACATTAGTTTATCCTTTTCCAGAACTAGAAGTTCAGTTATGGTGCATAAAACTATCTGTGCATAAGAAAATTCTAAACAAGTTGTGAAAAGTTTTTGCAGATGGCGAATTCATCACCAGCAGAGAATACCTGAGATGCAAATATTCCAGTTATACTTCCACCAGGTTTAAAGATCCTCCCAAGTACAAGTAGGTACTTTGACAGTTGACTATTTCATAATATCAACATCAGTACTTACTCGACCTCACATTTTCCAAGATGTTTTTGCTACAGTCTGCCCCTATTAAGATGCACGTTTAACAGGTTGATTCACATTCAGATTGTGTCCAACTACAGACCTAAACTGGGATGTCTCCATTCCATATCTGTATTTCTAATGCTTCTGAAGTATGTAAAGCATACAACTACATGGCACATAAACCATTAGTGCAATGCAGTACTTCCACGCTCCATCTTCTAACACCTCTGGAGTTTCAGTTCTTGTCCCATTCCTCAGCTGGTACATGGGTGTGTTCAGAGTTGGCTTAGCATGGGCAGCTCTGCTCCCCATGGTTCCTCTAGCAAACTGCTCTCTTGCTAATCCACGAGAAACAACTTCTGCCATATATCTGTGCCCTTTAAAGCTGCACTATCCCAGCTGGCAGAATTTTTGCTAATTGGCTCTACTTATCACTTTTAGTTTATTTGTTTCACTTGCTTATTAGTACCAAGTACCATCCTCATGTCATGCTCAAAAATATTATATTGGCTTCTTTCCAGTGTTATTGAAGGAGTCATCTTTTCTTTTCATTTTCTGGGGGTTTGGGTTTTTTTTTTTTTTTTGTTTTTGGGGGGCTTTGGGGGATTTTGGTTTGGGGTTTTTTTTGTTGGTTTTTTTTTGAGACAATCTGGACAATCTGGTGGATATGTTTTTCCATTTATGGAGCACTCCTTGTACTTATCCAAAATTATTCTATTTAGAAGTCAGCCTACAGAACTTCATTTTATGCGTGAAGGAGATTTAGTTACTAAGTATCTTCCTCATCTTTAAAATGATGGAGTTTCCATTAGCTTCAGAAGCCTCAGCCTACACTAGTTTCCACTCTGCATGTGCCCTCAGACATAGCTACAGACTGGCTGCACACTCACAGATCTCTGGCCACAAAGTAATTTCTGTAGGTGAAGATATCTGAAGAAGTTACATTCTCTAATATTCCAATGTTAACATACATGGGGTGGACCTGTCTTTGTTTCGAGGTTTTGTCTGCTCTGTCCTCAGCCAATACTGAAACATCCACAGCAGAATGACTTGATGGCCATGTTAGTCCCCACTTATAGATACATCAGTTTCTACTAAGCAGCACCAAGCCCTTAACTTCTGCCTTCCTTGTGCTGGGTGGTATTCCCTACCCACCAGCCTCTACATAAGGATTGAGTTCAATAGCATTGCCTTTTTCCTGCTACTGTACCTGTGACCTATCTGACCCTGTAGCACACAGCCAGCACTTGACAGTGCTTTTCCACTTTTTAAAAATATTTTGAGCCTGGCATAGAAAGCACTGCACAAAGGGAAATGGAGAACAAGCACAACGGGTAGCAGCAACAAACAAAGCAGCAGCTTGGACCAGAAGGCAACGATACAGGCAGAAAACAGGGGAATTTGAGAAATCTTCTTATCTGTTCGGGACTGGGAGAGGAAGGAGCCAACTCCTTCCCACAAGATCCATCTGCCAGGCAGATGCCTGATTAAAGGGAGGTGGTCTTCCAGGAGCCAAACACAAGTCACTAGGAAAATGGTTTATTTTTGGCCACAAGCTTGAAATGGTAAGCTCAGTCCTTTGCTGAAGCCAGTACTGTGCCTTAACTATGAATCAATTGAACAGGGTGACAGAGAAGAATGGGCTTTTTGTCCACACAGCAATTCAATTGCATTGTATTTTTAACAGCAAAGAAGCTCCAGGAATTAATTTTTCTCAAAAGGCTCCTGAACATCATGTTAATATTAATTATTCCGTTCTTAGCCTCCCAAGAACATTTTCATCTCTAATAGCCGATTTTCAATCTCTCTTATTGGAAACATTCTCCTGTTTTCCTAAATAAAACAGTCTATTGCAGAAGTATACAAAACATCAGTTTTTCTACTGACTCCAGTGAAATCAGGATTTCAAGCAATGCATTATAGAATACTGATTTCATATATTATTTAAAATATGATAACCCATCTCAATATTTTCTTTATAGCATGTAAATGAGCGAAAGAGAAGAAAAGCTATTTTCAGAGACTTCTAAGATACATTCTACTACTTTTGCCACATACCTCTGTCTTCTGTAGTTTCTTTCCATATAAACAGAATAGAAAGGAAGAAGAATGAGGTTTTAGTACACATGGTCAGTAAGACTAAAAAATGTAAAAAGAAAAGCACTGTATACAGAATGAAATTTTTGCTCAAAATATTTCTACAAAATCACGTCTGAAATAAGCATATTTAAAAATATACTACATCAGAATAAACAAGAAAAATGTATTTGTGTTGATGGTTAGTCAGCATGGAGTGTAAGGTGCAGTTCATGATGGGTTTAAGCTTGCTTACTGTGAAGCTGCTAGTGAGAGGTGCATTCAACCTGAACCTTCAAAAATTATACCCATTGGCTAGACATGATCTCAAAATGCGCCCTTAACTTTGAGTTTTACTGAAAATAAAAGTCCAGATTTTCAGATACTGCCAGAAGCTGAGGGTGATATACCAAGATAGTGTAACCTACTTTTCTACTATCCTCATCTTCATTATTTTTATTCCAAATGCTTCTTCCTTACATATTTCTGAGCTTTCCTCAGCCTACCTCACTCTGCCAAACCAGCAGGGGCTGTGCCACTTGGTTATGCCAAAGCACTGGGGCTTGCCCCAGCCACAGCACTGCCTGCAGCTGAAGACAAGCACCTAGGCACAAATGACTTCAGAGACAGTCTCATCCAAACACAGATGGTAAAGTCAGTACCTTGAATCTTTTTTTACTACAAGCAAAATCATAAATACCCCTGTTTTTATAAGAAATTCACAAAATAATTAAAATTGAAAAAGACCAATCAGGCTAATATAATCCATTTTGCCTCTCAGTGAGCACTGATAGCTCTATATGAGGAGAGAATTGAGCCTTATCTGCAAATTGCAGATCTCTCCTACCAAAAAATTAATTTCAGGTTAAGCCAACTAAATATAATCATCTATTTAAGGAGGCCTGTGCTTAAATGCTTTGCTGACTGACTGAGAGCCAATCTTGCTATATTTACTTCATCATGAGAAAACATTTATAATTTGATCAGATCATATTCTTATATTGCCTTTGTGACATACACTAAAATCATAATCTGATCATTAAAAATAAAAGAAAATAAATTACTAAATGAGAAATAAATTTCAATTTTGAATCAAGCTCTCTAAAATACACACACATGTAAGTAAGAATTGCTTGGAAAATGTTAATATGATAAAAATGTTACTGTAAAAATATTGCTGAATTTAGATATTTTAGATTTTTTGAATTGTTCTTTTCATAACATAATCAGTTATCAGATGGAACACACATATTTTTAAACTCTATAAAGAAGAACAAAATGTACTTACTTGTAACCCCAACCAGTTATTCCTAAAACGAGAGCCAACACTAAAATGGTGCCAGCAATAGCCCCTATTATTATATTTGTGCTAACCACACCTGGAAACACAAGAAAGATGAAAAATATACATGGTTTTAGGAGAAAAAATACACAAAATCAGTAAATGCACCATCTTTCAAAAACCAGCATGAACAACTTCCACTATGTTGATTAATTGTAACCTGTAATACACTCCTGAAGCATAGCATGGACATAAAGAGATCACTTGTAAATCAAGCCTTGACCTCTGTGTCTGTTTCCATTAGCTGAATGTTTGTTACATGGGAAGCCTGTTCCAGGTATGCCAAAACAAATAATATTATCAATATTAAACTGCTGTAGTATACATCCTTAAAACCTGCCCTAGCAAATACATGCTTACCATGGAATAAAAGTGACTACTTGTTTGGTTTTGCTCGGATCCCTTCCATAGCTGAATAAATTATCAAATGAAGGATTCTGGAAGATGTCCCCCCAGAAGGATTTCTAATGACCAACATTTACAAGATCATTTTTCCACAATATATTTCTTTTTTATGTAGACTAAAGCTTAATAAAAACTTCACTCAAAAATGTAAAAGTCAAACATCACCTTTCCAACTAGATGAGGACTGTCCCATTAACCTTTAGCTTGTCCTAACCTACCAATATGCCTAATAAGGCCACTCAGATGATTGGGTCAAGCATGGTAGAACTGGACCCACTGATACCAGTTCCCAAAGATGCACTGGTTGAGGCTTCATTTACAGATATTGAGTGCTTCTGCTGTGGGAGGAAGAGAGGGGAACAAGGATCCTGATGCTGCTGCATGTTGTGTGCTAACTGAAAGAGTAGGAGACCTGGTTTTGCTTAATGAACCTTCCTCAAATCCAAGCATTTTCAGTTGTTGGTAAAAATTATAATAACATACCTTTATTGATGGCATCTTTATTAAAAAATAGATAATCTTTGATGTGAGAACTGCAGTCATCTCCTCCCCAGAATCGGTCACAGACACACTTTATTTCATTGCTACAAACCTGCAGTCAAAAGTGTTGCTCAGAAAAAAATCAGATTATAAATCCATTCCCGTAATTAATACCTCAAGTATAGGAACAGTGATAAAGCCATGACTTTACTGCTCACAAAATAATTTTTAATTTATAGCAATTCTTATTTTTTATGTTAGATATAAATGCCTTAGATGTGCAATATAATATTTTATATAAATATTATATGTACAATTACATTTTATAGAAATAGATGCAATGTTTATTCAGTACATACTTTAATGTAATCTATATTTAATAGAAACATTTATAATTGCTTTGGGAGACTAACCTTAATGACTTTTTTTTCTAAATATGATAAAGTGCATGATTTCAGATAAATAAGGAAGTTTTAATGCAGTGTACAAGACAAAAAACATTACAAGATAATAACTCCTTTGATCTCAGCTCTGTTATAGGGCCCTGCGTCAAACTGTGAGGGACAAGGGGACTCGCCAGGGCCACAGCAAAGCCACAGAGTGCACACTGAGCAGAGAAAGCAGCCAAGAGCCAGCTCACTGCCCTCTTTTCCAGACTAAAGGAACTCTCAGCTCACAAAATCCAACATCATCAACAACTTTGATTTTTATGAATCTTCTAGGCTATTTATGTAATAAAGAGGGAATTAAAAAGAATGGGTCTTTGAAAGAACAAAGGCCCAAGTTTCTCAGTTCATAGAACCTTTGTATTTTCTCCATCACATTGCCTGAGGAAATATCGATCAAGTTAGCAAAAGTAATAGCAAAAACATTGATAAAACTTCTGTGAAACTAATACATACTAACTAATTGATTAAGATGCCTTGACTGGAATTCATTGTATTTACAGTAATTTTACACCTATAAGGCACACCTTTCTGACCAAAATTTTGGTCCGAATCTGGAAGCGTGCCTTATAGTCCAGAGCGCCCTATATATGGACGAAGTTGGGGAATTTGCCAACCCTGAAGTGCAAGCCCGCAGCAGCCCCAAGCCGAGCCAGCCCGCCCCTGAGCCGAGCCAGCAAACCCCGCGATCGCGCGATTCCGTTACTAATTCATTATTTTGTTGCGCACAGATCCTCGCTGCAAAAAAAAAGTGCGCCTTATACTCCGGTGCGCCTTATACCCGTGAAATTACTGTACTTATGTGCCTCCCTTCCCTTTTCCTTTTCAAAAACTCCTCCAGCTTTATGACTTCCAGAGTCACACTGCTGACTTCCTGTCAGGCCCAGCTAGCAGACTGCACCAGGCCAGGTGCTCGTCAGAAGCAGCACACAGCTGAAGAGGGCAGGAACATACCCCATGTCCTGAGCAGACGTGGTTGTCGGCAGTGCCGGGGCAGGTGCTGAAGTTGAAGGCCTCGGTGGGGAGGCAGCGATGGTCCAGGCACACCATGTCGGGCCCGCACGGCGTCCCGTTCTCCACATAGCCCAGGTCTGTGTCCTCATCCAGCCTCACGTGGCCACCGCTGCAAGGCAACCAAGAGGACCTTGGACATTTGTGCTGTTGTCAGGTGGGGCTGCTTGAGAAACCGGGCCCTGGGCTGCTGCCCTTGTTTCTATGCTACACAATGCCCAGGACCAGGTAGGAATGAGTGCTGGCTTAGTGATCTCACTGGGCCTAACATATACAAACCAATAACAAGCCAAAACAGTGTATCTACATCAAACAAATGTCGTCATGAAAACAAGGACCATTTTTCCTGTGAAACAGCTAGAGTTAGACAAAACTCAGTTTATTTGTTTAGGACGTTATTTCGCCTTACAGTTGTGTGAAGCTGTGAAAACTTACCACATCTGTAATTAGAATTCAGCTCCAAAATAACCATGAATTAGGCTGCCAGTTAACTTTGGCAGTGCAGGCACATGTCTCAGTATTTTGGGTACATTAAGTACTTTGCAAATATTAATGCTCTTCTCAGGCCCTGAGATTTTACATTCTTTATGTCTCTACAGGCAAAATTCCCTACTGAGGGGACTGTGAAACTGCTACACAGGCAGTTAATTTTCTGAAGCTTAACAAAGGTTGAATTGAAATAATGGTTATGTGTTTATAGGGAAAAAAATTAGTGGAAAGAGCTTTTCTCCATTTGGGAATGAGAAAGCTGCTTTTCTATGCAAGATGGATATTGATTGTTCTGTTTTCAGGATTTTCAATTACCTGCAATTGTAGACTTTTCCATAGTGCAAGATTGATGTCGTAATTTCACCATCAAGTTCTCCAAGTCTGGGCACACTGGATATATTGGAGCACAGAAGGTATCCACAAAGCACATCCCTGCATTGAAAGAGTAAACATTGAAAGAATAAATTAAAATGGACAATCAAAAATATGACCACTTGCTTAGCAATCTATTTGTTTTTCCTTGCTTTTCTCCCACTGACAATAACTCCCACAAATAATGCTGTTTCCTGAGAAAATTCTTCATTTTGGAAGTTAGATTGGGAAAACTCTGTTTTTAAAGCACATTATCAAAAATGCCCTGAGTAATGACAAGCAGGGAGCTGTCAAGAACAAACCACATCAAATTGATTTAATGATCTATTAACAAACAGTAACTGATCCATAGAGGAGCAACAGTAGATATTGGTTCTAAATACACTCTGATAGGTCACATATGTAAGGAAACTATAGATAGCAAATATAATTCAACTGCTGAAGGGACCTCACTATTCATGTGTGGAGACTTTTGCACTGACAGAATAGTAGGGTCTGACATCTCCCATACTCCCAATATTTTTTACTTATGAATTTGTAATGGAACAGAATGAAGGTTACCAAATCTGCATTTAAAAATGGGAAGGAGCATTAGTTAGCTGTAGGCAGAACTAGAAGTCAAATGTCATGGACAGAATGGAGAGATAAGGACTGGAGAAAGGTTCAGAAATTGGCAAAACCAATCAACTGCATATATGCAAAATGTGAAAAATTGCTTTAGGCAGCAACTTGCAGGAATATACTTGGAAAGTTACAATATCATGAAAAGTAAACACAACTTAGCAATGCAATAACACAGCATAAAAAGTGAACATCACTCCAAGATGTGAAACCAAAGGCTGCCCTCCTCTGCACTGCTAACTCTCACTTATTACTAGGGTCATTTTTAGTCTAAGCTCTCCCAAGCTCAGATGATGCTCCCTTGTCAGGGATCATCTCTTCTTGGCACCCTGCTCCCTCCAGGATTTCTTGCACAAAGGTCTGCAGTGGAAGGCCAGAAATCTCATCCATAGAGAGGATTCTTGAGTCTCTTCATTCCAGCTGAAGAACTGGATCAAGGGTGAGAACCTCATTCTAGCAGCTTTCTAAATGGATCAACTTACTGTTTATTGCACTGTATCCAAGAGTCCTTGTCTCTTCCACAGTTTCCTTTCTCAGTCCCC
This sequence comes from Catharus ustulatus, assembly GCF_009819885.2. Taxonomy (NCBI): domain Eukaryota; kingdom Metazoa; phylum Chordata; class Aves; order Passeriformes; family Turdidae; genus Catharus; species Catharus ustulatus. The sequence goes on along the minus strand of NC_046221.1, from coordinate 22,470,454 downwards.
TCAATATTCAGCTTCTCATAGCAGTACCTGTCAGCAGCCGTCACTTCTAAAAACAGAAACAAGTCTCTTCTAAGATGGTGACTTTGAAAAACCATGTCATGGAAATGGGGATACACAATCAAAGCAAGCAGAGCTTCCCCATTTGTGAACTGAATCACCATGATCTGCAGGTGGCCCATGAAACTCTGCATAGTGCTCTTCTCAGTTAAAAGTTCTGTGATGGCACAAAAGTTCTGGTTTTAAGTATTGTTCAGATTGATGAGACTGTATTGGTCAAAAATATCCAGAAGCCACTGAAATAAACTAATGAACATGAGTATAGGCTCCCTAGATTATTAATGAGCACTAAAGTTTTAGATTTCAGAATAAACAGCAGTAAGTTAACCAACATTAGAGAAAGAGGTGGAAAAGATGGAAAGACAAAATGACAGGGGAAGAAAAGGAGAGACATGCTGTTCTAGGTGTTTTCAGTGGTTCTCACTATGTCTCTTCCATAATTTTTCTTATCTAAATAGTCTTTCAAGACACATGTATTACAACCAACCTAGAAACAGAAATATTCACTTACTTTCACCCCAGATATATTTACATTGCCGGTCCCTGGTTTTGCATCTTCCTCCAAAGCAAATACCCTAAAAAGAAAGAAAAAAATACAAAAAATATTTCAAATTACTTGATTTTTCAAAATATGTTTTTCTTTAATATAAAGATTAGTCACATGCTTTATATTGAGGCAACTAATATGTGATTCTGTCTTCTTTTCATTCAAAATATGACTAGTACCCAAAACTCATGAATGTTAGCAGAACTGTCCCAGGTAACTTCCAAAGATCTTAGAGTAAAATTTATAAAAAGCAATCTATAACAGCAGAAAGAATGTAAAACTAACTGAAGTTCTAATTACCTGTCGGTTATCACATGAATATCCATCCATTTTATGGATATTAGGAGAACACTATAGAAAGAGAAAATAAGCAATAGATCATAGATGAGACAAGCATGACAGTAAATTATGCAACAAAAGTCATATGAAAAATTCTTTCAGTATCATTCTGCTTTTTCAGCATCAACAAATTTAACACCATTTTAATACACCACACTACACCAAACATTCATAGTGATTTTGAGATTACAGGTGGGGTTTTTGTTTCATTAAGAGAAGACACAAAAATCACCTGGCTGGAATTTCCTGTGCAGTTCTCTGCAATATCACAATCATTCACTGCTTCTCGACACAAAACTCCTGCAGGTTCAAACTATAAAAAAAAAAAAACACAGAAAGTAAGTGTCTTGGTTTCTCTATATCTTGCCTTAAATCCAATGCTTCCAAAATAAAAAAATGGGAAATATTCCCATGCTAGTTGAAGTGGGAAGTCTCTCCTTTCCCTGCTATGTATGCTGCACCACTCAAGCCATTTACTGGTGCACATGTTACCTCTCTCTGAGGCACCCCCTTCCCAAGGGTATGGATTGTGGGGCTGAGCAGAAGTCACTCCTGGGACAGAGGACCCCTGGGGGTGTCCAAGCCAACACTGCAGTGGCTGCCAGCATTATCCTACCAGGTCACTGTGCCTTTTTCTGACTATTTTACTCTTCTTTACAGAACAGAAGGAATCATCGTGATCTTCTCTCTAGGGATGAAGAACACCACAGAGCTCTGTGTATAAACACTTAGGTTATTTTAATCCCCCATTGTTGTTGAAGAACAGGAACTATTTATAAATGTACTGAATTCTGTACAGCTTGACACCATTTTCTAAGGGACTGGATATTTAAGAATGAAAAGTGTACCAGTGACCTAATACAGACATTTTGGCTAAAGAATTATGTGCTAAGTCTCAAGACCTGGAAAAGAAGGAAGACATCTCATCTGAGGCAATTGTTAGTGTTTCTGGTCATGGACATATTACAGACTCCTTATTTTTCCTCAAAGTTTTCCTAGGACTGTGATACCCAGTTAATTTTGCAGGTCTGTGTTTCTTTTTGGATCTGCATGAGTATACATTTTTTGGGGGACAACTGCTAGCTCCACAGCTGGTGTGCAATGGGCACAAATCAGTGGAAGAACTAGACTATGGTACTTTGTCAGCCTTCAGCTTCTTTTTTTCTACCAGTCACTGGAAAAATGCAGACAGACACAAACCTTGTCAGACACACTACAGGATTCTGGGATGTATAATCCCATGTATTGTTTGCAATCCCTCTTTCACTCCTGCTTTTAGGCAGGATATTACAGGGGAAGGTAACCCCAAGTTTGAACTATTATATACAGTATTTTTGAGTTGTCCTGATAAACTGCTCCTAGGGATATATGTTCTGTAAAATTCTACTTTTCTGTTCATTCACTCACTCTTGCCATTCTGTAAGTAGATAAATTATTTTCTCATTTGCAAAAAAAATAAGATAGGTATACAAAAGCTTTGTTTTGTTCTGATAGTCTTAAATGTAATGCCTAGATGCCTTGGACTCTCAAGCAAAATTCACCCACATTGGCAATCTGCTGATTTTTTTATCATTATTGTATTTAAAAACGAATGTGCTTATGGAAATGTGGTCTGTTGAAGCATAATCTGTGCTTTTTCTTTTTCCAATATAAGGATGAGCAAAAAGTCAAGAATGTGGTCCAGTTATTATTAATGATACTCCAAAGGAAATTAAACTCTCAAATGTGCACAGACAAAGATAAAAGTATCACACATAGTACAGCACAGTTTTAACTACATTGATACTAATAATCCTTATTACTAAATGAGTACAGACTACCATTGAAGTCATATTTAGCAGGGCTCCCTTACAGCCATGATCTGGTTAAATCTCCTTTTACTATTTACTGATGTATCAAGAAGAATAACTTAGAGATTAGACAGGGCTTGATTCCCTTTATTCAACGGGATTTCAGTCAGTCCAAACAAAAGGAGACAGAGGCAGACCAAAATGAAACTGAAGTCAGGTGTCTTTTAGATGAATCCTTCTCAGTAGTTCTGCTGGCTGCACTTTTGTGTCTTTTCCACAATATGCTTCCCTCAGACACTCTGTGGTATGATTTCCTCTTTCAGTTTCATGGGGCAAATCCACAGCAACACATAACGCACTGGAAGTGGCACATGGATAAGGATGAGCATGTGCAAAGAATGACAGAATGGTTGGGGTTGGGAAGGACCTTAAAAGATCATCCAGCTCCAACACTACTGCTATGAGCAGGAACACCTTCCACTTGCTCAAAGACCCATCGAACCTGGCCTTGATCTCTTCCAGTGATGGGGCATCCACAGATTCTCAACTTGTTCAAGTGTCTCACCATTCTCATAGTGAAAAAACAAGGACATCTAACAAAACCTTCATGGTTAATTTATGCTTTAAGCAACGATGTCTAATGAGATCTCATCAAACTTGTCTGAAACTGGAAGGATTCAATTTACCTCTGCATTTGATGACAGTCCCTGCCCCAAAAAGCCAAGCCTAAAAGACAGAGTACAACCTCAGAAAAATCATATTTCAGCCAGTTTTAAAAGGTAAGCTTTCAAAAGAGTAATCACACACATGTGCTGTAGTGCCTGCAGGCACCTGGATGCATTCCCACCAGGCTGCTGCAGTGAAGGACTCTGCCCTTACCCGGCACTTCCGACAGCAGAGCCCGTTGCTGCACTGGGAGCCCTCGGTCAGGGTGCAGGTATTGCAGCACTCTCCTCCTTCACTGGCACACTCCTGAGGTACACACACACACACAACAGAATACATGGGAAAAGCACTTGAACCCCAAGCTCTTATTACTTCTCATCTTAGCACATATTAGCTACCTGAATGGATTTTTATTCATTCCTTTAGGAAGAAAAAGGCATGTACTTGTGGGACATGAAACTTCTGCTTCCTGTGCAAGATAGAAAATAATTCCTAATTTCACATTGTCACCCATTAAATACTAACATCTTAGCATTGACCAGTGTTTCCATCTGGGAAAATGCTATCATTCAATAATTGCAAAGGCAACTATTACTATGAATCCTTGAGCACACAACCCTCACCCTGATTGTCTTCCTGCACTTATCACTAACAGCAGCAAGGTGCGGTACCAACTCTTGGACAAGTCTAGCTGCTAATTTAAAGTACACTGCACTTACCGCTATTGTCCCACAGTCACATTCCTCTCCATCTTCCACAAAGCCATTGCCACATTCTGGAGGATCCAGAAGCTGCATGGAAATTCAGAAATCAAAGGGCATGTCTCTTTTTAAGGGAATCATTGTCATATTTGCTCTGAGCTACATGGTTTTTAAGCTAGCACTCCAAGTGCATCAACTCCAAAACAGTTTCCATGACTCAGGGAGACATGGACTGACAAAACTCACACAAGTAAAGCGTACAGAGAATGAACACTCCTGAAAATTGACACAACAATGCTGCCAAGTCACCTCGTATCTTCTGTGCATAGGTGTGAGCTTTACAGTAAACTCAGTTTAAGAAGAAGTTACAATGAAAAACAAAAGGTGTGACATCAAAAGAAAAAAAATTAAAGATATGACAATTTCATTATCTTCACAGTGGTTGCAATTGCTTTTGGAGTTCAAGTGACAAGGGCTGAAAGGTTAAAGCTTGCATGGCAAGTTCACAAGTAACAGCCATGAAAAGTAGCCCTTTTATGTGGCTTGGGAAATGCTTGGGAAGGAGAGAGGTTAGGGTTTTTTATAAGTTTTTGCTGCAGTTGTATTTCTTTTTCCATTTTTCTCTACCACAGTTGGGAACTTTCCAGAGTTTTCTATAAGCATGTATCACAGGCAGATGTGCCAGGAGGTATTGCTGATGAGGCTTCCTCCCTTTCCTTTCCAACTTCCCAGTGGACTGTAGCTTAAAAGATCAAAATCTGTATATTTGCATGTCATAAAACCTCTTCTAAAGAACACTTACATTCTGTTCTTTCCAGTTTAGTTTTTCCTGTCTTCCTAAAATTTTTAAAGGTAGTTCTTCTAAAAGAAAATATTTTTTTCCCCTTTGGATGTAAGAAAACAGAAAAAACTCATTTCATTACATAAATGAGAAGGCAAATTAAATTGGCAACTTAAATTAAGTGTGTCACAAGATTGAAAATTTTGCACATCATCCTTCAAGTTCTCCAGTTAAACTAGGACCATTCCAAAATCACTCTGCTCCTGAGCCATCTGCACAAGTACATTGCAATCATTGTAAAGCATTTCTCACTGGCTGCTGCCTTTCTGTCAGGAGCCCACAGGATGGAGCATCACCCCACATACTTCACTGTGCCACAAACCACAGCCTGGCACAGGCTGATGTGCTATTATTAGATCCCCTATTGAAATGGAAATTGGACTGAGGCATGCAATGCCTATGTAGAATTTAACATAAAATGTATGCAAGCCTTTAGAATTATTAAAGAGTTGTTAAAACTGCTTGTTTCCAATGTATTTTTCCAGACATCTTAACTTCTTCGATATCTCTCAGTGTGCTGCATAACAGACAAGGAGACAGCAGTAACAGAGTATTCTGCCTTGAAATATTGGGCCAATTTACTGCAGCACACAGCTAAAAAGAAAATTGAAGGAAAAAAACAAACGTTACAAGCAAATTTGATAAATTCCCCAAAGTCATATCATTCATCCATTCATTTGAAAAGAACATATGTTCAGTCTGGTCCAGCATCCATTGATGTAATTTTTGGGATTATAGCTGATCTAAGAGTGGAGTCCTGCCAAACACTGCACCTTGTCACATCAGCTTTCCTTTATCTCATAGTGCTTCAAAAACAAAAACAAGTTTGTGTCTCACCACCCTTGCTAAGAAACACATCTTTGACAGCTTTGTTAATTAGACATACATCCATTGACAAAACCTTTAAACCAACCCAAACCACAACACATAAAAGTGACTAAATCACCCTTGCTTCCACATCTAACTCACATTTCTGCATGCCATCAAAAAAACCCTGAAGTGCTGCCAAACTGAATTGAAAGGAAAGTAATTGGGGCTTTTTCCAAGTGACAGATATGTAAATTTACACAATCACTAAAATAAAATCAAGAAAGAGACATTACACCATATAAACAATACACTTGGCAAGTAAATAAATCTACCAGCATTTCTCTCCACCTTTAATGGGATGGAAAAAAGCAAACTTCTAAAACTCAGGTACCTTTTAAATAGGAAATTTTACATCTTATTAATGAATTACAGTGCTTTCTCTCCACTTTTGATAACAATATACCCTTTTATCAAAAGAGACCTTTAAGAGATAAGCAGGCTCAGCTTGCCCAGATTTGATGTTTTCTCCTTCCTTAACTTTTATTGAAATTCTGTGGTTGCCAGAAGATGCACTTTTTCTCAGGTTCACCAGAAGGAGCGTGCATCACTCCCGAATTTACTTTCTTCTCTTTTACATCTGTGACCAATTCAGTTACTAGATAAGTCTTTTTTTCCACATTGGACTGTCTTTCTGCCTTTGCCTCTTTGCTTTGCTCATTGAAAGACAGACATTAAATACAGGTTAACATTAATTATATATAGAAAAGAATCAAGATCATTATCCTGCTTGTTTTACATTTTAACACAGGCTTCAATAAATAGGGCAGGAATATACCCAAACACTGATGTAAATTCTCCATTGCAGACCTGTTGTAAATACAAAATTGTATTGCATTTACAATACTCAGAACAAATTTTGTGAGGGATGATTCTTGATCAGAGGCTGAGGATTCTCTACTGGACATAAAATCATTTTATCAGAAATTTATTTAAAAGTAATTTCTAAACTACTATAAACTAAAATACAGTAATTTCACGACTATAAGGCGCACCCTTTTGACTAAAATTTTCCCCCAAACCCGGAAGTGCACCTTATAGTCCGGTGCGCCTTATCCGATGGAAATTTGCCTACCCGGAAGTGAGAGCTGCGAGCCATGGGTGGAGCCGGCAGGGCCATGGCTGCCAGGTTGGAGGTGGGGCGAAGCAGCTGCAGGCACACCCCAGCCCCATGCAGGCGGCACGGCCCTTCCAGAGGCACACCCCAGCCCCGTGGAGGTGGGATGGCCCCTCTACAGGCACGCCCCGGCCCCGTGGAGGGGGCACAGAAGGGTGGCGGCCATAGCCCGGCCCTGGAGAGGCGCACAGAGGGGCAGCGGGCATACCCCAGCCCCGCCGGGTACAGGTGGGCCCAGGGGCCCATGGCTGCCAGGTTGAGGCGGGGCCTCGGCCAGAAACCATGCGGGGGGAGCTGGGGGTGGAGCCTCGCTGCAAAAAAAAGGTGCGCCCTATAGTCCGGTGCGCTTTATATGATCTACAAAGTTGAGAATTTTGCCGACTCCCCGGGGGTGTGCCTTATAGTCCGGTGCGCCTTATGAAATTACTGTAATCTACTTACATCCATATGTTACCAGAATAGTTAGAAAGAATCAGAACTATCAGAGCTACAGATGTTTTTTCCAACATTATAATTTTCATTTTTCTTGGATGCATCAAAATTAGCAATAGAATGGAAATAATATTCAACATAAAGGTAATGCTTACTTTGGTTGGTTTATTGAAAAGACAGGCTCCACCTCCATTGTTTAAAAATTCATGATACTCTTCAATATCACACTCAGAGAACTTGCTTGGAAGATAGTACCTAATAGAATAAGGTAGAAGGGTTACTTTCTCTGGTACTTTTTACACTGTATTTTCTTTTTTTTGAAACAGAAAATATCTAACATTATACTTTAGAAAAAGAATGAAAACTTGCTGCTCAGAATCAGGTGACTATCTGTTTGTAAGTCTATCTAATTTGAAAATCCTTCCAGTAAATATTAAAAAAATTTCAACAATGACACAGAGCTCATTGAATGTGAGAGGTCTAGAACATTTCACTAAGTTTTTACATGCCAAACAGCACAAATCTGATTAAGCATGTAGTTTGCATAAGCATGACTTGTTCCACTAACAGGTCTGATCTCAGAAATACATCTATTTTCTCCTATACAAACTGCGGGAGACAGCTTATAGTTGTTTCTCTCTTAGAGAAAATGGTTCCCCTGGCTAACAGAATTTTTATATAATAGAGTTATGCCATTTTAAACTTTCTCTAACAAACACCATCTAACATTTCAACTTCCCTCTGTCATGTGTCCCACTCAGTAAATTTCAATTGAGTACAGAGTGCCCCTGAGGCACAGTGACCCACCTGAAAACAATGTGATGCAGAGAATTTTTGCATGGATCCTTTCCACAGGGAAATAACTTTTCCCAAGGCAAATGCAGTGATCTTTATATTCAGGTCCATAGTCATTAAAGTACTTATGCTTCAAGGAGATTTTGGAGTCTCAAGGGCCTTCCTCTATCAGCTCACCACTGGATATAAAAATATTAGCCAAAGTGCTATCCTGCACTGCTGGGAGAGATAGCTTCCAAAACATAATTGGCTTTTTCCATCTGTAATGCCCATGAATTAGGTCTAAATGCTACAGAGGTTGTGGATTTCACCAAAGTTCAGCAATAAGCTAGGTAAATACAAGGCTTTTTTATGTACCAAATTATTTGAAAAGTTTGAACTTCAGATAAAGAATTTAAAGGCCCTAACATGGGAATTTATAACTTTTGTAAGAATCAAAAATGCCTCTCAGACTCGCTTTTTGACTTCCTAAAAATCAGAAAAACCCTGTCGGGTATGTTCTCAGGTATACTAAGGTGAAAAGGGCACACATTCACACTTTCAAAGAGGTTTGAATGAACATACCGCTTTGCTCAAAATTTTTCTGACCACAAAGTTATTGTGAAAATTTGTGGAGCTATTTGAAATTAATTAAAAACTAAGCGCTGTCTATATCTAAAACTAGAATACAATGTAAATCATATCCAAAACTAGGCTACAATGTAATTCATATGCATGATAAAACATAGGCCTGTAATAAAAAGTATTAGGGTCTGAATATACTTCAGAAAGCATCAAATTTTATCCAGTAGCAAAACTTCGCTGATCCACCAGTCATTATGTTAAAATCTCTCTAATGACACTGCACATGGGTATGAACATACTCAGCCTCCAATGGGGACAGTTTTTCTGACAACATCACACTAACTGGGTGATAAAAACTGATATAGATGAAAGATTCCAACAAAAACACTGAAAATGAGACATTTGAAATTTGACTATGGAATTTCAAGAATTAGGGTGTGTCATTGCTTCCAAAATAGCAAACTTGTGTGAGAAAATAAGCTACACCTGCTTCTGTTTCTCTGCAATGACCTGGCTCGACAGTTGGCTTGACTTGTGCTTTCCAAGTTAAATCAGCATTCATCAAAAATCTTCACATGCCCCTCTCATGAACTCCTTTATTCTCACATTTCTTTGAAGGTGTCTCAGTATGATATATGCCTAATACTTTACTTTCTGAAAATTGAGTCATCAAAAATATTCTCCTGAACCACAAAAGAGAAAACTTTTCACACATTCCCTTTATGCCACTGTGTGAAGAACATGACTTTTCTCTAGTGAAATGTCTTACCCCATATCTCCCATTATGCATCCAGACCACATGTCCTCACACTTACACTCACCTGATAAAAACAAGAGAAAATAAAAAGTTACATCTCAAGTCTTGTGAGTCCAAAGTAATACAATTCTTGTCATAAATAGCACAAGTTGAAAAGAATAATTTCCTGGTTTATCGTACACCTTAGTTTAAGTGTATCAGCGCACCTTGCCAAAATTTTTTAAAACTCTACATGATTCTATGCAATCCTGAGCTTTGAAAATATGTCCTGTTTTTCTTTCCTCTTCTTAAAGAAAACTGCAGTGTTAGCCTTCAGCACTTGCAAATCATCAGTCAGCTTTCTCATCCTCTCCTGTGTGATGCTACTCATTTCCCAAATTTTCTGAGTTAAAAAAAGAATAATTTTATTTTTCTGGTTTATTTAGTTCTGTTCTTCGACTATGGTAATGTGATTTTGAAAATCTTCCCTGGAAAAACTCCAAACAATAATTCAGATTTTTTTTTTAAAAAAACGTGGAATGATCAATGGTAGTACAGCAGGATCTATCAGCTTCTTCTTCTGCTCTTCCTCCCTCCCTTCTTCCCTCCACTGCCTACCTTCCTTTCCCATGCAACTCTCTTCTGCCCTGACAGATGGGCTCCCTTTGCTCTGGTCTCAATCCTTCTCTTTCAAAGTTATGTCTTGCTTTAATTTCAGTAGAAATGCTTTCCACTTGCACATTCCATAACTTCTCTTGATGCACATGTGAACATCAGGTTTTTTTAAAAGTACAATTAGAAAGGAAACTAAGTTCTGTCTAACAATCGCGTTCTCCTGTCTCCCTACCAAAACAGTGTCCTGCCCCTCTCAGGCATAAAGAAAAGGAATCACCACTATTATAATTTTCACTTTTCCCTGCCCCTACATTTACTCAAAAATATGTGGCTGGAAAATGAATACTGAACATGTCTGTAGGATAGAGTATCTGTCCTACATATCTGAGTATTTTTTTAAATAGTTTTACATAATCTGCAACAAAAACGCTTTAAATGCAGACGTATCTCTGCATTATATATTGTCTTTACAATGCCTGGAAAAAAATCCACTAATCTATTTTTAATGTAAGCCACATAAGTACATACAATCCAGTAAATCTGCACTCCAATTCATTATCTAAATTGTTTCAAAACTGCATTTTTATTTTAACCATATCAAGCTGGGAGCTCATATAACATGGAAACAGGAAGGTGAGACGCTTGTTGTAGGCACAATGGTGGAGATTAAAGCATTGCAGGTAAACAGGGATAATAACTAAGGAGTAAATACCAAGGTTACAGCACAAAAATAGTAGCAGTAGGGTAGCAAATACTGGAGATTTGGGTAATCTACAGGAGAAACAGGGGATTTGGGTAATCTACAAAAGGAACTCAATCAAGGAAAACAGATAAAAAGTTGTATTGTTAAAACTGCTCTATATAACGGTTCTGAGGAGGCTCCTCATTATCCATAGACCTAATAATGTATATTCCCACCCTTGTATCATAAGATGGCAGCCATTTGGTCTGTGGGTGGGACACCAGTCTCCCTGAAATGAATGGAAGTGGCAGGCACCTTTATGGTCCATTTTGGATGGGATGGTGACACCAGTGGTGTCAGGAATTATGAGCTGGGGGGTACTAAAGCATTCAAATAGAGGGAAATTAATGTATCGCTTCTCATGTTACTGCAATAAATAAAAATATTCAACATTGTGAGAAACAAAAGGAAAAAGTACATATTGGAAAGACACTGATATGATCCTCCACTTTTTAAGATTTTTCTCTTAAGATAGAGTGAAAAAGCAAATAAAAAATTACCACTTAGAAGTTTTCTTCTGTCTGAGAAAATGCCAATGTTTTGGGCCAAGGTCTGTGCCAGGGTAACTGCCATTAAGTCTGGCTTTCCAAACTGAAAGAAACAAGTAAGGTAGTAAAATTAATCAGTAATACACAGGTATCTCAGACTCAAGTGAGGCTTTTCTCATATCATGGCAAGAAAAGGCAAAATCAGATACACAGGGTTAGAATACTTACTTCAGGGTAGCTAGATGAAAACTAAACACTGGCTTATAAACAAACTAAGAGAAAGTCTGTTTCTCTCTTGGAATTGTAGCTGGAAATATGAATGACAAAATATTTTAAGCAGAATTTGCTTAAAAGTGTATTTGAAGTGCATTGACTTCATTCACTCATCACACTTCATTGAAGTGTTCCTTTTATAGAGCTGCACTAAGATTCTACATCAGCAAAAAAAAAAGCAAAATATTTCGATGAACATGCCTGCACTGATAAATTCCATGCAGATAAATTTCCACCACTTTTTGCTCATACCATACCCCCACCTACCTCATTCACACCTCCGCCTTTAAGCAAGGAGCAGATTCCACCAGTGTGGGCTACACCACTTCGACTGCTCTGAAATCGACTCCCCCTTTGACAAAAACAAAAAGAAAAATAAGTTTACCCTACTCAGTCATGAGTTTTGCACCTGCCTATTCCAGTATTTACCCTTCTGATTTCCAAATGCAAAGCTGGCATTTGCACATGCTGGATGCCACCATTATGCTGCAAACTATGCAAAAACAGATGGGAAAACAGATAATCACTCACAAACCTCACATGACAAGTCATCTCCAGAAAACTTACACTGTCTTCCCTCCTCCTTTTCAGACTACCTAATATAAGAAGGGGACTATTTTGGCAAACCACCTGGATCTGCCCAGCCTCTTGCTTCTGACATTCTACTGCGAGATTTCCTTCCACTGGCACATGCTCCAGGCAGAGTTCAGGAGAGGCCACCATGCTCCCAAAGCACAGGACTAGTGAAATAACACGTGTCTAATTGGGCAGTGCTGATGTGGTAAAACTGAAGGGGAGATGCATTAGCAGAAGATGCAGAGGTAGGGGAAAACTCCTACAGATGCATTCAGAGCCAAAATCTAATCACCTCTTTGGTGCTGACCACATCAGCATGAATGACTGCCAGTTACTGGAGACAAAACATGCTCTGCTCCACTGAGAGTACTGATCCATCAGCAAATTATTTTTCTCAGGTGAGAAGAGAAAAACATCAAGAAGGATCACCGTGGAAGCTCATTTGTAACCACTGTACCATCACACCAGCTCCCCCCACCTCCCAATTTAGCTGTGCTTCACTCACAGACACAATTTCAGAAACTGCTGTTCCTAAACTATCTATGAATGCAACACCACAAACACCATTGGTGGTGGTGCTGTGGATAGCACTGGAAGTAGCAATACACTGATGTCCAGAGTCTCAGCACAGGTCAAATTGACTTCCTCTCCAAAGATTTTACAATGCCAGCAGAGAAGGTACACTAAGGATACAAGAAAATCTGATTCCCATTTAAGAGATGAAGATCTGAGACAGAGAAACCAAAATCCACAAACATCACTTGCAGATCTTACTAGCTTTCTTCAAGGTAGAAATCAGTGGCAGTAACTAAGTATGTGCAAAAATTCTGAGGGTGGATACTGGGCTTAGGTATCCTGGAACCCTACTGAAGTCATGTGAAGTTTAGGTTAAGTTTATCTTACAGGCTCTTAAAACAGTCAGCAGAGAGAAAAAGGACTCCAACAGAGATATTCATCTGGCATGTCTTGTGTGGGTCAAAAATCTCAGCCGTGTGTCTCTCCTGTATTTTTGTATTTTATCATATCAATCTTATTAAGATATTTAAAGAAAATAACATTCCTCTCAGTTTAGTATTCTTATAGCTCAAATGTCTTGGGAGGACAAACCATTTTAAGGATCTGAAACACTTCACTAATCCTGCAGCATGCAAGGCATTCAACAAAGTAAAGCAGGCAACAGTGCACTTAAGCAGAAAAACTCATTGGTTTCAAAACAAATACTCTGCCTTCAAATAATCCATGTTCTACTGCCAAAGAAGCCAGCCTCTGAGGTGGAACCATGCATGACTCTTCAGATAGCTGCACTTGTGGAGTAGGTGATTGCACAGAATAACAAAGTAGGTGATTGCACAGAATTACAGCACATGCAGCTCAGGCTTAGGATGCTAAAACTAAAAGAGTCAAACCTCTAGTTGCACTGGCAGGCAGCTTGTGCATTTATTTTTTCCCACCTCCCCATCTTAAACATTATTTTCTGAATTATTGTGGATTACACACACAACAGAAAGAAGATGCATCAGCCATTTGTGAGAAGCAGCCCCCAAGGAAAGAAAAAACCCCAGTAATAAAATATCACACAAGGTTACGTACGAAAAAAGGTGAACTGCGTCACTTTTCTCTCTGATAAAATCCCTCCTATATTTCATAAACTCACGTAGAGTCACCAAGGGGTTTTCAGATATGGTGAACTTGTTATCAGTAGCCCAGGTTTCCATGGCAACCAACACTATCCTGGTGTTAAGTTGTTCTTTATATATCTAGTACATTAACAGAATGAACAAAATGTCAAATAGAACAAAGGTGAGGTTTACCCCTTTTTGTAATAGATTGCATTTTTGCATAACTAAATATTTAGCTTATTCTAGCACACTTTACATTCTTGTAGGTGATTTTATCTCCCTTAGAAACAATAAACATAAAAACCAAGTAAAACCAAAATTTTTGGCTTAACTCTTCAATCAGTTCTGTTAGCCTTCTCTTAGCCTACACAGGCAGAGGCACATGAAGAGAAATGTGATTTTTGAAAAATTACTACATTCCAAATAGTTCAAAGATTTGAAATTAATGGGTCTTTTATAACAGCCAGCTCACCCAATGTCACACAAGGGCCCTCTTGTGTGGAATAATGATCTATAAAGCCATATTTTTCACTGTTATATACGTCTACAGGAGTATTTCAACTTATGCTGGCTGAATCACAAAAAAAGGGCCATCCTTTCAAAGCTGCATTATCACTCCACATCAAATTCTTTCAAGCATTTTCTTTTTCTAGTAATACTTTTCTTTTTCTAATACTTTTCTGCAGTAAGGTACAAAAGCCAGTAGTTCGTCCAATTTAGCATGATAAATATAATCCATATAATTCACCTGTATGTCCCTATTTTAGCTCATTCACTCAAATGCACTTTTTCTGGAGAAATTTTAATGTATTAGAATTTCAGATTGTCTTTTGGGTTTGAAGTTGTCAAAATAGGGATCCTATGCTAGAAATTGTTGTATCTAAGGTGCTCTTTAAAACTGAGACCCAAGGGACCAATCCAGCAGGATACTTAAATGTTTAAAGCCACAAAATAAAACCCTTCTGACACTTTATGTTAGACAAAGGCTTTATAGGTGAATGACGGTGGTTCTAGATGAGAGTTTGTGATCTTCACAATATATTATATTGTTATATCATGAACTGACAGCTGCATCTATCATCAGGAGAATCTTATGACTCATCTCATACGTAAAAGTACATACAGTTGAGTGATACTTACTAAATCTGCCATGTTCACTACTGATTTAGCATAGCTGTTGGTATGGCCAACTGACAAGCGGTGCTTTTTACACTGTGAAACAAACACAGACCAGCAACAGGTACAGATTTCACAAAAGCAAGGTCCATTTCCAAAACATCATGAAGTAAAAAGCAATTACAGTAATTTCACTATTATAAGCTGCACTGAGTATAAGCCGCACTTCCGGGTGCCAGCAACTTTTCATTCTTTGTCCATATATAAGCCACACCTGATTATAAGCCGCACGTTACAATACAGAGTGTGATAAAAGGTATCTGTTCTATCACCATCTGTTGAGGGTGGGGGCAGTGATCCTTATCTCAACAGCAGATATTCTGCTAATGGGCCATCCATTGAAACCAGGCAGGGCATTGTTCTTTATCTTTTCACAACCCATCCTTCCTCCAGCGAGTCATTTTCTGCTAATGGCCCATTGAGTCCCACTGTGTGACTGATAAAATCACTTCATCCCATTGGAAGTTGCTCCAGCCAGGAGGAAGAGCCCAACATTTCTTACCAAGATAAAAACAGAGGTTTTGGGACACTAAGGGAGCCCCTTTCTCCACTGGACTCCAGAGGAAAACTGGATTCCTCCACATCACCACTGGACCTCTGGAGGGAAACTGCACCTTCTACAGGACCACTGCTCCAACTGAACCACATCTGTCACTACAAGAGGACTGCAACCACCATTTAATGGGACTGCTACCACACCCTGCCTGACAGGGTGTCAGGTTGTACTCTGACTTTGTCAGGGTTTGGAGTTTGTTTCTTTGTAGTACTGTATTTCTAGTTTAATTTCCCTAGTAAAGAACTGTTATTCCTAATTCCCATATTTTTGCCTGAAAGCCCCTTGATTTCAAAATTATAATAATCTGGAGGGAGGGGGTTTACATTCTCCATTTCAAAGAGGAGTTCCTGCCTTTCTTAGCAGACACCTGTCCTCCAAACTAAAACAGCAACTTTCCGTTCTTTGTCCATATATAAGCCGCACCTGATTATAAGCCGCACTTTGGGTTCGGACCAAAATTTTAGTCAAAATGGTGCGGCTTGTAATTGTGAAATTACTGTATATCAATAATAAAGCCCCTGTACAAGGTTTTTTTCTCTTGTGCTGAATGTAATGATAATAACCAATAGCAGAAAATTGCTCAGAAATATACATTACTGATATACTTTACAACAGCTGCTGATGTATGAATTCCTCTTTAGAAAGTACCCAAGGATCTTTACTGGGAAATGATATAAGAACAGGAACATTCTGTTACTCTCTTCATTATCATTATTGTAGGCAATTTTTAAATTAATCACAAATGCCAAAGCAGAAATTAGCAACAAAAACTTCCATAGCTGAGACTCCTTAAGATGTGTTATCCCAGAAGTGTCTGCATTGGTGTTTTAATCTATCAGCCTCCCTTTTTTCACAATTTTCTCTCTTAATCTGTTCTCTGGTTTTCTTCTTGTATAGTTTCACGTTCCTATAATGTTATAGTATCTGGTACAAACCACATCAGCAATCAGACTCCAATGGCACCTTTACAGAAATTTGCAATGCAGTTATTAAAATGGCACTGGAAACAGCTGTCTAGGTATTCCTATTTGCAGGGGTAAAAAAACAGTTATGAATGAGCATCATGGGCATATAAGTCACAGGTATCTCAGACGAATTTTAGACAAAGATTTTCAGAAATGTTTCACCGTATTGTGCTCCATGATGCTTGATTTTGGAATGAAAATTGTGTGTATTTTCTTGAAGTTAGTATCTTTTAGCAGGCAAGAAGTTTCCACAATTAGGGTGTAGGAAAGGCATCCTTTCAAGCAGGAATGGGGGGGAAAAACCACCAAAACCATGAAGTTAAGCCCAAAGCAAATGGTATTTCCTTCTCACAGGAGGAAATTTTTTGGCTTCTTTGATCACTGGCATTTATCTCAGAGAATAAACTCCTAACTGGACTGACTCTTGCAGCAGTTGTGATTAGACAAAACTAGGAAACATTGGCCATGAAGAAGATCTGCCTGAACAGATAGGATCCCAACAGAAAAGTTGTGGCTTCAGGGCTTTAGGATGAAACACAGCTACACTGATTTAAGGAATTTTCATCCAATATTATTAGTTTTAATCCAAGAATTATTCCTGTGTTCACCACATTGAGCTGGTGGAGGAGTACACTAAGGACAGTGTACTTCTTGTACACTGATACACTCTCATGTCTATTTTTGCCGGTTCAGGTATTGCATGAGAAAATTGCTGCACATTATAGGAGAAGTAGACAAGACTCATAGAAATATTTTGATTTTAAAGCCATAAGGGACCATAAAATCATCTAATATCACAAGTCGGATGGGCACTAATGGACTGAACTTTATCCAGTCATTTCAAGAGCAATTCCATTGTGTTTAAAGTTACCTTTGAACACTGCAAGTGATGGAGAATTTGCCATTGATATTCCCTTCATTAGATGATTAATAAATCATCTTCACTGACATAAATCTGTGCTTTTTCCACTTGAATGAGTCTGGCTTTTCTTCAATACACTGTTATGTCTCTTTCCACTATGTTAAAAACACCATGGTATTCTTCCAGAAAAAGTTTAACAAAATAGTTTTCTCTACATTGATTGGGACATATAAAACAAATTTAGTCACTGATAATCTCCTCATTCTCAACAGCTGCTGCACAATTGAAATAACTGCACTATGGATTGCTGAGTGCCTGTAACTAAGTCAAATGCTCAGGAAAGCCAGAAAGAAAATCACCAGTTAAGTGACACTACATTAGTTACTTTCTGATCCTTCTTTCTGATCCTCAGGCCTACTTGCATTTTTGGTGAAATTAACTTGCCATAATTCAAAACCAACTTCATCCATGGTTAATGAGACCATAATCTCTTCTATTAAGGACAAACTGAATTTATTCTGGCCATATAGTGTTCTTATTGTTATGCTCTCTGGATAAATCAAGACAATTTGATGCTAACTGTAAGATGTTGAAATGTCAGTCTTACCATTAGATGATCATTTACAATCATCAACTCAATGTATTTTGTTTCCTCTTCAACTTTACGTGGAATCTGACGAACCTATTGAGAGAATGTAACTCTAAGAGAGTCTAACAATACAGAGAGAGTGCAACTGCTAACAAACCTCTGCATTTAGTGGCTTCCCCACTTCAATAAACAGGGAATTAAGTCTCTCTTTAGAATATTTATTTTGAGATAAAATAAAGTGAGATAAACTAGCTACTTGTCACTATCGCAACATAAAAAATATATAGATTTTATTATGGGAGTTTCTGATAAAACTGTACTCAAAAGGAGCAAAAATATTTACCTACTTTTTCATTTGCAATGTAGCAGTATTTTAAAATTTCATAATTCTTCAGGTAGGCAATATCCAAGAGAACCTACCAACCTACCAACCTAGCTTACATTTGGTACTTCTTTTTGTATTAGCTGTATTGATATAGAGATCTCATGCCAAACCAGCAGGAGCAGCAGGACTCCATTTGGACAAATTATCTCAGCAGACATGAAACAAACTTGATGGCATATTCCTTATAAACAAGCATATTGGCACATACCTGCCTTTTCCTTCTTTTGTGTCTTGGTCTTACAACAAAATTCTGTGATGTAGTATTCATCTGCCAGAACTCTAAGCAGAAAACACAGACAAATGCATTGAATGTTTACAAAAATATAGCCCAGCAATTAGTGAACCTGATACAACATAACAGTAGTATGGTATTCTTCAGCACTTCAGCATGCAAATGCAGCAACAACTAATTTTTTCAAGTTTCCAGCTAGAAGGGAGGCAAAACTACAGATGTTTCCCAGTAACAGGGCTCTTACTAAAAACTCTACTAGCGATAATCTGGGTCTGTTGAAACAGATGATCTGTGGGTGTCATGCTTCAGAAAGCACAGCAGATGTTCTATGCCAAAACTTCACCAATACTGGGCATGAAATATTATTAGCATAGTGCTTCCATGGAGTGAATCACATTTTTGGGAATTCAGCAGACATTCACAGAGCTCTTGCAATAGTTACCTAAATTAATAAGAAGAGCATGGAAGGCAGAATAAATGCTTTAAGACGATTATATTCATAAAGCAAAATATGCCAGAGTTGGGAGAAACCTTATGAGATTTTGGCAATGCTCACTTACCAGCACAATATTCCTCCCTGCTAATCCCTCTGTGTCTTTAACTTCTTAAACCTCTAATCATAAGCATCGAGTAGTTTATTCTTTTGCCAAATCCTTTTCACCAAATCTATTATAGCTCCTCATGGACAAGGACACATTATAAATTATGCAGAAGACAACACATTTTCTCACCTTTTCAAATGTTCAAGAAGCAATTTTCTATCTTTAATTTTAGATTCATAGTCCCTGCCTCTCTTTTCCCTATATGAAATAAAGCTCTTTCCTTATCTTGTATAAATGTGTTTGCAATTTGCATAACCCCAAGGAGATCTTTCTTTGATTCTTGTAAATTAAATGATTGCAGTTGCTTAGTTTGTAATAATGTCTTTCTCCTTTTACTGCTTTCCCTCTTTCGTGCTCTCTGCAGTTTTGGGTATCCTTTCAGTTTCAAGGAACTGAAAACTTCTTTCAGTGTTCTAGTGATTTTACCAGTTCTGCAGAGAAGCAAATAGTCCTATAGTGTTTATAGAGCACCCCTATAGTGCTGTAGGATTGATGGAGCTGTGTAAGTTAAGGGACTTCTAGTTCACGTATCTTTGCACACAACTGCTGCCTGTTTTACAAATTCCTGACCAGTTCAGTTGTGCTGGTGAGACAGGAAAGTTTCTCACATCTTCACTTCCTGTGGCACATTAATTGCACAATTTTTGCACAAGGTTCAAAAATAAGATTAAAAACCGTGCTGACAGGAATTTGATGGGGCTGCCATATCAGGAAAATTTTAAAACACAAAGCTGAGTTGCCCATCTGACAAGCCATTGCCAGGCCTAAGTGATAATCTTAACCAGGAGTGGCAAATTACTAATAAGACAAACCAGGAAAACAAAGCATGATTAACTGGTATTGTCTTGGATAAATTAGGGACTATAGTGTCATTTTGGTATGTGAGGTTTGCAGATGTCTTTTCGTGGAGGAACCTGGAGAATCACAGGCTCTCCGCTTAAAAAATGTTTTCATGGTTACACCAATGCACTTGGGGACTTCCTTTAGAAGAAAGAGCAAGGATAAATTAAATCATACTCAAGCTCCTTATTTATCACCTAAAGACCTGCAAACTCTTGAGCTTGCAATGATGAGAAACTAAATCCTGAAAACCTTTCTACAAAGTTTTTGATTGTGCTTTATGTATGTTAATTATTTTAGACTCTGTTCTAGTGCCACACACCTGGATCTCAACCTATCATTTTTGATTTTATAACATGCATCATGAAACTGGTAAAAATAACACTTTTTAATTAATAAAATCATAATTTATAGTATATATATAGGGTCTGAGTTAACTTTACCAGTAAATGTGATTATTTTACCCACAATTGGAAGTCAGTCATCTCTAAGGGAAATGATGCAGCCATTAACATTAACACATTAACACACATTAACTCTGCCATATAACTAACAAGATGGATAAATGCACACAGGTTGCATTTCCAGCCAAGGACCCTCAGGCCAAAGAACACAACCAGCAAAATCACAGGGGATGTTGAAAGTTGACAGAGCCTAGCAGATATTTTGATGGGGATATATTACCTTGAAAAAATGTAGTGATGGGTCATAAAATCATAGAATTATCTTGGTTGGAAAAGATTGCTGAGATCGAGTTCAACCATAAACTTAATAGTGCTGAGTCCCACTAAACCACATTCCTAAGTGTCATATCTACATATTTTCCATGTGATCCCAAAAGAAAAGGACATCTGTTATGATTTATTTGAAAAACAGCACCTTTGAAACATATTGTTATCTAAAGCCATGCCAGGGCATTGTAGATCTCAACAGAGATTGTGAGAAAAACAGTCTAGTAAATACAAAGTCAAATGCTCTAAGCGTGCCAAGTCATCTGTCCAAGCTTCCTTATTTAAAATCCTCATTATTCCTCAGACCATTGCAAAATACAGTACAATAAATTCTTTTCAGCTTGTGGGGTTTTTTTAATACCCAAGGAGCAAAAGAATGTATGAAGTACATTGAAGCGTGATATAATAGTGTGCTTTTACTATCACTGATACTGAGTAATCCCTATCAATTGAATTATTTCCCTTTCTAACACCAATTTTGAAGCTGGTGATCTATCCAGTTCATTCCTAATGCAGTGAAAATGCTGAGTGGAAATCTTACCTTACACATACTCTTTTCTAAAGACAAGAGAAAAATCTTGGCTTCACAGAAAATCTCCTTAGGCCAGTCAAAACTGATAAATTATGAAAGTAGTTATGATGACATATGCCAGCACAGTGCTTTCTACTGCTAATAATTTTGTTGTAGTACTTCAAAAAATCAATCACAACAATACTATTAGCAATTAATTGCAAATATTATTCAAATTAAAAAAAGAGGGCAGGGAAGAAGCAGAGATACCGGTAGAGTTGTCATCCTCTGGAGCTGTGACTACACATGGAGGATGACGTCCAGACAGAGATAAATTGAATAATCACAAACAATGAAAAATGGTGCGTTTCTGAATGAGGATATAATATTATACATGTACTGCAATTTTCACTACAAACACCTTTTCAACCAATTTTACACAAACAAGTATGGGTATGTGGGAGAGTAGACTGTGAATTAAAGTCTATTTCTCCATACACAGGATCCTAAACATAAAGTGATGGAAGATTAGTGATCTGTACCTCTTATCCACATATTTCAAATACTTGCATAACTGAGAAGACTATCACTCTGCAATTGAATTTCCTTTTTAACCTTTTCTACAATCCTGTGATTCTAATTCAATCTAAATGGCAGAGCGTTCCATTGTCACATGCTGGGCTTTGTACAGGAAAGCCAGTAGCTATTTATTTGTTATCTATAGTAAAATCAAAACTGTACAAGCATGTCTGGATTTTTGTGGGAAAAACAAATAAACAAAATAAGACCGTGAAGCCCTAGTTTGACAGTTCTTTGAAAATCAAGAAGCTTTGGTGGAGGTGAAACTGGGGCATGTACTTGCAATTAATGCCTTTCATAATTTTAAAAGCACAAAACAATTTTCTTCCAAAATCTTGAAAACGTAAAATTTCACTATTAGGAAATCATATAAAACAGCTTATAGATAGTAAGTACCAACAGTAGCAGTGTCTTAGTTTAACACCCTGAGACAGAAGATTCATTTTAAACTCAGCATTGGTTGCATTATTTCCAATCTTTTGAATTACATGTCCTCAAGAAAATGTGATAAATTAAGTACTTTATTATTTCACCTTATGTTCATTAAATTGCTCTCATTACACTACCATCTCTGCAAGCACAGGCAGCAAGCATGGTACGTGTGTAAGGTGCAGGTACACAGGAAGTTTTGTGACACAGAGGTGAATGCCTTGCACAAAAGTCATGACCCTTTTGTGCTCGTTCCTCCATCCCAACATTGCTGCTACCTCTCCTGGGCAATGATCATCACAGAACAGGAGGCACCAAGCTGGGACACTGTTTTTGTTTAGATTCAGGCAGATTCCTTCTTCAGAACTGAGATTAAGTCAGCCCAACTGTAGAAATTTCCTTTTTTTTCTTCTTTTCTCATTAGCTCCCTGAATTATTCTACTTTGCTTAACAGCTGGCAAACCTGCACAAACTGTGCTCCAGGGATGGACCCATCTGCCTGCAGTACTCAGCACCTCAAGATCCCAAATCCAAATGTTACTTGGGACAAATAGTTCGTAACAAGATGGCCAAACATCTGTAACTCTCCTGAAGAAATTAGTCTGGAGGTGGTTTCTACCAAAATGTCAGTGTCTATGAAGGACAATTCTATTTATCTAGGATATGTGTTGTAGAGCAGGAAAACGCATCTGTAAAACTGGCAAATCCTTGACAGAATGGGGATATGTCATAAATACTACAATTTTAGCTTCAATTAACAAGCCAGCCTATCAGATGAAAACCAATTTTTTTAAAAAAAACCTTTCTCCCTCCACACACAATATGGATATCCATCACTAAAGCACTTGAAACCACTTCTGCCTCCAAATTCCTTTGCACTGAAGTGCACGGCCCTCATCATCGCCAGTGCTGTGAAAGCTGCTGATCAGACTGCAGGTGAGAGTCACTGAACTGCAGTGACACTTGGCAACCTCTTGTCTCCCAGGCTCATGCTCACTCCATAGTACTCACCCTGTACCTCAAACAGGAAAAATCCATGGAAAGTTACCGACTACCATCAATGTGGTGTTTATTTTCACACCTCTAGGCTACCTCAGTCCTCTCCTCTCCACAACTACTAGCACATAATCCAGCCCACTGACCACATTCTTAAGAGAAACATATTTCACAGCATGAAAGTCTAGAAGTTTCATTCCTTGGTTTCAGGGTTTTTACATGACTTCAGATTCTTTTCCTGCGCTTTCACTGTTTCAAAAATGGGGTTTTTTTCAGTGGTTTGTTTTTTTTTTAATTGGGTAAAATAAAGTGTATATATATAACAAAACGATGTACTCTCAGAAGATGATCTATCAAATATAATCAACAAATTTGGCCTTAGACTAAAACACTAAGTCATGAAAATTAACAAATCATACCAGACGTCAGGTCAGCTGAAGGAAATTCAAACAACTTGGATTTGTAAACAGAGTGGAAATGGAAGTCATCCTGAAATAGTAAACAATTGTGCATATTACATCAGGAAAAATTAATTCATCTCATGAGATTAAACAGACGATTCCAAAGGTTCTTGTTACCCAACACATACACCAGTGAACATGCAAGTTGCAAGGTACCATTACTCTATATTCTTTTTCCAACTGCAATTTGATGGCTAATGCCACATTTAATCAGCTTTTATATCTCAGTACCTCAAACACAATGGCTGAGCACACAGAGGTAGGCCTAAATTAGGCTCCCAGAGCTGCTCAGGGAGAGTCAATGAGAGTCCCAGGAGCTGCTGAACTGGAGTCAAGGATGAGCCAGGAGCGTGGTGTAACAAGCCCAGAGCAGAGGAGGGGACTGGGCACTCAGAGGCTTCTGTTGCTGGTTTCAAGGGACCCTCCTCTAGAGCTGCAGTGCTCTACAGAGTGCTACAGAGCACACACACAGACACAGCACTGCCTCATTTTTGGAGGTCTGCTTTCATCTGTGAAGACGGACCCTCACATTCAAGGTGAATTAGTTGGGAATGAGGGGATGACCCTTTGGTCCCACAGCCTTATGCCTACCCTGCACCCTTGGATGACTGTACTCAAAAAACACAAGAGAACTACTGTAAATTCTACTTACATCTGAAGTGTAGTTTTCATCTGGTTCAATAAGGTAGGTATGATTTCCATCATAGAACATTCCACTGTCAAGAGCAGGAAATGTAAATACAGATTTAATAAACAAACACTAGTGTAATAAGGAAGTAACTTCTCAAGGTTAATATACTTTAAACATTTAAATATTTGGGAAAGGAAGAGTTTAAAATTGTTTCAGGTGCTGAATGCAAGTCTGGATCAATCATTTGTTTTTTTACTTCAGAAAGACAGATTTTCTCCACAAAATTTCTTCTTTCTTCCACAAACCTTCTCTACAATACATATAAACACAAAATGGACTAATTTAGGCAACTCAAAATCCAGTGCAAAGCCCTTGGTCCCATGCAGGGGACATCTACCTGCAGCAGATAAATAAGAGCCCTGTCTTTAGGAGCACATATTTGGAACATATGCATAACTTTCCCCAAATAAAAATTATATTGCATTGAACTGAATTATCCTTAGTTTTTAATGGTTTTTTTATTAACTCTTTCCTTAGCATTTCATTTAAAGAAAGCGTTGATACAAATATTACTCTGTAAGAGCAGAAAAGCAGAAGTTCTTTCTTATATCAATACATTCTTATCTTTAACCAAACCAGAATATTTCTGAATTTTGCCTTTACTGCAATGGCACACACACACACATGGCTAGAATTAGGCTGTATCAGCATGTCCTTTTCAAAGGGTCACTACTAAGGTGTTTAAGCTTGGCCCTGAATATGAGCTGTAAGTTCAAACTTGGCACATAGCACACGACAACAACAACATGAAAGTGAGATTATTTATTTACTTTCAATACTGTTAAAAATACCCAAAACAAACAGGAATTACAACAAAAGCAGATAATTTTTGTTTTCTCTTATGCAGTATTTTTTATCATCAAAATTGACAGGGTTACTCACTGCATATCATATATCAAGTATGAGCATAACTGCATATGTATACTTGAGTACAACTACAATGCAAATTACATGTGCCTATTATTTAGAAATAAATACTGTCTATCCAGTTTAAGCAAAATATTCTAGCATCTGCTGAAGCTTCTTTGCTTGGAAATAAGATTGGATTGGGGAAGATCCTGTAGCTCTTTATCAGGTAAAACTTCCTTCCCTCTAATTACAACTTAAGCACGGTCTGCAAGGTGAAGCGCTGTCAGCAAAGAGCTTCTTGTGAGACTGCTGCTCCATCAGCACTGACCTCTGATCATCACTCAGCAGAGACAAGAATAATAGTCACAGCTGACCCACAGACCCAACCTGCCCACTCAAAGCACCCACGGCTCTTTTCCAATCAGCTACCACAGACCTTGTGTGCTCTTATAAACCTGCTCTGAATAAACCTCCTCTGAATAAACCTGTGCTCTAAATAAACCTGCTCTGAACAAACCTGCTCTGAACAAACACGCTCGCGGGTGCGTTAAAGCAGAACGTTTCAGAAGCCTGCATTTGGATGGTGTGCATTCAGACAATGACATTTTCAGCCGTGACAGTGGAATTCCCGGCAGTGACAGCAGTTTTTGGGTTCACCAGCAGCCGGCAGCAGGATCCCAGCCGTGCCTGCTGCAGCTCATTGACACCCCAGCAACCGCAGAGACTGCCTTGTGTTAACTCCCAGGGAACCGTGCTTACTGCAAATCCCACCGAAACAAACAAAAATCCAAGCAAAAAGGCTTGCTCAAAGTTAAGGCTGCCGAGATACATTTGTCATTAGCCGAGTCATTAAGACTTAATTTCTATAATTTCAGATATTCTGTCAGCCAGATGTGATCGATTTAACCAACAAAAGGAAGGACGCAAAGCAAACATTACTAAAAGAAGAACTCATAACTTATGAGTAAAAAACCCCAGCATTTCTTCACAAAAATAAATATTCTGCAGTTACAGGCTGAGATCTAGAGGTACTAATATGCAAAAGAGGAGACTGGCATGACCTTTAGAAATATGAAGTTTGTTATTCTCTTAAAGGCATCTGTTCTGTCTTATGTGCTTCCTAAAATTCATGAAAGCAAAGCTCCTGCCCCACAGACCTTACAGAAGACAACTCCCCCCAGCTACGCTTATTCCAGTAAGATACTCCAAACTGTGTTTGAAGCTAAGGAGTTCTGAATTGCCAGTGTGAGTTTCTAGTAATTACTTATCATTTAAAATCAACTGTGTAAGAGCTAGTTGCAATGATGGAAATGCAGTGTCAAAGAATGTGAGTTTAATTCAGCTCAGGAAACATTATTTTCTCACACTGGATGCTTGAAATACCAGCCTGATTAGAGTAAGCTTGAGTGAAAGAACTCAGCTGAAACTTTATTATATCAGGAAAAAAATGGAGGAGGGGGGAAGGAGCTGGGGAGATACCTCTCAAGAGAGAGCTGAATTATACAATGAAAAAATGCATCATTCATCATGTAACTTTAGAAGGGAACGATTTGGATATCAGGCCATTTAAGAATACAGAGCAGCAGAACAGTCAGTTTTAAGCATAAACTCACAAAAAGAGGGCAGAGAAACACATATGCAGGTTCTCCTTCGTTCCTGCTTTTTCTCCTAGGAGTTGGCAGGGGCCAAGACCTAATGGATCACTGCTAATGGAAGCCATGCAGTGGCTCAGGATGCATTAGGAAGTTACTATTTTTAGGCTCACTGTCCATACTTCAAACTGGGCTCAAGTTTCTTGAGCTGCACAGCTGTAAATCAGGCAAGTGCAAGGATGACAACTCTTCTTCATGCATTCTCCTCTTCAAAGAACATACAACAAAGAACATGCAACTAGAAAAGAAAGACACTACTCAAATAAAAGTACTTATATGACTGATAGCAGAGCTATATGCAGAATAGTTGCAGATAGACAACAGGCTGAAGAAGATTTCCACCAGCTAAATCCTGATTCCACAGGAAAAGGTAAAGCTCACATGATATCCACACAGGCTCACTTGGTGCCATGACTTTTCAAGCTGATGTCAGTATTAGAAGTGCAAAGATCCTGTAATATCCAGATGTGACAGGCACTTGTTTGATCTTAAAACCTGACCAGCATCATTCCACAGTGCCAAAAGTAGACAGGTCCAAAAGCTGTACAATCCATACACAGCTTCATGTAAACTTCAGTTGACAGAGGCTTTAATTATATTTTAAGTAAATTTATGTACTTTAAGTAGAAATTATTGTACTCTGTTATACCTTTTCTTCTAAATTTTTCAGTATTTTACTATATGCAAGGTATTACCCCATAGACACATCTTAAGGCCAGAAATTCTGTTAACAAAAATGGAGAGTGCAAGATAAATTCTAAACTGACATTTTCTCTGTAGAGACTAGAAAACAAATAAAGTATACATCATAATAGCAATTAAAAAGAACATAATTTGCGGATAATTTATTGTCATTGTTTTTATTCCTGTAAAATATGGTGTTTTCAGCTACTTATACTCTGCTATCTCTATAATAAATTATCTTAAAACAGTACCTGGACACTGCTATAAGCCCTCAGTTTAGAAAAAAAAGGAAATTCTGAAGACTGTTGATTACTCAATATTGGTGAGAAACTAGTAGGGAAATAAATAGCACTTATTTTACTATATACATGTATTATTTTACTATAAACAATTTGATTTTGCTTAAAGAGTAATAAACAAGGTCAGTAAAAACAAAGTAGCAGACTTACTGTAATCCATGGCATGTTGACAAGGCAACAAATGATATAGGATTTCCTCGAATTTTTCCCTGATAATAGCAATGTTCTCCTCCCTGAAATTGGAAATTGAGACTGTAAATCCATGGGACATTCGACATCATCACACTCCATCCTGTCAAAGACTGCTTTTTCATAAACACATTGCCAAGACATTGACATGCACCAAGAATTGACTATCACTCATAGGGGTGTTCATCCCATCTGCTTTGAGCCTTGGTTTGGTTTGGTACACCATCATCTTGACACTGTACTCCAAATGGTGTATTTCACAATTTCAGGGCAAAATTCCTGACATGCTGAGATGGATTTCAGAGACAAATTACTCCAGAAGTGCTCATCTTTCTTCATTGACTACAGAAAGAGATGGAAGTAGGGGGCTTAGACTCAACATCTGCTCTGCACATGACTACATCAGATGAACTCTGCTCTGAGGGTAAGGCAATTTCCTTCTTCTGAGGAGAAAGTATGCTAACAAAGTAATAATAATGCTTGATTTAAAAAAAAAATCAAATCAGAAGTAGTAACTAGCTCCAAAACTAATGGAAACTCTAAGAAAAACATAGTGAAGAAATATAACAACAATGAATGTTTGCCTCCTTTTTCTGCAAATACAATTTATATCTTTCAAATGAAATCCAGAAGACTCTACTCAAAAAATCTCCCCTGGTTTCACTGATAAGGATGTAAGCCCTACTGCACATGCAATAAATTTATTCAGTATTGCACAACATCAGTATTTGTATCCAAAATTGGAAAAATAATTCAAACATATTTCTTGAGACTATCAAGAACTTGGCACACAGATCAAGGATCAATGAGGAGAAGATTGCTTTAATTTCTAATTTGCAGTTACATACATTTTAGCCATCAATATCCTATGTTAATTTGATTTCAGAGAGAATACATCCTTCTTTCTTTTTCCTGAAACCTTGGCTCATTTCCTCAATTTTATCCTCCTTTTCTACATGTATTTACTTCCTATATCTTAGCTACTTTTAGCTCTCTTCACTTGAGATTTTCTTTCTTTCAGTCAGTAGAGTGTCCCCCACTCCAGGATCATGGAACTGCTTAAGGCTCTGAGGTCCTTTTGGAATATATGAACAAGAAATAAACAGAGACTCCAGTAAGCAAATAACAAAACTAGCAAACTATATGGATGATCTAAAAACTTATGAGCAATAAAACACTCTCTAAAGAGAATTCTTGAAGTAGTATTCCTGTAAAAGATATAGCTGGAATAAGTGCATAGATATGGCAATAATGCTGAAAAGACTATCAGTAGGGAGTTGTACAGACTTCTAGTTGTGGAAGGAATTTGGAGTAATTACACAAATTGGTTTGTTCTCAGAAAATGTAGTTAATATGTACCAGAAATAGAATCTCAGGCTCCATTAGTTCGCAAAACCTTGTCTTTTCAACCAGGAGGAACATTTTTTTCTTACTAAGAATTCAGTCTATGGTTCAAAAGTGTGTTTTGATCTTCTGAATGAGAGTCAAATAAATGCCCCATGACAGTACTTCCGAATTAATTTATTCTGTAATAAATCCATGGGGAAAAAATTAGGCATACTAATCTAGAAAAGAAAAATATAATAAAAACAGGTCTAAATTCTTGTCTGGGGAAAATACAATTGAGAAACACAAATTTTACTCTACTTAGTCAAATCAATTCAACTCAATGATCTACTAGAGTTCATGGTAATTCTGGTGGAGATAGAAACACAACTCTGATCTCAGTCTCAGGGACCAGCTCCTATCACTACAAAACATTCCTTTCTGTATGTTAACATCCGGGAGATATTTTTTATGTATGTACTTACATTCCTATCATTATAACATGTCACCTCAAACCAGTTAACAAAATTAACTTAGGCTAATACATTTATTTTCACTTCTTTAAATGAAGATAGTTTTTCTTCCAGGTATTTGATGCATTAGATTATCTGAGGTGGTTAGAGCATGGTGCTAATAGCACCAAGGTTCTGTGTTTGACCCCTGTGTGGGTACTTAAAGCCACAAATTCTGAGAAGAGTTCAGGAAACCCAGTGCCATGGTTTATTTGGCATGGTGGTGTTTGGTCAAAGGTTGGACTTAATGAACTTGGAAGTGATTTCCAGTCTTAATGAGTCTATGATTCTTTGTTTCTGTACATGAGTCAGGACACATGAAGGGACTCTACAGAGCAGTTTTTTTCCAGCACATGCAATTTTGGGCAAGAAGTTTACTGGTTTTGCTTCACTATATTGCTGAGGCTGAAATTGTGCTGGGTCTGACAGGTACTAAAGCTGTTTTATAGCAGGTAGTGCCATAGAATACACTGTATTAAGTGAGAGACCTAAGACCACCAAACACTAAATATAATTATCATATCTATCTTCTTTTTCTCTGTGCTTGGAAACATTCCCTGAAAGACTGGAGTTTTCTCTCTTATATACTGATATCTTTAGGAGTGAGACAAAAGCTGGGGGAAAAAAATCTTATTTTTTTCCTACATATATTCTGGTTCCATATGATAATTATTGCTTCTCTTAAGAGCTGAAATTAGCACCAACTACAGTTCAGTCCAGAACATGAAGGGTCTTTTGTGAAGAGCATTTGACTTCCTGTAGCTAATAGAGCCTCTCTCTGTTCTCTCAAAAGATGATTGCTCATCTCAGCAATTCCACACTGGCCTTTGCCAGCTCCTGGGGAATGGTTCAGTGTAAGAGGAGAGGAAAGCAGACTGCTCTTCGAACATATGCCAGCCATAAGTCTGAGCAGCACATTTACCCACTTCTCCTCTAAAACTGAACCTGCTCACTCCAGAGTACGGGAGAAAATTAGGCTAAACGTCATCTTCTGTGAGACAAGGTCAGCCTGGTGACAATGGCTGTGACACAAACCTGCAACACACACAGGCAGACCTTATGCCATACCTAAAGGCAGGCTAATGCAGAGAGAAGTTCAACATTTTTTGCCTCCACGAGGCACACAGTCACTGTTCATGCTGTAGTTTGCATCACACAAGGCAAATTTTCTGCCAATGCCCATAGCACTCTGTTGTCCCTGTCCTTGGATCACTAAGTTATCCTTTCTGTGTGAACTTTCTCAACTTGAGGGACAACATACTGGTAGTGTCTGAGGGCAGTACAAAAAATACAGATTTTTAGCAAGAAGTTTATTGATTTGGGTAGACAAAAATGTAGTAACATCCTACAAAAAATTTAAAAATAAAACCCAGAATGACCCCAGGATCAATTAAAACAAGTTAATCATTATTATAGTTGTCAGTTCATAAGACAGCCTTCATCTTGATGCTTACGTTGGATAATTATAGCAAAATCCTGAATTAGGGCTATTTACCCTGTGAACTGCTACAGTTCATCTCTAAACAGATGCAACCCTTTTGCCCATGTCAGTACAAGTCTTGCAACAGGTCAGGTACGTAGCAAAGATACTCAAGAGTGGTAAAGACACAGATGTCAGCAACGCAAATAAAATCTGTACACTTTTTTACCCTTTAAGGTACTCAGTCACTGCTTTGAGAGGCATCAGCTGCTGAGCAGACACAAAAGAGATGAAAAACACTTTAACCAATACTAATAATAAAGGGTGAAATAGTCAAGCAAAAGAACAGCCCTGACAGTCGTTAATGGCAGCAGCTCACTCTTGTCTGCAGTCACAGTGCAGAAAGCATCTGCTGACCATACACTGGCAGGGTTTGTTATTCACCTCACAGACACTATGACCTTCCCAGGGGAGGAAACTAAGGATGCACATTCATCTGCTTTCTACATCAGATGTCCAAGTAAGCCATTTTCTCCAATTAGGAGAGGTGCTGGCCAGTAAAACTCACACAACAGTCAGGCGCTGACCTTAAAATTAATACCTTCCTTCTCCTACATATTCCCATTTTAATCCAAGGGAAAGAGGATTTCTGGTTTAATTCAAATCCTGGTAACATATCTCCCTCTTTCCTTGCAGCAGAAAGCTCCCAAAAGGCCAGCTAAAGTTCAAGCCACAATTCTGTGAACGCTAGATAATGATTAGCTGCCAGATAAAGATTAGCTGTTTAAAGAGCTAGCTATTGTGGGGCCACTAGTACAAAAATTCAAAACTAAGGCTGGCTGATCAACAGAAAAAGGGAAAGAAAATGCACTCTTGTTCCTGACTTCTATGGCAGAAAACAACTTGTTTTGAATGACTTTCTATTAGTAAATAGAAGAGTCAAAATGGCACTTTGACCTGTGTAACTGCAAGGAGAGAAAACATATTTTAATTGACACGTACTTCAGCAACTGGCAGGGTCCCTACTGTGGGGCTGTGCTGAGCCCCGAGTTCAGCTTTTACTCAGCTCAGTAACAGCACCAGGGACCTGGCAGCCCCTCTTTGCAGAGTAGTTTCTGGACTGCGGACGCCTGACAGCCAAATGTTCTGAAATTGTGAAGGGTGCTCTCCCTTTGTAGGAGGATGGCTATCACATGTGCACATACAACTCAGAGCCAACACGCTGTAGTGACATTAGATTACAACACTCTTTCAGATTCTGGAATCAGAGATATGGATTCCAAAATTAGGATAAGGCACAGCCACTGCTAAGCCTTCTCCACAAAACGCCCATGTTTAAAGACTGTTGGCAGCACTCTAAACAGAGACACACGTGTATGTGACAGGATCCTGCACACAGGCGACTCGCTCCAACTGCCATCAGTGACTCACTGCAGGAGCCTTCAGCAGATGGCACAAGATATCAGCCCAGCTTCCCAGTTCAGAGGCCAAATGAGGGTTGTGTTTACTGCCCAGTAGCTATGAGAGGAGATGCTCCACAAAACACTGCAGGGTGTGGACACAGAGCTCATGCCAACGCAACACCATCTGTTCTGGAAGCTGCCTTGGCATCTGCTTGGGAAACAGACTCTTGACTTGCCTTGATTTACCTTGGTGTTAAGGAAAATTATTTTTTATTATCAGCTGCCAGGCAAAGATGAGGCAGAGGAGAAAAGGTTACCTCTTCCTGCCTACTCTGTTGCTGTCTTTAGGAGGCTGCAGTGGCTGGTGTCTCAGTGTACCATACAAGTCAGTTAAATGACTGTCATTTTGTCCCACTCCTGTATGTCTGCTCCAGGGAAATGGAAGCAAACATTTTAAGGGACAGTATGAAAATTCCTTATAATCTACACGTTCTAGTCTGTCACATCAGCTCACCATCCTACTCCAAGTCTGAAGCCAAGGTGTAAAAATGTGATTGACAAGATTACTATAAACACAACACAACACCTACATGGATACCAGTAAGTCAGTAGGTAGCAGGACATAAAGTTCTGAGGAAAATAGAAAACAATACAACTCTCATATCCTTATTGGCTCATTATTTCTGAATGACAGAACTTTCTCTCTAAATGAAAATTCACAGAGCTTGAGGCTGTGTCTAGAAACATTAACCTACTGTTTATAATACAGTGCCAGTTTGGTATCCATAGGGAACAACAGACATGTCTAGGCAAAGCTGCTTACAGAAGTCAAGATGAAGAAAGTAAAGATGTCAAGCTAAAGCACGCTGAAGCCTTGCATGGAAGCACTCCTTCAGAAGTGCAACAGCTTCTGTTTGCTTAGCTTAATTCCCCTTCGAATGGATTAAGTTAAATCCAAAAATATACTTTTATTTTTTTAATAAGGGCATCTACAAAGTGATTTACGTTCTTTAATGTTATAGCAGTAATTAATTTCTCTTAGCCGTACTCAGTCCTCGTATGGTCTGAGATTACAGAACACTTGGTTGCTACCACCTCTGGCTGTGTATGCCCTATACTGTTGCAGCTCATGGAAAATAACACGAGGTGTACAAAGTCAGGCAAGATTTTTCTGCAAGTTCTGTCCTCCTTCCGGAATAAGAGAAAACTGTGGTAGAGTACCCAAGAGGTGACTCCTCATGGTAACACGGCCGCTTGACTTCTCACATCAGCAGAACCACCCACCATAAGTGGGGTCCACATCCACAGTGAAATGTAGTTTTTAAGCTCTGGAAGACTTCCACTTTCTGACATTTTCCCCCTGCAGGACTAGTTAAACCCACAGGATTATTTTTTTCATGTCACAAAGGAAAGGGAGACAAGATAATTAAACCTGCAAAATCCCACATGAATCATGATCTG
The DNA here is from genome assembly GCF_009819885.2 of Catharus ustulatus. NCBI lineage: Eukaryota > Metazoa > Chordata > Aves > Passeriformes > Turdidae > Catharus > Catharus ustulatus. The sequence continues at coordinate 22,436,289 of NC_046221.1, read as the reverse complement.
GGATTCATTCTAGTGTAGTATATTCAAAACCATGACCTGGGAATGACTTATAATATGGAAAGCTCTTAGTTCCAATTTTCTTCTCCTCAGTAGCAGGATACATGTAAAAAGTAAGCTAGTAATAACAGGGAGATAATCAGATATTAAAAAAAGCTACATTCTAATGTACATTAGAAGTGCCAGCCTGCAGGATTATTAGGTCAGGTAAATGCACTATATATGAGGGTTGATTACCCTGCCCTGGTATCCCATAGAGGATACTACATTTTCTAAATCCCAAAAGGCTTGCTTCCAGAATTCAAACAAAACTACAACAGGAAAGTGAAATATTTCTCCATGACTATGGACTTGGTGTGACAATATGGCACTACTGAGGGGGAAAAAAAAAAAAGAAAAAGAATAAAAGATGTCCAGAGGAACTGAAAACACATTGAAATTTTTAAAAATGTCAACTCTTCATCAAGACACATACAGAAACTTCAATTCCAGTCAAGAGGAAGTATATTCTGGGACCATGGTATGCTTCCATCCTGCCATTCCTGTTCCATTACTACACTCTTATCTTCCCCTTCTTGCAGAACTTTCAATTTAGGAACTTTCATTGTATTGTACAAACACCTATAATTAGTCCCTAAGTGTAAGAAGTTGCCATTTGTTCTATTTGGTTTTTATTTACTCAATTGGGCAAAAGAAGTCTGTTCTGCAGCTGATCCTTCTGTGCACTGTAATGCTTCTCAGTTTTGCACTGTTGGCAAATATCATTAATATTCAAATACTTTTTTTTAAATAAGTCCTTAATGAAAACATTTGATGAGAGCACTGAAGATCCACCTTGCAGGAAACCCCTGTTAAACTGTGTCAGACTCACAACCCTGTCAGCTCTTCTTCAGTTAGTTTACTGCTATCACTAAAAAGCAGATTATGGCCTAGATTTGTTAGTAATTTGCCATGAGGGCAACAGAGCTCTGTTGAGGGTGTAAGAGAGAGGAGATCTGACAACATTACAGGAATCCTTATTGAAAGTCTTCTCTCAAATAAGATAGAGAATTATTTTTCTGATAATAACAGCTTCTCTAGTCTCTGGACGCAGCCAAAAAAGCTCTGCCAGAAACAGGCATATATAATTCCTGAATTATGTATGATTTGCTCCTTCTCAGTTTTCATCAGGGGGCTGTGCAAGTTTCAGGTACTTGCACACAGAGCTCCCTACCAGCCCCAGGCTCCAGCCCCCCAGGGCTGAGTCTTCCTGCACTCCCATCCTCTGCCAGCCCAACTGGCACTCTGCTTTTCAGGAGAAAATGTAATCCCTTTCAGAAAGGCATGTTTAGTATACAGGCTTCCCTGGCAACTGAAACACTTTCCTCTTTGGCTACAAAATGGTGAGTTACCAAAACCTGAAGAATAATAAGAGATTTTTCTCAGACAGTGAGTGCCCTAACTGCTAGAAGCACCTTGCTGTAAGACTGGAAACATAGCAGCCAATTATTAAAATTACCTGCTCACTGGTTAAGTGTTTAATCTGGCTGCACCACAAATTATTGCAGACTTATGATCAGTTTGTACCTGTGGAGATAACAATGAAATGTTGAAATGCTGCTTGGGATAAAGTCTCATCAAACACAGGCACAGGTGTGCAGACACTCACTGCTGTCGGTCAAGAGACTGTACCTTAACAAGTGCTCGAGCAGACCAGATTTGAAGGAAGAAGTAGCAATAGCTACCACATCAAAGGTACCCAGACTCCTCTGGTCTTTCAAGATTTTAATATTTGTCTTCATTATACATAATTTTTACTTAAAAAGGGCATTTAAAGAGCCCTTCAAACACACACCATGGCACACACTAGCCAAGGCTTTAAGCACAGCAAGAACAGTAATTTTCCCCTCTTGTGGAGAAGCATTACAATAGCTGTTAGCTCCAATAAGTCACGTTGCAAACACTACTAGTCAAACAACACACACAACATAATGACTATTTTTGCAAGCAAAGAGCTCTGCTTTGCTGTGCAGCATTACAATGCATTTGCCCCAAATGCCCCATGCCCTCCATTGGCCAAACACAGTGATGGTCCCTCTGCTGGGGCACCCCAGCTGGACAGGATGGCTGGGGGAGCTTTGAAGGAAGCCCAGAGGACAGAGTCTGAGCACTGCAGGGCTCAGCAGTAGCGCTCAGCACAGCCTGGGACACATAGCCACTCTGTAGTCCTAATCCACAGGACAAGCCTGGCCAAAGCTCCTCTGCTAATGCTACAACAGAGAAAAACAGCACCCAGCATTTGGTATGTCTCCATTCATGTTGTTTGATGCTATGATGAGAACTGCTGCAAGGCTGAAGTAAACAGCAGTGGTTTATGCTCTAAGCACTCTCACTGTAATTTTGTGCCTATAATACACATGCTGTGTTTACACCACCACACTAAAGAATTTCAGACTTTAAGGGCTGCCTACAAAATACAGTTCCTTCTAGTCATATTTAAGCGTCCCCTCAAAATTTTCTGGTATTTATCTACCCCATCTCTACCTGTGCAAGTTTTCTGACTGAATTATTTTCATGGTTCAATTTTTTTCAGAAAACAATTTCCTAAGAACTCATAGAAGTGCCCATTGTTTTGGGGGAATACAAGCAGAAACATTTATTTCTACACACTCTGAAGAGAAAAACTGAAACACTTTATTGAGAAAATATCACTGAATATATATCAGTTGCTCCTTTTGAGGGTGAAAAATCCAGCAATATGAATTACTCAGCACTATAGCTGGTTTTTTGCCTTTCATCTCACTGACAGCATCAGTGACAGAATGACAACCAAAAAAAAAGGGAGAAAGAGATAAAAGGACATAGAGCTATATTGCAACAACATTACATATACACAGGTTGAGTATTGATGTGCTATGAGCATAGGATGGTCTGGAATGACACAATCAGGAAGAGGCAATGCCAAAAAGGGTTTTTCTCTTTCTTGTTAGTTGATTATTCTCTTTGCTACTAGACAGAATTTAGGCCAACACTGCTGCTTTACCAGTAGAGACATGATACACAGTAGAGTGTGAAGGGAAACGCTGAAATAATTCAAACATCTACCTCATTTTGTTTTTCTTAGGCATTTCACACTGCTGCTGGTTTAATATGAATGTCTTAGGTGCTGCCTAATTGTGCCAAATTAACGAGAAGCCTCTCCTCTGCAGCAACCAAATGCTGGCACCCTGCAAAAACATGTGTAATATGCATCACCTTCACAATGGTCTAATGTATCAATAATTATGTAGAAATAAATGTAATGTAACTTCTTCTTATGATAAAAAGGTGTGTTAAACTGAGGAATCTTCTCACAGTAAAAATCCCTTTGCTACTAAAAAAGTGGTATTTTTTATGGTATAAACATTTCTCCCTTCCCCTGCCCCCCTCTCTTCTTTGAAGCATGCCCAGTAATAGCAGAAGATCCATATGTATCTTACAGCACAGGAAGTCTTACTGGGAGAGAAGGAGAGGGGGAGGAGTGGAAAAAGTAGTGATCAACTCCACATCGCTTGTGAACCGAGGCAGGATCCCTTTCCAGACACATTCCCAAACTGCTGCATGTAGGTACAGTTGCCTTCACACAGTGAGCTCCTGTTTCTCCCATATTGCTGATGGCACAGCAGCAGCACCCATGATCTGCATGTCTGTGCAGTCTTCTTGCATGGGGAAATAAACGGGAGAATCTGTATGAATTTGAAAATACACCTCTCAAGTAAGAAGGCCAAAAGCAGAAGAGGCCATTTCGCTGCATGAACAGACTTGCTCAAAGTCTGCAGCTGGCACTGCATGGCAGATGGACATTTTCTTTCTGTCACTGTTTCTCCCACCAGAGCAGCATGAGAGATGTTGCCAGGCCGCCTCTGTCTCTGCCTACAGCCCAAGATAAACTGCACTGAGGTGGGTGAAGAGAAGCATGCTGAAGCAACTGATAGAAACCTGTCTCCTTTCTGAAATACCTCTTCAGCTTCTGCTCAGGAATATGTTGCACAGCAGAGTGTATATTTTGTGATTTATTCATAAGTTGCACCCTTTTACTAGCTATTTTTAAATAAGTATCTAAGCAATCTGCAGAATCTCTAAAATCTAGTATATTAATTATGTTACCAGTTATGGTAAACAATTCCCACAGTAACCGAAGGTAATAAATCACCATCATGGAAACTTCTTGTAGTTGCAATAAGATTTTCAAAACATTTCATGTAAAACCAAAGCCCAGTTTCTCAAATGCAAACAGATCCTGCCAGTCTTTTCAGAAATTGTTCAACAGACAAACAAAGCTCTTAAATGAACTTGCAGGTACTCTGAAAAATACTGACTGGTCAGAGGAAACCAGATTTATTTTTAAACAGCTATTGAATACTGAAATCAGCCTCACTCTGTCTGGTATTTAAGTGTACTCAGTAGCCTGCACTTTTCCAAAAATCTTTTCGTATCTGAACTTTTATGAAAATGTTCCCATGACTGTGGCCACCAGGCTCTTCTGACATTTTGTCACAGCAGCTGCTTCCCTCCCTGTCAATCCCACGCACTCAGATGCAACAAAACAAGCAAAAACCTTACATCCCCTTTCCCAGCATGTTTCCATATGACTGCTGCCTGCAGAACTCCTGGAGCAGAGGACTAATAGGGGCAGAGGAGCCCACCTGCACAGCCTGGCCACCCCTGCACCCCTGCCCATGGGTATATAAGGTACAGGGCAGCATGGGGAGGGAAATTCCACTCAAGCAGCAAGCACTCTCCTTTGCAGTAATGTCTTTGCAGCTCCTTTCACTCCCAATTCAGCTCACCTCAAGCATCAAGTTCAAGGCAGCAATGACAGCTCTCTACTTAAAACAGATTTGAGAATACTGAGCAAGGCAGTGATAGCCATCCCTGTAGGTATAACCTGACCCTGGCTCAGCTCCTAAATGAAGGGGAAATAATCTCTGTGACCCTTGAGGTTAGAACATTTCTGACCCTTCCTCTAAAAGGCCTAATCCCTCCATCAATTTCCCATTCAATTAAACAGTACTTAGATATGAAGAACTGCTGATTTCAAACATTTCCTTGCTTGATTAAGGCTTGCTCATCAGGAGCAATTCAGTGACAGGGCTTGGATGGATTAACTTAGCTAACTTGCATATATCTCTTAATGCAGACAAATGGGTTGTTTTGTTCTTATTAATATCAGCTATTATCTTTATTTCTGCTTTGACTCATTCTGAACTTCAGTCAAGCAACACTTCTTGACTGCAGAGCAGAGCTGACTGAGAAATTAGTCTTTACAATTTAACGGAACACGTATGTGTTTGCCTCAGTCTGATAATGTACGCAGACTATTATCTTGATAATAGTGGAAGAGAAGACTTCCTATTTGGAAATGACAAAAGGGAATAAACCAAAGGAGACTTGCATCTTCAGCTATCCAGTGGATAAAGGTCTGCTTTTCCCATTTCTATTTCCACTTTCACATTGCAGAGATTAATGCATTTGTTTATAAGTACAGTAATTTCACAACTATAAGGCGCATCCTTCTGACTAAAATTTTCCTCCGAACCCAGAAGTGTGCCTTATAGTCCGGTGCGCCTTAGATAATGGACAAAGTTGGGAAATTTGCCAACCCAGAAGTGTGAGCTGCAATGGGGGGGCAGTGCCGCGGGAGCGCCGAGTCGCAAGGGCAGGCGGGAGCAGGCGGCCACAGCCATCAGGAGCCGCGCAGGGAGGGAGGAAGCAGGTGGCCACAGAAGCTGCGAGTCGCGGCCACCCCGAGCCAACCCAGACCACGAGCAGCCCCGTGCCGCCCCGGACCACCGTGAGCCGCGGCCACCCTGAGCTGCACCTCGCCAGCCGGCACCGTGGGCAGGCGGGAGTGCCGAGGCTCACGGCACAGGGAGGGTGCCTGGGTCTGCATTTAAAGGCTATGCCAATCTGTGAAAAATGTTTGCAAATTGAGCACCTGCCAGTAAACCCTGCGATTGTGCGACTTCGTTGCTTTGTTGCGCACCGCACAGCTCCTCACTGCACAAAAAAAGTTGCGCCTTATAGTTTGGTGCGCCTTATATAATGTACAAAGTTGCGAAATTTGCCAGTTCCCGGAGGTGCGCCTTATAGTCCAGTGCGCCTTATGGTCGTGAAATTACTGTATCTAGATGATCTCAGATTTAGTAAAACAATTTGGAAGATTGCTTTTAATAAAATATAAAGTTTGAACAAAATTTTACCTAGTGTTTATTTACCTTCCAGGCAAATTTAGAGTTTCCCTTTTGTACCACATATAATACATTTCTGAACACTCTATGTAATCTACAGTAATCTATGCAAAACTTATAGCTGACATCTACAAAATAAATCCTAAGAAACAGAGGGCCCTCAGAAAAATCTCCCATGTTGCATGCAAACAACAAAACACTTCTGCAAAGGCTGTGGGACATTTCACACAAGACAACAGCAACAAACAGTATCTTGCAGTCACCATGCCAACAAACACACAGAGAAAGAAACACACAACTAGTGACTAGGTATTTGGAAATCCTATACAATAAATATTGCTATTCTCAAATTTACAAAGAAGTTCATAAAAAACCAAAAACCTTGTGGTTTAGTACAAGGCGAAGATGTTATCTACTAAAATAAATATATTTTCTTAAAAAAGTATTGAAAGTAAAGTACATTTATTAGCAAAAAGAACTACTATGAATATATTTTTCATGGATACCATTTTGATATAAACATTAATGTTCTAAATTTGACCACGGAGTGTATTTTCCCTGTTTAAAGTTGAAAGCTAGAAAACATGAAACATACTTGCCTCGGAATAGCAAAATAAATCACTTTAAAAATCAGTTATCCCTCTTTTCACAAAAATATGCGAGTTTTCATGAACATCAAAAGCCAAGCAAATTTTAAAAGAAAAGCATATAAAGGAAATTCTTACTTTAACTTCCACTGTCTTCCCACCTTGTTCGATATGCCTCTCAAGATATTCAGAAGACAGCAGGTCACTGCAAGAAGAAGAAATAAAGAACCATAAGCCTCACCAGAGTGTTCTTGTACTCCCTCTCAGCAAGCACCAATTAAACAATTACATTCAAAAAGGGCAAAATCTGTGGGATACTTTTCCTAAAGTGTTCATAAAAATCACTGAAATAACCATCTCCAACTACACAGTGCATGGGACACACAGACTTTTAACAGCAGAAGGTAGGACATGGAAGACTGAGGGAGTTTCTTCATGGAAGGTCCAAAACCAACCACTGGCACTGATTGTAATTGAAGAGACTTTTCTACTTGCTGCTAAAAGTGAACAGCATAGAAGTTAGGTGAACTTCAAAAAAAAAGCAAAAAAAGCAGAAGGATGGGAAACCAGTTGGAATCTGAGGGAAAACAGCAGCTGTGTTGGCATGCTTCAAGGCACACAGTGGCACAACAATGGCATGACCTTGTCAGAGCAGCATGGTGAGCTCAGGTCCACACCGCAGGGACATGCAAAGCCGGGGGCCCCAGGAGGGCAGCCCAGGCAGGCTCACAGCACATGTGTACACATCCCTGGGAGCCCTGCAGCTTTAGCAATGCCAGAGGAAAAGGCTCTGGGCAATAGCAATCCCAGCCTCCAAGTACACAAGGACTTGGAACAAACACCAAGAAGAAAAAACAATCAGACCTGAGGCAGGCTGTATTTACTAATGCTAAAACAGTCAAATTATCTTCCTCATAGTTATTTTCTAGTAAGGCAAACCACAGAATTGGTAAAATTGGAAGAGACCACATTATCTACATCATAAATTTCATTAAGCATGTTCAAAGACTACAGAATTTTACTGAGATTTAATCAGTATACAATCTTGCCCTTTTTCCACCTCAGCAACAATTAAGGTGGAAAAGATGATGAATTGGTAAAGAAAACCCAACAAGAGGCAGGTTAGCCACTGGGGAAGGAGGCAGTGAGCACATACCTGCTCAGCAGAAGAGGCAAAAATTTAGTATTTCTCCTTCAAACAGCAAAACACCTGAGCTTAGACATGAACTGACCTGATGAGGGAGGGCAGGAACAGCAGAGCAGGACCCAGGGCAGTGGCTGCTCAGCTTTCAAGAGCTTCACCCTGGCCAAACAGGCAGCAGGACCATGGGCATTTTTGCTCAGAGACATTGGTGGCTGCCCTGAGTGAGCTCCAAACAGTATGGAAGTATGGGTCCTCCAATATGAACCCTAAAAACTGCCAGCTTGGTATTTGCATTAATTACCCGGGCACAAAACCCAGGAGCATTCCAATTAAATATGCTGATAACATTAAATTGGAAAGCATGGAAAATAAAAAAGATTGAAAAAAATCCCATAGGAAAGACCTGGATGATCTTCAGGACTGGTTATTAGAAACCGGATCAAATTCAATTGTACAAACCGTAAATTTATGCACTCAAGAGCTGGAGGGAATTTTTTTTTTTTTTTTTATTTTTTTTTTTTTTTTTTTTTTTTTTTTTTTTTTTTTTTTTGAGGGCCTGGTTTATAAGGAAGAGAGACGTGACCACACCAGTTTCTGGCAAAATGATTTGGCAGATCAATAGAATGTCTTCCTGGAAAACACAACTGTCATCCCAGAATACATCAAAGGAGATGTATTTCCAGTCAAACTGAGGTATGATTAATATCACTGCCCAAAGGAGACCTCTTTTCAAAAACTGCAGACAGGTACTGGACAGTTTGCTTACAAAGTTCCATTACCTGGAAACACAGAGAGGTTCCTGAAGTCTAGCAAAAACTGAGTTGTGAGGGAATGTGAATGCACCACAGTTTATAGGTACAGAAGCAACTAATTAGGCTATAGAAGATACTGGCAGAATCTCAAAGGTATAAGGACTGCAATGAAAAAGGCTGTCAACAAAAATTGGATGTTAAAAAATTACTTTGCATCTAAGTGTAAGGGACAGAGGCAACAAAATGAGTGATACTAACATATTTCTGCATGGGAGCATGGGTGGGACAATTGTCCTTGGAGGTGGGGTTTCCTCTGACTCAGTGTGTTCACAGCTGGTCACTGCTGAAGGCAGAAGTCTCAATGGTCGCAATACCCCCCAAGAGTGAGCACTGAACCTACCTTGTGTCAGCACAAACATTCATCAAAACACTCTAGGTGTCAGCACTGCCACTCCTGAAGGGACACTCGGGAGGGTTCAACAAAACCATGTTTCTGCTGCACTAGGTAACTGAAATCCCTCGACAAGAGGAACAATCAGCTCCAGAGCTGATGCAAAGGCGGGAATGAGCAGCTCTCAATAAGGGTGGAAGAAAGAGTGAGCGACTCCCTTGGCCAATGCAGAGCCAGCAGGAACCCCTTTTAACTCTGATCAATATCTGCACTGATGCTTGGCACAGCTGCCTGCAGATGACCCATTATTGAGGAGCTGCTAAAGGAGATGCTGTTGAGTTACTGATTGCAATAGTCTGATTCTTCTTATAAGTGAATATTAAATATTTAGGATACTCATGCCCTGAGGGAAGCTCAAAGACTTCTATAAGGTCTTGTATGCATTTTCCAGATTTAGTAATTTAGACAGATGTTCTCTTAAAATGTATTTAGTTTAGCTTGCTGAAGTTAGTTATATAGTTTCCCAGAATACACTACACTCTTTCAGCAAAAGTTTACACTTTCATAACTTTAATAAAGATTCCTTTACAGCTTAGGGCTCTACTTCTACTCTTCATTATTTCAGGGGGACTCAGTTAAACTAATGTCCTCCTCCTTTTCAGATGGACACAAAGGTTTTCATGCCAAGAAAGATGCAAGAGATTATAAAATGTAGGATAGTAAAGTAAGTATATAGTACAAAGACTGGGATCAAACAGAATGGCTTAATTCAGGGAGACTTTACAGTTGTATTTGAAGAGATGACAAGGAGAAACCCAGGTTCTCCTCATGTGGGTCTAACAAAATAACTGCTTTTTAAAAGATGCTACTGTTAATGTTTTAATGTTCTGGAATATCATATGTTCTCAAAAATCTGGAAATTATGTCTGGTATGAGGAAACAAATACAGTAATTTCACGACTATAAGGCGCGCTTCCGGTTTGGGCCAAAATTTTAGTCAAAAGGGTGTGCCTTATAGTAGTGAAATTACTGTACCTTGATAATTCTCTGCCGTGTACAGTACAAGAATTAGAAGGTAACAAAAGAGGTCAGTAAGCTCAAAACTAATTAAAAAGAACCTTTTCTGGTATAACTGCTGATTACAATGTTCAACGTATTTCAGGAAAGCAATGAATACAAGAGGTTTGTACTGGTTCAAGCTGGGAATGGGCAAGTTCGTGGATGTAACTGGGAGCTGCCAAACACACAGACACTGTACCTGACTCAAAGTGTTGGAGTCTGGAAAAGGGCTTGGGAGAAGCCTCACACATGCTTGCTCAGCTCTTCCACTTTCCCCTGACCATTGGCCCTGGGCTACTGGGACTGCCAGTTGGCCAAGTGCCCCTCTGACTTGGCCTGGGCTGCTCTGCCTGCATCTTGGAAGGGTCCTGTTTCTCCTCAGGGTTACACAGTGTCCTGTGGCATCCTGCTCCAGGGTTGCTGATGGTCAGTCAGCTGCTCTTCTCCCACCCACCACTCCAGTGATAGACATACCCAGGCTGTTCAAGCTGTATTTATTTTCAAACTAGGCCAAAACAACAATTCTTAAACAGGTCCATTTTATCTTCCTGCCTCCTTACTTTAAGGACAAAAGGGCTGGAAGTAGCCGGGGAGCTGCTGGCATTCCCACCCCTCTCAAGGTCTGTCACAAGTGCCTTGATTCCTGAAATGAGCCTGTCTGGAAGGGCAACACCACAAGGTCACCTGCCTGCACAGCTCCTGGGGACTGAGTCCACAGCTTGCAAACAGACCTCAGATCTGAAATGCAGCGACATTTGTAAAGCCTACCCTAAGTAACATGGCAGGATATGTCTGAGAATACTTTATCAGTAGAAAAACCCACAAATGAAGTCATGTTACGCTTTATTATTATGATAGCACTGAAAATATCATAAAACCCACAACACTCTTGCAGATCCAATAACACAACCAGTGCTATTAAAAACTGAGCCATAAACTAACCATTATACACAGTCTTAAAAACTCAGACAAAAAGGTATCACCTCCTAGGTGGAGTCATGTTTCATCTGCATTAACAGTACAGGCACAGAATTGCATAGTTTTAATAGAAGGCCTTCATTTAAAACACACAAAAATCTAGATTTAAATACTAGCAAAACATGATTAAAATTATTTAAGCAAGAGAAGACAATCCGCATTAAAACAACATGCATTTCAACATAAATAAATAAACATATTTCTATGGTAAAAATTAGACAGGAATAATTTAGCTTGCCTGCTGATCTATCCTAGAAACCATCTTTGTCAGCTTAAGTGGTAGTTTTAGTATTAATTATAAATAAAATTGGCATGTTAGAAAAAAAAGATTGTGAAAAAAAATCTTAGAAACAGAAGGGATGGAGAAAGTCACATAGAAAAAAACACCAACGCTAGAATTGATAATATTGCAGAATGAGATTTTCAAAAATATTTGCTGAGACATTGGTACAAAATTTTTGAGAAGGCATGGCAAAAATCTGCATATGTTAAGACCTAAAAATAAAATATTTCATGGGGAAAAATGCACATGTGATCTGTTGCTTATACAAGAAAATACACTGTTACACTAATAATGGCAATTCTGTTGTCAGAGGTCTGTTATTTCAGTGTGCACAAAATACTTAGAGCAATTTTGTTTACAGTAGCAGCATTTTTGAAGCATTGTCTAAAGTCCATATGAGCCTATCCCATACAGACTCAATAGCATAAGGACCAGAACAAAAAAACATGAGCAAGCTCTTCCTTGCTCTTCCAATCTTCCCAGTCACAACAGTACACAAGACACAGAAGCTGGGGGAATTTTACTACCCAGCTAAGGAAATTATCCTTATCCAAGATGATGCATATGCATGCACTGCAATTCTACCTTGAATCAACAAAGGTTTACCAAAACGAAGCTGGGATAGGGGATCCAGGAAAACAAATTAGCTTTCAATAGAGATGGGTTCCCCAGCAGAGAGAGGCTGCTCCAGGAAGAAAAAGAGGTTAAAAAATGTGGTAGCAAGAGAAAAGAGGACAGAATAGGTCAATTGTTTAAAGAAACAGAAAGAAAAAAATAAGAGATTACAAAGTACAGTAGTTTCACGAATACAAGCCGCACGGATTATAAGCCGCACCCCCGGTGCCTCGACAATGTTGCTGTCTTTGTCAATAGATAAGCCGCACCCCGAATATTAGCCGCACTTTCGTTCGTCGCGAGAATCCGTGCGCAGCTTTCACAAATTGGCCAATTAGTAACAGGATCGCGGCATAGGGGGCTTTACTGGCTCGGGGCGGGGCCAGGCAGGCTCGGCCCGCTCATGGTTGCCGACGGGGCCGGGTGGCCCAGCTCAGCGCCACGGCTCGGCGGGGCTGGCCGGGTGGTGCTGCCGCCGCCGCCGGGCTCGCTGGCCCCCCTCTCCCGTCAGCACCGCCCCGCTGCCGCTTTCGCTCGCCCCGCGCCGCGCCTCGCAAGCGCCGCGCCCGCCCCGCGGCGCTTTCGCGGCTCGCGGCTCGCGGTTCGCGGCTCGCGGTTCGCGGCGGCGCTTTCGCGGCTCGCGGATCGCGGCTCGCGGCTCGCGGATCGCGGCTCGCGGTTCGCGGCTCGCGGATCGCGGCTCGCGGCGGCGCTTTCGCGGCTCGCGGCGGCGCTTTCGCGGCTCGCGGTTCGCGGCTCGCGGCTCGCGGTTCGCGGCTCGCGGATCGCGGCTCGCGGCTCGCGGCTCGCGGCTCGCGGCTCGCGGCTCGCGGATCGCGGCTCGCGGATCGCGGATCGCGGCTCGCGGCTCGCGGATCGCGGCTCGCGGCGGCGCTTTCGCGGCTCGCGGTTCGCGGCTCGCGGCTCGCGGTTCGCGGCTCGCGGCTCGCGGCTCGCGGCTCGCGGTTCGCGGCTCGCGGCTCGCGGCTCGCGGCTCGCGGATCGCGGCTCGCGGATCGCGGCTCGCGGCTCGCGGATCGCGGATCGCGGATCGCGGCGGCGCTTTCGCGGCTCGCGGCTCGCGGTTCGCGGCTCGCGGTTCGCGGCTCGCGGCTCGCGGCGGCGCTTTCGCGAGCGCCGCTTTCGTTCGCCCCGCCGGCAGGGCTGCCGCCGCCGCCACCAGGCTCGCCGGCCGCCCCCTCCCGTCTGCACCGCCGCCGCGTTTCCTCGCCCTGGCCGGCACTGCAGGCCCCCGCACCGCCGGGCTCCCCCACGCTGCTGGCCCCGATTCTGCTGGGCTTCCCCCGCTGCCAGGCAGCCCCACCCGCCGGCCTTCCTGCTTCTGCCATGCTCCCCTGCACTGCTAGCCCCAGTTCTCCCGGGCTCCCCCGCCATGCTGGCTCAGGCTCTGCCGCCCTCCCTGCCCCGCCCTGCTGGCTCAGGCTCTGCCGCCCGCCCCCACACTGCTGGCCCCGCCTCTGCCAGGCTTTCCCACCTCTGCCGGGGCCGGCCGGGCTCCAGCTTGGCTTGGGGCTGCCGCGGGCTCTCACTTCCGTGTTGGCAGCTTTTAGAATTTTGTTAATAGATTAGCCGCCCCGGAATATTAGCCGCACTTCCGGGTTTCCACCAAAATTTTGGTCAAATTGGTGCGGCTTGTATTCGTGAAATTACTGTACTTCAAGTCAGAAGAAGAAAAAGAAGAAGCAAAGTTTTTTTAAAAGGAAGAGCTTTGCATTTGATTATGAAATGGAGAAAACTCTGGGAATTATCCCTGTAAATTTAATAGAAACTTTCACTTTCAAACAGAGAAAGACAATGACTATTGACAGCTTCTGAACAAAAATTAACTCTCCAGGTTTAAGAGACTGAAAAGCCTAACAGTTATGGAAGAAAAAGGGTAGAAATTATAGGGTTCCACAGGAAGAATTACAAAGTTAAGAAAGGTAGAAATAAAGGGAGTTCATAAAGATAGTACTATAATGTAACTTCATCAGTATCAGTGTTATAAATAAAAAGAAAGTACTGGCTTCATGATAATCTGGTATCATTACTATGTCTCCTTGAACACTGTATATATTCTTTATCATTTATTCACCCTCTTTTGTCTCCACAACTCTCCATTATGTACACCTGAAATTTCAGATTAAATATGGTGCCAGACAAGGACATCAAATGAGAGATCTGAGGGAAGATGCATTATTGAAAAAGAAGACAAGATCTTAGTTGAAATCAGCAGAAAGGTCTGGGTGGGTCGAATGCTAGCAGGAAATTATCAACAGATATATGGAGACCTTCAAGAGAAAAGAGCAGGTTCAGGGAAATGATGGGGGCACTGATAAGAGATGGATGCCATATCAACTGCACAATTAATGCCAGCCCATGGGGCAGAGTCAGCTGTGAGAAGGAAGCTTCCTGCAACATCATGCTTGAGAGGGCTGCAGTAAGAGGAATGGGCACTGTCAGGGTACCAGCCACAGGAGGATGAGGAAGCTTCCCATAACATGAAATATTTTCCCCCAGTGGTATACATCCTCTAACAAGTATTAAACAGAAACAATAGATGTGGAAGGAGTGGATATCAGAGGACATTTTAGTACAGCCCATCTTGTACACCAAGAAAGATAAGGCAGGTTGATTGTCATAAAACAGAGAGCAAGAAAGTGGAAAACTGGATGAGAGGGAACAGAATGGATGTTTCTATCTGCCAGTCAGTAAGAGTACAAAGGACAATTTTTATTATCTTGCATTACACTCTAGTCCTGGAACATTTTCAGTATTAGCCATGAACTAACTAAAACATACAGCAAGATAAACTCAAAAAACCCACTTAGCTGGCAAATTTCCGTATCTCACTAGATAGGACACTTTAATTCTCCCTTATCTTCATGCCTACCCAAAAACCTCCTCTCTGTCATACATGATCTTTCTTTGCACTTCAGGGGGGATTAGGATCTCCATACTCCATGAACCAATCTGCTTTAACAGCTCTGAAATTTTCATCTCCTCCTTCCCATCAAAAGAATTGCTGAATTTCTTTTTATGTGGAAGGTTAATTTAATTAATGACTGTATCAGTTAAGTTAGCCAAATGGACTAATCAATCAGAATTAGATAGCTTCTCGTAGATACAGCAATTTTCAGAACGTCTGATCAGAGGAAAGAAAAAACAACTGAGAAAAATAGAGCTAGTTCTCGTCTACACAAATTGAAGTTTCACCCCTTTTTAAAATATTCTTACCGTACTTTTCTGTCCTTGTTGGAGCTAATATGAAAGGGAGAATGGAGTAAGAAATTTCTTAATTTTTCTACTCCTACTAACTATTAAAGGCTGTCTTAAAAATAAATTAGGGGCTTAAGAATGGGTTAAGTTCTCAAAGGATTATACACAAATGCTGAGTAGTATCTACTCTAAGTCCTTTCCTGGAGCTTAATTTCACATTTCACAAAATTACACAACTTGAATCTCTGGTGATGCTTCTTCCAAATACTAACATTTGCTCACTTTTTTTCCTCTCCAGGACTTCTCACTTAGATCCCTAAAGCCATCTGACTTGAAAATGCACTTAGTCCTTTATCCCTTAATAGCTACTTTGCCTGCAGGACAGGATGGTTACTACCCTAGTGCAGACCGCAAACTGCAGAGCAACTCTGGAGCCCTGAGCAGGGCCTCCCCCTCTGGCTTTGGAGGAGTCTCACAGTGCTGGCTTACAAACAGCATGTGTTTCATTTCTGAGCTGGCTTTGTGTCTTGATGGGAAAAGGTTTAAGCAGGTTGAAGACATTCTTCCCTAGTTTCACCAAATTTCTATTGCACACATGGCTCCTATTATCGGCATAAAAAAGGAGAGAGTACACAACAATAGCTGCAAGGAAAACCTGTGAAGCAACAGTGGTAGCTGGAAGGGTCAGGCTGGACTGACCACATCCTGCTGGACATGCCTTGTGCACCTGAACTGCCCCTGAAGCACATCCAGTGCCATTCTATGGTGCCACTCTCCTCTGTAGTTTCCTCACCATGGACCTTTGGCCTGTCCTTTACAGTCTTTGCAATTCAGTTTGAGCTCTTCTATTTGAATGACCATATGGCAAATTTTGTGAGAATGTAATGATGAACAGATACTTCTTGCATTTTCCAGGGGAAAAACCTTAGAAGTTTGTATTTAAATTCTGCAGCTAGGAAGAGACATACTTACAAACTAACCATTTATTCATATCACTACAATTTTCTTACTACTATGTTTATAAAAATATGAATAATGCTCCCTACCCCAACAAACTAGTAGCAAAACATAGGTAAAGTAGCTCTGAAATAGTAATTTCAGGTTCTATCTCTATGGCAACTCAAATATTAATAATATTTTTATTATATTCCTTGAATCAATACTAATATTTCCTAATACAAAGATCACAACAGGCAAATAGCATCTGCTGTGATATACAATGAACAGGTTTTTTTAAAATAAGATATTTTAAAATGTTACGTGGTCCAGGCACTGCAAGGGCACAAATTCAATAAGGCAGTTAATTCACGCTGCTGGTGATGGAGGGATGGTGATTACAGTCTTCTCCTTCAGACAACAGAGGGATTTAATCTAGTATCCTAACAAGGAAGCTGCACACACTACACAAACACACACACTCAGAGCCTTCCCAGTATCCATGGGAAGACTGCTACTCAAGATATCCTAGTGCTAAACTAGAGACTTCAACAAGCAGAAAGAGTAGACAGCAGGTGTCTGCAAGATTCTTGTCTGGCAGAAAGGTGAAACAGGATTTTTCTAGCTCTAAACTTCTGTTTTCACAGGCAGAGTTGAAACCAGTCTGGGCAAGGTTCACTTTGCTACTTATCCAGCAGCTTCCCTGACAGCAATGATGGCAATGCAAGTGTCAATAAAACCTCCCTCTTTTTTTGCTGATGAATAATTTACACCAGTATTTCTTCAAGCAATTACTTATTTTTTTCTTACAGATATTTCAGAAATCCTATTAAAATAAGCAGGTATTTTTAGATCATGTTCATACCCTTACTACAAAGCAGTTCGTCAATGCCATTCTGCTCATACACTTGTTACTTAAAAATCAGGATAAAAACAGTTAATTTTAGTACTTGAGAGGATGGTGAATTGATAAGACAGGGTATAGGAACGCACACAAGAAGCACAGACTACACATTTCCCTGCACAAAAGTATTAGTGTGGTCTAATCCTGGTTTTTAATATGTCTCTTCATACATTCAGGCTGTTTTACACTACATGGAAAATAATTTCCCAAGTAAACTCGCTTGTGATTTCAACCACATTTCAGTCCAACTCTCTGTGTATTGTCTACAAATGCTATCTTGAAAGAGAAAAACTGAAAAATTAAACGTAGGAGTATTTATACATGGCCCTAGCATTACTTCATGCTATTAAAAACAAGAGCACACATTTTTTACAGGACGTCTGTTATCATTTAGTGAATGGACTTTATTAAATATTTTTATTTGGTAGTTTATTTCCAGGTTTGCCCTCAAATTCTAGTTACTGAAGCAAATATGGCCGTGGAGCAAATATACAAATTGTTCCTGTGCTCATGAACATTTCCATAATGTTCTCTCAAAGTATTTGCACAACACAAATACTGAGTCCTCCACACACTGCTCCTTGGGAGAGTTAGCACTTCCTTCAACACTGAAATGCTTAAAGTATCTGTTTGGTTTGGGTGCCCAGTCTGAAACTTGACAGACACATCTATTGCAGAAATACAATGTCTTTTTCATCTTAACACTTTTCAGATATGTCCTGCTCAGTGTTGCAGTCTGGACAACTCTGGAGCTCTTGAAGTTGTTCAGAGCTGATCCTGAGTGTCCTCCTCATGGTACCTGAAAAGCAAGGAGCTGTCACTACAGCAAAGGGTGAAGGCTTCAGTCTGGGAGATGCGGAAAAGCCCTGTCAAAGCAGCCAGGCACCACCACTTGCCTTGCACATAGACAATTTACAACCCAGTAACAGGCAAACCAGGGCTGTCCAGCAAACCACCTCATTGCCAGTACAGCCTTGCTTCACTCCCATTGCCAACAAACAGTATATAATTACAGAAATAAAATTTTTAAAATAAGATGCACAAAATAGGAATACAAAAGGGCCAAATTATGCTCTGCCACAGCTTCTGCCTTTCATCACCTTCTCCCAAGCTCCCCCTTACCATACCTACCTCCCTCTCCCTGGTCACATTCCTACACCTCCTTTACTCCCCAGCCCATCATTGCTTCCTACGAGCCAGTACTTCCATGCTGCTGCTTCCTACGTCTGCATGATGCCAAGGAAGACCAGGAAAGGAGTCAGTATCTCTTCAGGAGACATACATTTTGGCACTAACATTGAACATACCCATCTTAAAATGTGCACCCTTAATGACAGCAAAGCTTTCCCCTGCTGTGCTGTCATTTCTTTTATAAACACTTGGGGCAATCACGCCCCTAACACTTATGGTTACCTGCTGCTTGAACTTTGCATTTTATCCTGAATATTTGAAAGGTTCCATGCCCCAATAATCTTTTATGTAGTAGTCACCAAGAATAATTTCTTTTAAGCAGTGTGTTTTTATATATGGAGTATTCACATAAATAGATTGAAAAAATATAGAGAAGTTTGGGGGTTTTGTTAATCTAGTGATTGCATCAACTATTGAAGTACCTGAGATATTTCAGTGAAAAAAAAGACCAGAAAAAAAGGTTACCACTACTTTTATCTTTGTTCACAAAAGATGTTAACTATAGAAAAGGGTATACCTGAAAATAGTTTCAATTTAAAACCTTAAATCTAGGAACTAGATTAGTTTCCAGAAACTGTTCTGAAGATGAAAATATGTCAGAATTTCAAAAAGACAGAAATGGCTTGAAACTCAAAGATATTGAAAAAGTCTCTTCTTGGTAGAGGAGCTAAGAAAAAATGAGTCATGGCATGAAGAACATCTTCAGTCACAGGCAATTTAAAGAGCAAGAAGATGAAATTACTTCCTGTAGCACTATAATGTCTCTATTTTGAAAAAGAAAGTAAATTTTAATAGCATGGATCATTGTGTGGATCAGAAATCAGAGGTCCCACACTTCAGTTGTGGGTGAACCAGGATTTTAGCTTGAAACTAAGCAAAAAAATTCAATCACACAGTTAAGAGAGATAAGGAAAGAAGTCTCTTGAAGAAGCAGGCTGCATTACTGGGAAAATATCTCAAAATATCCACATAGGACACATGACATAAATACTTGTGAAATAAAATTCATGGCACATCTTAAAATGAATGAAGAGTGGGAAGACAAGAGCCCCTTAACCATCAAATCCTCAGGAGCCACATTCTGAGACAAAACTAATCACTTATCCCCAGTCCAAGAAATTATCACAGCTCCCTCAAACTTACGATCATCAATCTTCACTTAGGATACACAACTACAGGAGTACAGCTAGCTTCATAGGCAAAAAAATCCATCTCCTAATGCTGTACCAAGTCAAATTTGTCTGGCTTGCCAGATGGCTCTGGCATTGCTGATGACCCAGCAGGTTACTTTGCCTCCCAGTGTGTTACCTACCAGTAAATCATCCTCTCTAAACTCAAAAGGCTCTTCAATTTGAAGAGAGGATGGGGGAATACGATAGAGGTTTACAATATCATGTGAGCCATAGACAGAATTAATGCAAAGCCATTATTCTCCTAATTCCACATTAGTAAAATACTGAAGCACTTGAAATTAGAAGACCGATTTAAAACTGCTCAAAGAAAGCAGTATGTCACACAACAAGTTGTGAATCTCTGCACCACATTTCCACAGGAGGCTTCAGAGGCAAACAGTATCAGAAGGTATCTCTGAAAGGGACTGAAGTCATGGACATTGTGTGCATAAACAGGTACTTTATAAAAGGCATATACAGGGATGTGCCTTCTGGCATGCCCAATCAAAGTCATGGATGTTATGGGGGTGAGTGGAATGAACCTGAAAGTGGCCCAGCACATGTCCTCTTTCACAGCGTTTCCAGTTTCCCATGCCAGGACAGATGGACCACTGCTAGGATGCATTTTATTTCTTTTGTGTTTGATCACTGTCACTGTTTCTAAGGGTGAAATGAATAGAGGGATTTTGTCTTTTCTATCCAAAGTAATTTCCTGAAACTGAGAGAAAATATGTTTGTGCTTACAGGAAGCAAATTATTTTTCCACCTATTAGCACAGGTTTGCTTTTAAATACATGGTTCATATGCATACCATGTAACCTACAATAGGTGTTCAGAGCAACAGTGGCCAGCCTCACCCTGCTGGCTGCATCCATTGCAGGGGCTGCTCCACATTTGCAACTGGAAATCCATTTCTGTAAATGCAGCTATGACAGTTCTCCATCTGGTGCATCATTGATGGGACTACAATTCAATTCATACTGACAATCCTACAACAAAACTCCTACATGTTCAAATCTCTGTCCCTTTTCTTATCATAGGTCTCACATCCTTCATACCCGAAGACAAGTTTTATTCCTCTATATACAGAACTCCTCATTTTCACACCCTCAAGACAACAAAACTCTGCATTAAGACCAGTTATGCTGGTAGGTGGCATAACTTGGCTGGTTTCTAAACAGTAAGAAAGGGAACAGGATGAAATCCTTGGCATTACTAGTGGTGATCATATACCCACTAGTGGTAATCACATATCCACCTAAATTGCTGCACTGATTGGTAAAATAAGTCAAAAATAAAATTCTAGATTTTGTAGCTGGTTGAAGTTCTCGTTTGACTGATGTTCTGTTGCTACCATCCATTTCTTCTACAAACACATACATGTGTTTATATGTATATATGCATACATACATATATATATATATACAGAGCTCCTCTATATACTATATATCCATATAAATTTATATAGGATAAAGTTTATATCTCTAGGAGGCCGCTGTCAACAATACACTATGCATGAGACATCCAATTTGTTTTTTTGCTTTCTCTTGCTCCTTCATCACACCTTTTTCCTATCCTTTTATTCTCATCTTTCATGTCATCCTCTCCTAAATCAGGACCAGGCCATAGCCTTGCTTGTAAAACTGTCTGTTGGGAGATTTCTAGCTCAAAACTCTAATGATTAGAAAATACCAGATTAAATATTCTTTCTTGACTCAAACATAAACCAAATAGTTTTATCTTGCATGCCTACCACGGTGGCTAATGTGCAAACAGACATTTTCAGCATTTGACATGATTTATTCTGTCATACTCAAAAATAAACCACCCTTAACTTCACATGCTGCCACCTAAGCCATGGTTTAAATTTCAGATTTCATATCCCAGGATGAAAAAACTGGCAGGGTCAAAGCAGATCCAAGTATACTGAATTCTTCCCACTGAGTTTTAAATCTGAATCACCACCTCCTTACATCTCCAGAATGCTTGCCACAGTGAAACAGGCTTATGATTCCAGCACAAACTCGAAAATTTCTTTTTTGTGATAATGCAAATCCTTATGACTATTTTGTCTTTTCCTGTATCCTCTCATCTTCCAGCCACGATTTGACTTTAGATGGAAACTTTATATACCCATTTATAATGAGAATAGATTTCTAGGAAATATATTATTTATTATTATCTATTAATCTAATCTATTTTTATCTTGAAGTAGTCTCTTCAAGATGAAAAGGGATCTTCATACATGAGTATGCCAGTTCCAATAACTACTTTTCAAAGAAATAACCTCTTCACTTAGAGATTATTTACCTATTCCTTTTTCTTTTGCAGAACTGTCATATTTTCTGTAGGTCAGGCTGCGCACCTGGCTTTTCAGACCTGGGCATTCTTTGCAATCTGACAACTATCTGGCATCAAACAGTTACATTTGGAACATGGCACAGCAAAGCACTACAGTGATGGTGCAAAGTGCATCCTACAGGAGTAAATGAAGTGTGCAATCAATTCCAGCAGACACAGAAGCAAGAAGGAACATATTCTGCCATTCTGGCGTATGTGTTTTTTTCCTTCAAAGGGTTCCAAGTTAAAGTCTTTCCGAACAGCTGCATAAAATCAAGATGAAAAGTTAAGTCTGTTTAGAAAGAGTTAATTTTCACAGAGCAACTGCAAAAGCCAGTTTTTCCAGTAATAAACAAATAAATAATTAAATAAATGAAAATCTAAAGGTGCAGAACATCTGCAGACCCTTTTAAATGCTACACAGCAATGTGTTAGAAAGCCTTGAAAGAACACAGAACTGCCCTGAAGAGCACAGAATAATATATTCCCCTCAGAGTCCTTGACTCTAATCCTGAATGGCTCTTTCCATAGAGCAATTCATCACAAGGTCTCTAACACCCTCCTCAGCAAAGAGACAGGGAGCAGAGACCCCAGTGCCACTTCTGAGAGCCACCATTCCTCTTTGCAGTCCTGTCCTTCTGCTCATCCAAGGGTCCACCCGCAAATCCAGCAGTGGGATGTGAAGCACATCTGGCTGAAGGGTCTGCAGTTGGAAGCACACCCAGCATCTGCAGAGCCATCCCTTCAGCCAGGGGCATGGTCAGTGCAGATGGCTCCAGCTGTGATCTGCCTCAACGCAGAGCTGCCTCCAACTAAAATTTTAATTCAGTGAATGACGAGTCTGAATTTGACCAAGCATTTTTACAAGAAACCTACTTTCAAATCTCCTGTCATCTTTGCTTGGCAATCCCAGGGATGTGCTCACACTGTTCTAACAAAAGAACTGCTCCAGCTCCTCACTTGCCCTCATCCTGAGGTAACCCAATGTCCTAAAGGAACCTCTGCAGCAGAACAAAGGTATAGAAGGACTTTTCTAAAGAGACAAGGAAACCATCCTCCCCTTTCTTCACTCTGCTGAGCCATGGGGAAACAGGGCAACCAGCTGGGAGGCTGGTCCCTATGGGATGCCCTGCTCCACAATCAGCAGAGAGAGAGAGAGAGCAGACAAAGGCAATCATTGCCCTCCCACCAGCCTCCTGCCCTGGCCACCCTCTGCAGGAGCCCACACTCTCCCTGCTGGCTACAAATACCACAGGAGATTTGCTTCCTAATTTAGGCACCTCTGAAAATCAGGCAGGGGAATACTCTGGGAGTACAATCCAGCACCTCAGCAGAGAGTTCAAGAGCCTCTCACAACGGTGCTCATCAGTTCTTAGGGAACATCACGTGTGGTTTTGACAACAATAATTTAGATAAAGGGAACCACAGGTTATACCTACAATGCTCACGCTGACAAGCACACGTTCAAGATTGTATTCTCCTTTTCAGTGCAAAAATGTATAAGGATATCTTATTATCATCCTCGCTACATATTTATAGAATCTTGCTCAGTACTTTAAATTATTTATGTTTCTAAAAATATTCCTCCTAACTTGTCATGTGTTGCTTATACTAAAAGCTGGATTTAAGACTCAAGTTCTAGAGTGCAATGAATTTGATAAGCAATCATCAGGGACACTAACGTGACTTCCAGAACAAGAAAAAGCCTTCCTAAAGCTCCACATAATACTGTAGAATTTAATTCTGAGCTAAAATATAAATTAGAGCTAACCAACCTCCAAGAATGCCAATGGTTTTTAAGTTAGAAAACATAGAGGGTTACATATATTTTTATACACCCAGATGTTTTTCCCCCCTCAAAAAAAAACCAGAGCCAGATATATTTACAATTCTACAACCAATTAATCAGTTCTGTAATGCTTTTTCATGGGAATATTTTCAGTACATCTGATAACACTGCTAGTACAACTGAAATCTGCAGCACTCTAGCTTTATATTTGGAGATGAGAATTAAACTGCAATTCAGAAAAATAAATATAGCTGTTTCTTAAATCACAAAGACACATGCATTGGTGAATATTTTCTTCCAAGCTTATTGACTCTGCATATAGCTATCAGTGTTTGGGGAGGGGTGATGTAATCCCAGACACTGATTGCCATAATCAGAAACTTACCAAAAAAAAAGTAAATAAATAAATAAATAACAAAAAAACCCAAAAGTGACTAAGCTTAAGCAATGTTTTCACATCAATAAATGCATTTTCCCTTTACATTTGTTTTCCTTATGAACCAGCAATGTGTGAAGGTGGAATCAACTATGTTGTATAGCAGGTAGAGAATTAGAGTGTAAGGACAGAGCAAGATGTCTGAGACACCTCAGATGCCCAGAAATATACATATTAACAAATGGTGGCCAGGAATTTCCAACAAATGATTTTACACCAAAAAAGCTCCCCTAACTTTTCCAGAGAGAAGCCCTAATCCAAAATGTAACAGTTAAAACAATTTTTTGGTTGCTTGTTTGTGATTTTTGAGTTTTTTTCCCCAGAAAGTACCTCCATATAGCCAAAGAACCAACTCTGTACAGTCACATTCAAAGCCCTGATTTGCTTGTTTCAGATCAAGGAGTATAACTGGAGTATCTCTAAAAAGATGTGTAATCATTACTTTTCAGACTACACTTGGATTGTAATCAACTCCATCATTTCTACTCTGTGCCATACAAGTGATTCATTGGACCAAAGGAAGCAAAAACAAGACTAACTGGAAAATGCTGGCATGTCTGAGATACAGCAGGCTTTGCTTTAAGTCTCCTGGACTTACTGTCAGTTCTCTTCCCTCTTTGTTCCCAAATTGACATTTTCTCTCAAGAACTCATACATGAGGTATTTTGAGCTGCTAAGCATTCATTATATCCATTAACAAAGTACTTTTGTAAACACAGCACTTTTGAAAATCAGTTCATTATCCAGAATAAGCATCATCCAGAATTGTGCATTTCAGATTGATATTTTTGGCCTAGAATGCGTAAATGATAAAACACTCAAAATGAGAATACAAATGTGTAAGGGAAATCTAAAGATACACCCAAGTTTAAAAGAAAGTTATTTTGTTGGAAAGCATGGTTAAACCAGTGGCAGATGGGTGATGCACTGCAGAACAGGCAGATTCCAGTTCTTCCAACATCTGCATCATCACCTTACTGAGCTCAGACTTTACACAAAAGTATTTTGTATTTTTGTATTTTGCTTCTGCATTACAAGAAGTGCCTGTCATCACTGAAATCTACTAACATTATACTTTCTTATGAAATATTTTTAAGGGAGATTAATCTTAACAGAGCAGAACCCTTTTCTAAATACAACAGGCTTTCTCTTCACTGAGGTTTACAGTCTCTAGCGTATAGACAAATTTCTTATGGAGAATTCCAGCATTTCCAGATCTTATTTCATTTTGGTACAATAAACCCTATGGCTTTTAATTGTGGAAGACATGAAAAATAACACTGAATCTATCCAAATATATATGGGTTTGGTTTTTGTATTGAACTCGAGTTTAAAATCGCCTAAAATAAAACTCAGTTTAACACCAGGAACACAAGCAAACCCTTGAAATACAATGATATAGTCTCTACTAAGTCTTAAGACATTTATAAAAATAGTGTAAAATTAACATTATTTAAACAAGTTAAAAGTAGATTAGATGTGTTCTCCCTTCACTCAAACATCCATTTCCCTTTTCAACAGTTTGCAGCCTAAAATGCTCTTTGATGTTCAATAATGCATTTGCAGAATTAATATATAATATCATCAGGAAGCACACATTAAAGACAAGGTGAAGGGAGAAAACATTTTCATCTCAGAATGAGGTAACTGAGAAGCAGGAGATGAAGAAGTGCTATTCGAGGTAATGCAAGCTGTTTGAGAAATTTTCTTAATACACAGGATGATGATATTGTTCTAAGACATGAAGTTCATATTTCAGTCCGTCTAATCTGAGTATGCACAAGGTGAAGCTGCCCAATTCCCACTTAAATGAGTGGTAGTCAAGGGCACTCAGGCCCTGAAAGACCTAAACCCTCTGAGATGAGGCAACACTCATGCCATCTTAACCTCAGATACAGTGGTTGGCTCTATGCCAAGCATGTTGGGTATGCCTGCCTGAACCCATCTATGTGCTTCAGCTTCATTCACAGAAAATGAAATAGAAGGTGACACTTATTCAGAAAATGTAGAATTAGACTTGCTACTCAAAAGCACTGGTGTGCAGTAGAGCAGGGAGTTGCCCCTTACAGCAAGGCAGAACCCAGCCTCACACCCAAGAGAAATGACAGTGAAAGAATGACTATTTATGCTGTACAGCTATTCTCCATGTTTATTCATGTTTATATATACATTATTATATTTATACTCCAGTTGTACTATAATAAAGTAGTATTATTTATACTATCAGACCATCACCTCAGAAAGGTGATAAGATGTAGAACTACAAATAAACTAAAATACAAGACAGGAGCAAAGAGCAAACCCCATTCAGTGTCCCAGGGGTGACCCCTTTCCTGAAGCCTAAGGAAGCCCCCTGAGTTATCTGACCAGCATTCTCCCTCCACGCTATCTAAACACAGCCCAAGTATTTAAAAGCTTTTGCCCACAGTATGTCGATACAGCTCTGTGCAATATCATAATTTTGCATCCAAAATCCTTTCATTTCATTTTACAGTATATCTTAAAACACAGAAAGTACCACACAATAAAAGCTCAGAAAGCTCTATTTTGTTACCATCTTTGCCATGCTCTAAATGGACCGTAAATGGCACAGAAGCTTTACACTTTTATCAGTTTAATCAAGAGTTTCCGTTCTCTACTGGTAATTCAACACACTAATACCAGACCGCTTTGTCTAATGAGAAAGAGTGTATGAACATTTTTTTCCAAATCAGTTTTCCCCCCCAAAGCAATTCCTTTTTTAATCTTCAAAGATACTTAAATAAGAGAAAAACACCAAAATAGAATCTTATTCATCTTTTCTAAATGAGAAACTTGTTGTAATGAATTGGAAAACAATTCAAAATAAGCAATTATTCTTTGCTACTTGGCCACTTGAGCCCAAGTAATTTATTCAGGATACAAATACATATTTTAGCAGACTATTGATATGGGTTTATAAAAGGACATGGAAAAAAATCCTGAGTTACTATCCTAGACTTGCACAATATCATTTCCAAAAGCACAATAGCGCTCTTGTCTTAAACTCAATTTTTTCAAGTTGTACAGCATAGAGCTGTACACTAAAACCAAAGAGAAGTCAATGACCGAGTAACAGCAACATCCTAATCAGTGAATGAAACACAGAATGCAGTATTTCATCCAGGGAGAAAAAAAGAAAGCTTGCAGAAATAGAATACAACCAAAATACAGTAATTTCACGATTATAAGATGCACTGAGTATAAGCCGCACATCCAGGTGCCAGCAACTTTTCATTCTTTGTCCATATATAAGCGGCACTTGACTATAAGCCGCACGTTACAATACAGAGTGTGATAAAAGGTATCTATTCTATCACCATCTCTTGAGGGTGGGGGCAGTGATCCTTATCTCAATGACAGATATTCTGCTAATGGGCCATCCATTGAAACCAGGCTGGGCATTGTTCTTTATCTTTTCACAACCCATCCTTCCTCCAGCCAGTCATTTTCTGCTAATGGCCATTGAGTCCCACTGTGTGACTGATAAAATCACTTCATCCCATTGGAAGTTGTTCCAGCCAGGGAAAAGAGCCCAAGATTTCTTACCAAGATAAAAACAGAGATTTTGGGACACTAAGGTAGCCCCTTTCTCCACTGGACTCCAGAGGAAAACCGGATTTCTCCACATCACCACTGGACCTCCAGAGGGAAACTGCACCTTGTACAGGAGCACTGCTCCAACTGAACCACATCTGTCACTGCAGGAGGATGCAGCCACCATTTAATGGGACTGCTACCAACACCCTGCCTGACTGGGTGTCAGGTTGTACTCTGACTTTGTCAGGGTTTGGAGTTTGTTTCTTTGTAGTACTGTATTTCTATTTTAATTTCCCTAGAAAAGAACTGTTATTCCTAATTCCCATATCTTTGCCTGAAAACCCCTTGATTTCAAAATTATAATAATTTGGAGGGAGGGGGTTTACATTCTCCATTTCAAAGAGAAGTTCCTGCCTTTCTCAGCAGACACCTGTCCTCCAAATTAAAACAGCAATTTTTTTGGTTTTGTCCGTATATAAGCCGCATCTGATTATAAGCCGCACTTCGGGTTTGGACCAAAATTTTAGTCAAAATGGTGCAGCATATAGTTGTGAAATTACTGTAATAAGCACAAAAGTAAATTATTTTTTTATTCGAAGTTGGTGAAAGCACTAAAATATTGTATATTTTTTTAATGTAAGTCAAGACTTGAAAAGTTTTTGCAATATTTTTAAAGAATGTTTTTGTTTGCCTTTCCTCCCACTGTTACTGTTTCTCACCCATCACGAAGAAAAGAACTACTGCCCAAAAAAAGCTCAAATTCCATTATTGGTGTTGGTTTTGTCAGAAAAACTGATAACTTGGATGGTATTTCAGCAAACATACAGTAATTTCACGAATACAAGCCGCACCAATTTGACCAAAATTTTGGTGGAAACCCGGAAGTGCGGCCAATATTCCGGGGCGGCTAATACATTAACAAAATTCTAAAAGCTGCCAACACGGAAGTGAGAGCCCACGGCAGCCCCAAGCCAAGCTGGAGCCCGGCCGGCCCCGGCAGAGGTGGGAAAGCCTGGCAGAGGCGGGGCCAGCAGTGTGGGGGGCGGGCGGCAGAGCCTGAGCCAGCAGGGCGGGGCAGGGGGGCGGCAGAGCCCGGGCCAGCAGGGCGGGGGAGCCCGGGAGAACTGGGGCTAGCAGTGCAGGGGAGCATGGCAGAAGCAGGAAGGCCGGCGGGTGGGGCTGCCTGGCAGCGGGGGAAGCCCAGCAGAATCGGGGCCAGCAGCGTGGGGGAGCCCGGCGGTGCGGGGGCCTGCAGTGCCGGTCAGGGCGAGGAAACGCGGCGGCGGTGCAGACGGGAGGGGGCGGCCGGCGAGCCTGGCGGCGGCGGCACCAGCCCTGCCGGCGGGGCGAGCGAACGCGGCAGCGGGGCGAGCGAGGCGCGGGCGAAAGCGGCGCGAGCGAACGCGGCGCAGGGCGAGCGAGGTGCGGCGCGAGCGAAAGCGGCGCGAGCGAACGCGGCGCAGGGCGAGCGAGGTGCGGCGCGAGTGAAAGTGGCGCGAGCGAAAGCGGCGCGAGCGAACGCGGCGCGAGCGAACGCGGCGCAGGGCGAGCGAGGTGCAGCGCGAGCGAACGCGGCGCGAGCGAAAGCGGCGCGAGCGAACGCGGCGCGAGCGAACGCGGCGCAGGGCGAGCGAGGTGCGGAGCGAGTGAAAGCGGCGCGAGCGAAAGCGGCGCGAGCGAAAGCAGCGTGAGCGAACGCGGCGCGGGGCGAGCGAACGCGGCGCGGGGCGAGCGGCGAGCCCGGCGGCGGCGGCGGCGGCAGCCCTGCCAGCCGGGCGAGCGAACGCGGCAGCGGGGCGGTGCTGACGGGAGAGGGGGGCCAGCGAGCCCGGCGGCGGCAGCACCACCCGGCCAGCCCCGTCGAGCCGTGGCGCTGAGCTGGGCCACCCGGCCCCGTCGGCAACCATGAGCGGGCCGAGCCTGCCTGGCCCCGCCCCGAGCCAGTAAAGCCCGCTATGCCGCGATCCTGTTACTAATTGGCCAATTTGTGAAAGCTGCGCACGGATTCTCGCGACGAACGAAAGTGCGGCTAATATTCGGGGTGCGGCTTATCTATTGACAAAGACAGCAACATTGTCGAGGCACCGGGGGTGTGGCTTATAATCCGTGCGGCTTGTATTCGTGAAACTACTGTACACATTTTGTTCCTAATAGAAAATCATCTTCTCTTTACAGCAATTATTTATTTTAGTTTTGATAAGAAAACAGGATATCACTGGCAAAGTCTACTGTAGAATTTCATAACAGAGTTCACACAACTCCAAAAACTAATTAGACAGAATTTCAATTGAAATTGCTGAGACTTTTACATATTTGTCTTACAGATGGAAGAATTCTACCATGACAAGTTCAGAGCTGGCCAGAACTGCGAGGTGGATTTGCACCTCTCAGATCTTTAAGGACCAGAAGGCTTTCTATTTAACAAAAATAAAGACATTTACAGCAGGTTTTATTTTAGTCTAAATCAGAATAATAAACTTTTCAATCTATCTGTCGTAAAAAAGAAATGGCCATGTGTGACCATCCATGTTTACATAGAAAGAGTGCATGAGAGAAATCCCCCCAGCCCACGGAGTCCTGCAGGCCAGCTCCGCTGCAGATGCCAGAAGCACAAGGTGTGATGCCAGGTCCAATGTCTCCTAGAAGAATAACTGGGGCTGGGGTACAGGCTCAGAAACAAGCATCTGATCATCCACCACACTACCTGTGGTGTCATTTCATGTATCCTGAGATAAAAACTTCCTGAACCATGAGGCTGCAAAGTTTTAAAGCCAAGGAAGTGAGAACAGAGTGAAGACAGCCTTCTCAAGGACGCTGCAGACAGCTTTCTTTCTTGGGAACATCTGCAGAGACAAAGACCTGCCAAGACAAAGCATGAAGGCATTCATGTTCTTCTAGCTTTTGTGCATGTCCTGGGACTAGAGATTGAGGGCAAGGATTTCTCCTCAATGTAAATTTGGGCTCTGGTCTAAAGCATCTTTCTAGGTCTGAAAATTATTAAAATATTACAAATAACATACAAACTGGGGACACAGTTCACCTGAAACATTTTTAGTGCTCTACTTGAGGCCAGGCAACCTGGAAAAGCCAAAGTGGGATGTCAAGATGTCAATTCTTTATACAGGTCACAGGGCAGAGGCCACAAGACTGTTCTGTGTCACTTCACCTATAGCAACAAGCTCGAAGAGAGAGGAAACAACAGTGCAACTCTGAAAGAACCCAACATGATTCAAAAACGGGCAGGAAAAGGGGGAGGAAAAGTAGAGGTTCTAGGAACAGCTGCAGACCAGCTGGGCATCCTAAAATACAGCCAAAGCTGGATGAGAGGCACAGCAGGGAGCACTCCCCAGCTTTTGTGTCCTAGGCCTTCAGAGTGAGGAAAGACAAGAAACACAGGCAGCCCGTGAGGTTGTGAAAGGTAAAACCCACCTACGCCAGCTGTTTGAAGTGCCCAGTTGTATATCTGGGTAAATACTCAGAGGGATACATACATGCAATGTATGTATACAGTACAACATATTCTGCAAGACAGAGTCAAACATTCCTTCTTTACAACCTCTACAAAATGCTTTGTAGCAGACATATGGATTTTAAATAGAGCCCCCATTCCTTACTGTTACTATGTAAATGAAAGAATATGTTCTCCAAGTCTCCACTGAGATTCATCCTGAAACACTTCAGAGTTCTCCCCTTGACACTAAACCATGAGCAATAGTCTGAAAAACTACATGTACTACACCCACCACTTTACGCTTAATTTTTCTAAATTAAACAGATATCACAAATTGTCACTTCTGTCAGTGACACAAAAAGGAATTACAAATATTTTTAAAAGAATTTGCTGTGCTGGTATAAGGCTGATGATTATTTTTATCTTTTACATCTATTACTGGACACTGAGTAACATACTGGTACTACCTTTATTTCATTAATATTAATTCATTAGTGTCTTAAGAACAGACAGTTTATTTATTTATCAGTAAGCCTTCTCTACCAAACACAATCAATAGTAAAATCTATATACAGATTCTTAGACATTTAAGGAAAGAGATAAAAAAGAATTCTTACAGGGAAAGAGTTCCAAATCACTACGCATTTCACCGAAAATATCTCACAAAGCATTAAAATAATGTATTTGAAAACCAGCACAGAACTGTAATTTTTCAGACAACCAGAGTGCAAATTATTTCCAAATGTACTTGGGGAAAAAAAAAAGAAGTGCAATCCTTCCACCTACATGAATATTTATTACTGTCTACAAGGTAATGTAAAAGCATTTGACAAAAGTGAAAGGGAATAAAATTCCATTATTGATACTGGATCCCTAAATACTCTACTTTTTCCTCTTTTCCCCTTAAGATCATCAGAGTTCACTTTTTAGGAAAAAAAAGGCAAACAAGGATTACTGGAAACTAACATTTTCCCTTTCCTTCAGTTAGAGGTCTCATTAGCAAAACTAGATCTGGATGACATGAAAAATGCAGCAGACCCAAATCCGTTGGGAACACTCTTAATTTCACAGTCCTGCTCCACCTCCAGCTCCACTGGCTGAGCCCTGCTGGGCAGAGCAGAGCAGCTGCACCTTCCAGCTCAGCCCCAGCAGCTCCTGGAGGTTCCAGCAGGGACCAGCTGAGCGGCGCAGTCCCTGCCTGCTGGCAGGGCTCACACGCCTTCGCTGTGCTCCTGACCCCAGAGGTCACAAATCTCTGAGCTGCCAGGATAATGAATCTGCCCAGCAGCTCAGGCCCTGCAACCCCTTTTTTCTCAGAGCCACCAGGGCCAGATAAATCGGTCTGGTGGTGACAATGTTCCCAGCCACCACTTTCCCTTGATCCTTCTCCATGGCTGCAGGCCAGCTACAGAAACCAAAGTGTGACCACTGGAAACAGGCTGCAAAAGCCATGCGGATGTAACCACCCCTGCCGGCCATCTTTCTTAGGCTCTCCTTTTCCACAGGCAGCCATTTAGGGCTTCAGGCCCATGGATATACAAGCTGTGGTGGTTTGGCTGCCTGTGCATGGGATAGCCATGGAGCACATGGACCACAGACCTGGTGTTGCTTGGAAAAAAAAGAGTAGCTGCAGTTGTACAGCTCAGCTGAACCACCCAACCATACCACTCCCAGAAGAAAAGGTTTTTCCCCGCACTCCCCCTGACACGCAAAGGTGCCAATGTACTTTCACAACCAGAATGAGTTGTGCTACGTCAAAATATAAGGCCCACAAAGTGATGTACCCCTCTCAGCAGAGGGTTGATTCAGTTGTTTTGACTGGGAAGGCACTTTGCAAATGAAAAATCTCAGTTCAAAGACAGGAGATTTGCTCTAAAAAAGGAATTTTGCAAAAGATGTCTGTAAACTGAAGAGACAAGCGTGCTCTGTTCCTCCCAGAGACCCTCCTGGAAGCAGTCTGGGTAGGATATTCTGGGGTTTTTTAAGCTCACTCGTGTGGCTTTTTCCAGTACTATAAGTCTCTATTGTTAACTTATGCATTATTTAAAAGATACTGAGTTTAAAAATAGCTCTAACCCGCCAAGGGAAAATGGAAAAAGCAGTGAGCTGAAAGCCACAGTGTTTCTCTCTCCGATTGTTTCAGCATGCAAGGCATCACAGCTTTCTCCCATTTTCATTTCAATTTAATATCTGTCTTTGACATATGCCCACCCATTTTCACCATCTGAGTATCAGAGGATAGCTCATTCCTGAGAGCGAATATAACAAGTCTCTGTGCACCACTCAGACAGCAAATTACTACCACAGTAGGTCCTGGGATATACACATATATACATATATATTTTTTATTATTTTTGTTATTATTATTTTTAAGTTAAAACCTTCATGTTTGGAAGCTCTGCATTCAACCCCCATGTTTTGAGTCCACCTATTAGGTGAGTAGCTTACACTCCTTAACATGTTAATGCCCACAACACCCTTTCAAATTACAGATTGCCGGAGAGACATGGACCGAGTTACAGTGGGATGAAGGGATTTCCCTGGATGGTAGATCTGGGGACTGCCCACCCCCAGGGGTATTTCTGGCTACTGGATCACCCTTGCTCTCCCTTCAACTGCAAACAATCACTAGACACCAGGCAGGATGGGTGGGCTACAAAGGCAGCTTAAAGACAGAAGAAGCTCTTGCACACACTAACTGCACACTATGCAAGCACCAATCCTTCCTCAGACACTTGAGATGAAAAACATAAGTGGGACCAGAATATGAACATCCTGGGGCATCAGGAAGCAATTAGAATTATCTGAGACCAATCTAAAAGCAACAATGATCCTGAGTCTCCATTTCATTTGTAAATTGAAATCCAGAATAATGCAGGCCTGGAAGTACTTAATAATCTTCTGTTTATAAAAGTAGCTCCACAACAGGAAAAGAGCAACCCTCATGTAAAAACTATGTACACGTCAGAACTAGAAGACTGTTCCACACTGCAAGAGAAACATACACATGTTGATTTTAGTCCAAAATATTTCTCTGGAGTTTAGCTGCAGTCCAAACTTATACACTACATTAAATGGTGTTTGTGAATGTTTACTCCTAAAGAAAGGAAAAAATGGAGAAGAGGAGAGCGAGGAGCAGGCAGGAAGAGCTACCCTGTGTGAAATATAGCAGGTTGTTCACATACCTCAAAATAATCCCAAATGAACCCAAGACTTCTGAGGAAGAAAACCCCAACATCACCATCAAGTTCCTGACACACATCTTGGGACAATTCAAGAGAGGTGGGGAGTATTAAAAAGCACTGGGGCTGCTGCTAAGAGAATGACTTGATATTTATGCACTGAGGAGAGTCCTAAAGAGTCCTTTCCTTACACAAGCAAGCATGGAGACTGTTGCCTTGAAGCAATTTGTTATATAAGTCTCCCCTTGCTATAGAGGCACCCCCCCAAGTTATGAGGGATAGCAGAAGTATTGAGCATGCAGTGAAAACACCATGAGGCTTCTAAAGGTAACAGTAGCTAAGGACAAAAAAATAACAGAAAAAACAACGTTTGTGTATAAATATACCTGTATTGCCACCTTGAAATCTCCCTTTTTTGAACTCAGAAATATGCTCTGCAGTATTTTGGCAGAATTGGTACAGGACTAAGATCCATACAGAGTGCAGTAGCCCCATAGTTCAGCAGATACCACATGGTACCTGAAAATTTAAAAATTAAGAGAACCACATTAAAACTTCATCAAATATTGAGGGCAAGATGAAAAACTCCTTTGATTACTTAGATCCTTATATCTCCAGCATGGAGACAGTTCATTCTTTCCAAGTACAAATGCAATTTGAAATTAATGTGCAATAAAATTAAGGGACACAAATGTCCTGGACCTGATGTCCTCAGCAAAAATAACCATGTGTGAGAAGAGACAATCCAGCACGCGAGCTAAGAAGACAGTCAGGCAAAGTCCCAGGGGAAGAAGGAGGAGAGGAATTGCTGAAAAAAGTCACTTGTGGGACTGCAAGAGCAATGTCATGCTGCTCTTGATGTCAAGCCAAGCTACTGCAGCACTCACACTGAAAGAGCTCAAAAGGGCACTTGATAAATGATATACGTACTTTTCTGCACCCAGTATTCTCACAAAAGTGGGAAAGTGTCTAATTCCACAGACCCTCCACATTCAGTATCATGGAGTTGAAGAAAAATTTATCACAGAGTGCACCTGTGTGACACTGAAAATTAAAGCTTTTCCAGATATACAGATTAAAGTGTTGCATGTGACTTAACAAGCAGAAAACAGTGCCTGGGTTAACAAAAAACAGTGGGATACCATGGGAGATCAACGTGCATGCATTGCCTCCCTTAAAAAAATAAAATCATGCCAAATGACAAACTCAATCAATGGGAGCAGCACAGGTACAGAAAGGATGCAATGGAAAATGCAATAGTGGTGACAGGTGAATGCTTGCACCAAGTTACCGCCAGGACAGAAAAAGGTATCAGCCTAAACTTTTTGAGACCCAGCAATAGCAGAGAAGGCAGATGACAGTATCAACAAGGCAGCATCAGTTGCCTCCTCTGTAGCACAGGTGCACTGATGCTGAAAGAGGTCCAAAACTCTGATATTTTGGCAACCAAGCCTCCTTAAAAGACAATGAAAGAGTCAAATGAAAATGAGAATTTCCTGTTCATTCAGAAGTGGACACCAGCTGAAAAACAATGATGACGTTTTCCAAAAGTTTCTATACCTCTCCCGGTTTCTTACCAGATATTCTACTTGAGACTTTGGGGGTGTTGATATTATTTTAATGTTTTTTTCATATCTTTATTTTGTGGTTAATTTTTTTTTTATATTT
This sequence comes from Catharus ustulatus, assembly GCF_009819885.2. Taxonomy (NCBI): domain Eukaryota; kingdom Metazoa; phylum Chordata; class Aves; order Passeriformes; family Turdidae; genus Catharus; species Catharus ustulatus. Next base: position 22,400,428 of record NC_046221.1, on the reverse strand, counting down.
AAAAATATTTTAACTGTAAAAAAACTTCTATAAAACGCATTGCAGTTAAAAACTCCAATAACCCTAAATACAGCAAGCTTGTTCTAAGGGAGAAAACTACTATTCCTAGAAAACTACAAGGGGAACTAGACAGGACTACTCAATCTTGCACTTCATGCACACCACTAAAGGTAGCCCTGGAATTATATTAATATAATTTCATTAATCATTTATTGTACAAATTTGGAATATGACCATTTATTTGAAAGTTACTAAATAGGGTCACAGTTTGAATAAAAACAATTATTTCAAGGCATAATTGTTGTATCAGTAAGGAAAAGCAAAGCAAGAAAAAAATATAAACACAAAAAGGAGCTTATCTGTTCACAACCTGTAATTAAATGCAACTTTCTGTTAGTTACTAAAGCAGCAAATTTTTGTTGTTCTTCAGACTGATGATAACAACAGTTTAATCAATAAACAGCTACCACAGATTGCTGGAACATTTCTCTATCTCAGTTCAGCATCTATCCAGTGTCAATTCTCACACAGTTGCAGACACCTAAGGAAAGAAGACAGCTAGCAGACCTGTTTTTAAAATCCCTACTTCGGCTGATTTTCTGAAAAAAAACTCAAATCAGGTTTCTCACATCCCAGGCAGACACTCTAAAGACTGGGCAGTTAAAAAGCTTTTGATTTGCCACACATGCTCAACAGCCATGGTGCCCAAAAGCAAATTCTTCAGCCAACAACTCCAGTCCCCCAGTCAGGATGGCAAACTTGGTCCAAGTTCTACACCAGGCACTGGGAATTCTCCTTCCCATTAATGAAGAAACTTGTAGAAACACAGAAACATTTACTACTCCAGCTTCAGTTTACTGACAGCTGTGTCCTCACTTTAAAAGCAAGCAGGCAATCCCACTTTAACCATTTAAAACAGCATAAAAATACCATCAGAATCTGCTGCAAAATATCTAACACAGCTTCAGCCTTTTAACTTCTCCAGGTGGTTTCTCTGTATATTGATTATTCCTAGCTCTGGCTTAGTTTTCACTGGCAATTTAAATTCCTTTATCTTATGGCCCCTTTGTAATGAACTGGAAGATTTTGGTTGCCATATGGTCTAAGTGAAGGGAAAAGGATTCTTGATTTCTGAGATGCTCCTCTGCCAGCTCCACTGCTGACAGCAGTGAGGTGCCTCCCACAGACTGGTCTTCTGCCTCTTAAGTACCAACAATAAGCCACAGCAGAGGTTGTCAGCTACATTCAGAAACCCCAGGGAAAACCTGACTGCACAGTCACTATACAATAACAATAAAAATACAGCTTAAAGCTTATACAAACACTTAGAGTGTTCCAGTAAGCATATATATAGCAGTTTCTAGAGACAGCTGGTGTTTAAGACCACTGTGCTCTGGTTAGGGTATTAATTATGCACACAGACTTAAAAAATCCTAAATGCTTTGGTAAGGTGGCAGCAGATTTTAGGGCCTGGGATCTCGAAAGTGCTCAAACATTGGCTTCTTATTCCCATACAGTATTTACCTCCTTCTGTTTGGTTTTCCAAGGTCAAGTGAAAGAGACTTGTTAACAATTCCTGTAACTTCTGTACTTTGAAAGCAGGGAGATGCACATTCCTGGATTATGCAATGCACCAAAAGATGTTTTAGGTCTAAAGCAAAGTTCTTTTATTAGGATGTTTGCTTGTAGCTCCTGCTGAAGTCAACCAGAACTACTAGTGTTCACTAAAGGGCAAAATTTATCGTATAACATTATTATATGCTATACAAAAGTCTAAAGAGAGATAATATGAAATGTGCGTAACTGAAAACCAGCTACTAGATTCAGATAAACCAAAACTGAAAGGCAGCTGTTGTTCAAGTGCAGGATCATGACTTAGTTTGCCATAGCCCTCGTGCAATTCCATTGCCATTCTCTTTTTCTGTTGGGTGACACAGCTGAAACAAGAGTATTAAAACATCTTTTGGTGTATTTTTGGTTAAATACCATACAGACTGCTACCTAGAAATATTGAACGAGTAGTGGGCCAATAATACAGAGAACAGCTCATGATTTGTTCATTCCCAGCCACTCCCCCAAGACCCACACTGTCAATTAGACAGCACCATAGCTTCTCTCTCTCAGCATGTGTAGGAAGGAGCTTATGCTATCAGCAGCATGGGGTGAAAGGATTATGTCCTCAGTGATTTACTGACCTGCAAACAACTCTGAAAACAACTTAAAGCTGCTTTCTGTATAACAAAAATATTTGAAAACATCTTTTCCTTGTTGAACACCAACTTGAATACTTTTCTTATTCTTGCTAGCACAGTAAAGCAGCACAGTTGCTGCCTTGATTTCTCCATAACAGTAAGAGGTGCAGAGAGAAATAAAAAAAATCTCAATCATACTGTGCTAAAATATTGTATTTAATGGTAAGGGAAAACTCTTTCTTATGACAGGCTTGCAAGGACCAAGCAATAATAGCCTTGTTTTTCTTATGTTCATTTAGTGAGAAACAAGAGTTGCTCTCAGGAACTATCTACATTATTATCAAGGTGCAAAAACTGAAACCAAAACAAAAGTAGAGCATTTAATATAAAAATTTCCCTTTAAAAGTAACAAAAGTTGTAAAGATCTTACTTCTCAGAAGTGCCAAAGTGCCTCTTGTTCAATCTGCTCATTTGGGGTTGGGGGGTGGGACAGAAATGAAAAGCAGAAAATTTGAAAGAATCCCACTAGGAGGTAGGTGTTCAAGTTCATCTCCCATATGAGAAGCCAAGTCCAGAATTTGTATTACTTGCCTTGCTCTTCTGTCTGCACATTTGGACAATGTCTAGACAATTTTATTTTAAGTATCAGCCTTTCTATGCTGCTATTAGGAACAGGAGTCACTCATTAATTATTTAAAATCTTAAATGCATTCCTACCTGTGGAGAGAGGGAGGGAGGGCAGAAATACCCCTCTGTTTTAGTGTGTGTGTGTGTATATGTACCTGTATGAGTGTGTGTGTGTGTACACAGATTCATTAAAAACAAAGCACAGAGGAAATTACTACAGATACTGATACAACTCATTGTGCTCTTTGTGAAGAACTGTCAAATAATAGATGTTTCTTTGGACTTTCTGACAGCTTCTACCCATTCCAACTGAATTACATGATTAGCTAATAGTGGAACTGTACTGGTGTAATCCATGGGCATTACACCATGCACCAACATGAAAGCCATTACAACAATTCCAAGATATATATATATATATATATATGTATATTAATACACTATCTAAATTTTGCTTTTTTTTCTTTGACTGAAGATAATTTTCTGTACAAAGTCCTGAAAGTCAACAGAAGCAGCAAATTCTCTGTATCCTGAAATTTAACTTAGATGGCAGCTTAAGAGGACATTCAATTAAGTTCTTCCCCTTGTTTGTACTTACATGAAAACCAAGTTTTAGTGGACATTTATATGAGATTTTAAAGAAAGAGGGAAAGAAAATAAACTTTTCAAACACTTAATGTCAAACACTTATTACTATATTTCAACAGTAAGTTCATCCAGGAATAATAGTAAGTTTGCCAAAAAAAAAATTTAAAAAGCCATTTGGGAAGAAACACAACAGAATGTCAGTGAAATCTGGATTTAAAGGGCAGAAATGGCATCAGACAGGAAAACCTGTATGCTTGGGCCTAGAGTGCTGCATTTCTTCCATCCAGACAGAGCAGGAAGGGGATTAAGGTGAACTCAGATGAGCTTCACAGCTCAAAAGCCCTAAAAACACATGCAAGAACATGGTCCTCAAGGGAAAGGCAGAAATTCAGATGTATCAGTTCCTAGTCTTTCAGATTCCCAGCTGCAAAATTGTTTTAATCAAACCACCAAATGTGGAAAACAAACACATTCCATAAGAAGTGATGAATTACATCTCTTCAATTTCCACAGTCTAGCTAAGACACAGGCAAAGGGGAAAGCAAATTATGATTGCAGCACAGCTGCCTAATTCAAGTGGCAGTACATAACATATTTGCAGGCCATTGGAATATAATTCTATCTGGCTATTGTAAAAATTCTAGCACACCAGAAATCCATTAGCAGTGATGTTCTGGCAAACCACTAAAGAGAAATACATCCTCTTACAGCAAAAAAGAAATGAAGATCAAAGAATGATTATGGATAAGTAGAGGCTAAAGATCAGTGAGCAAGCTCAGAAAATACATTGTAATGCAAGATTTAACTACTCCTCCAAAAAAAAAAAAGACAAAAGAAACCATCTAACCCTGTTCCAAAGCAAAGGCTGTGCACATATAAATTGAAAGTTCCAGCCATCGTTTTTCATTAACACTGGAAATGTATTTATATTAATCTCTTTAGCTGGACTTGGCAGCTTCGTTACAGTATCATATTCCGCCTGATCTTGCTGTTTCTCTCCAGCTTCACATTTCGTTATTGCCACTTACTGATGAGCAGCTTCCTGGAGTGAAGTACAATGCACTGAATTTATTCCTTGGTTAATTTCTAGGAAGTTTTTTCTGTAATCAAATTGACCACCTGACATAGGGAGAAATGCATTGATAAGCTGATGGCTTTGGATGGATTACTGTCTCTCAAGTCATTGGGAGAATTCCCGTGCTTTTGTAATTAAGCAAAAACAGAGGTGATGCTAAAACATATGGCCACAAAACAGAAAGCTTTTTATTCTTTCAATGATATGTAGAAATAGCTCTCCTTTTAGGAAGAGGAGCTACATCAGAATTTCCTTACTTCTTTGCTCTGAAAACATGCATAATTCTATTATAGAAATCTTACATCAAGCTCATTTTTTGTCCTTTCCCTCATCAAAACTTCATTGAATGCTATCTAAATTTGTCAGACCAAATGGAAAGCATGATTCACCACAAGAGCAATAATAAGCAGTGAGGCAATTGTAATTTTACTGTCGCCACCAAGGCTGTCCCTGTGAAAGGAAGGCTGAATAGCTACCATGCAGAATTAGCACATTTGCAGTCAGGAACAGCACAGTTTTGCTCTTACTGAACTGATTTGTAGGGAGAAAATCTTTAAGATGAGATATTTAGTTATCTCTACCATGATTTAGTCTCAGAACTCTCGCTATGGTACATCTGATAAAACACAGCCAAGAGCCCAAAATCTGTCATGCCCTTTGGACATGAACGCTTTAATGTTGTTCTTTTGAATCAAATTTCATATCTTTGATATTTAGGCCAACCTTTGGTACGTCATCAGGAGGGATTTTACTTTGGGAGCTGGGTACAGGCCACATGTTTGCAATTCTTCCTGTACATTTATACCCTCCCCAATAGATTCTTCAGCAAGAACAAGGAGATTTGAAATGAGGTAAACAACACTGGGTAAAAATAAATTCAGCTATTATAAAAGCTAGATTTTATGTGGGTTTGTTTCTCTGGAGAAAGAAGTGAAGAAGATCAAGAGAAAAAATGTTTTATCTTTTCAAATGACCTTTAGCATCCCAAAAAAGGACAGAAGCCCAATTTAGAAGAAATATGTCTTTGTAGGTCATCTTTAATAAAAATACAAGATGATTCTTCTTCAAAATCTCAGTATATATCACGCTAGATGACAGTATTTTATTTCCTTTGGGATGCTAGAAATAAAGTAAATGGAATAGAAATAGCATAAGGACAAAAGATAGTCTTTTAACATTATATTGTCTTTTTTTTTCTCTTTTTTTTTAAGAAATAGAACTATTATCATACAACCAGTAATTCAGTCAATTGATAAAGGGATCGTTTTTGGCTTACATTAATTTATTTTTATTTCATAGTAATACGAGCAGATTCCATAATCCTTCATTAAAACACTTGAAAAGAAACAGAAAAGCTAAAACAGAGTTCTTTGATAAAATGTACAAGTAAGGTATCTCTCACTGCTTCATTCATCTACTACTATTTCATTATACAACTTGGGCAATAAAGAGCTAAACCCAAATAGGAAGCAATTAGATATTCAAAGAATTTTGGAGACATAGTAAATTCTGTTCAAATCAGAAAATTGTTTCAAAGGAAAATTTGAGTTTAATATAATTGAAAAAAACAAAGAAATAGATGGGCCCTTACAGAAGAATCACAATAACAATGAATCACAAACTGTAAGTTCAAAGGCCTGCAAAATACCAAGAGTCCAGGGGTTTGAATTGTGAGAGTATCAGGTTATAGCCAAGCAAAACCTCATCTACAGTACGTAAGCAGAGTAGCTTTAGGTCACACTGAAGAAATAAGAGATTTGCCAGTAGAATATTTGTCTACCACAAGCCATCTACAATTCCAATGCATCCTTGAGGGTGAAAACCCTGTGAGAAAAGGCCATGCCCCAGACTGAGCCCAGTGAGCTGCTGGGAGCAGTGGCACCAATGGGACAGGACACAGCCCAGTGGGTGAGGGACAGCACCCCTCGGAAACAGGGCACTGAGCAGGATCAATATATCCTGACAGATTTGCATCTGATAATTGGTGCATTGGCATTTGAAAACCTGATTTTTGTGCATGTTTTGGAAGAGAAGTCCACCCACATAGAGGGGTCATTACACTGGGGTTGCTACCTGCTGCTCCTCATGCTAATACAGCCAGGAGAAAATTGCAGCACTGCATGCAAAGCCTTTCAAACCAAAGCACAGATTTAGATTTGCTTGTGGTTTTCTTCAAGGAAACCCCTTCTGCACTAAGGTGACACAATTGCCTACAAATGCAGTTTTACCCTCTAGCAGATCCCAACCAAATGCAAACAATTACACTCAAGACCATGCCATACAGTTACAGAAGAAACCTGTTTCTAGCCACTGAGTGAGGAAACATAGGCACGTCCATCTTGAATCTTACTAGCAAAACACATTAAAAATGCTATATAAATTTCACACAATCACAGGAAGAAGTAGCTGTTAGCTTCAAAGATGCACCTTACATCTGTAATAGATATTGCAAAGAAAGCAAACAAGTCCAATCCTTAGGTACAGCAGAGTTTGTGTGTGCAAGCTCAGCACTGTTATTTGCTAGCTAAGATGTTCCATATGTTAACAACGAGTTGTTTTAATACCACCTGTTGATTCAGTTTCTGGACTGAAAACTCATTTAAGAATAACCACTATCTTGAATAGAAAAGGGCTGGATAATCTATTCCTCATATAATCTTACAGAGTTAAAGACCATGAGTTTGTATACTGATGATTTTTCCAGGCATCCATTAGGTTCTCCAATTCCCCACCAGAAAGTGTAATAATTTTTATTATTTTCATTCTTCATATCTTCATTCCTAGCTCCATGCATCCCTTGACTCCTTGTCTAGAAAAGTAAATTTCAATTCATTTCACTGCTTAGCTGAGGAAAATATTTAATCCCCAAGATAAAAGTCCTCCAGCACTTCCTTTGCTCCTGTTAGTGCTATTTTTACAGAAGGTTATGATGCCAGAGGAGTTCTCAAGGAGAAAGTTAAAAACAGGGTAGAGTGGCTGGACAGCACTAGTAGAGGCATATGAAAGAAACTGTATCAGCAGGAAGGCTGCTGACTCAGGGAAGATATGCCTTATAAATGATAGTAGAGAAAATACCTGCTATTCACATTCCACTTCAGGAATTTTCTTCTTTACTACCCTCTTCCTGTGTTTTACTCTGCCTACTATTTATATACCTAAATATATACTATTTATATACCAATTCACAGGACCATAGTAGTGTTGTAGCCACAGTGGTCTGAGAATCTAAGTGGCAGAAAGCAAGTAAGGAAAAAATAATTCTCCTATTAGACCAACTTGTATGGCTGCCACTTGCTTTTGTAAACACGAATTGCATTCTGGCTGTTAAACTATAACCAAATAAAGAAGTAGTTGGAAAGGTCAATGATTTGTTCTGTATTATTTAAGGATGTGTCAGTAATCTAAATACAAATCAAGTATTCAAGTAAAAACCCTGGTGCTTAAACTGATATTAGCATATAAGGATATCATTCCATTTCAACAGTAGATCCAGAAATTACACTTTGAGTATTATAGCCCCTTTTACAGGCTAAATCAAAACTACAGTTTTTCCTGTAAAAATCTCTCACAATGGCTAAAGGTTATTTGACTGTTAAAGTTACTGTCAATTGGAGATACTTGACATTTAGAAGACAAATTCATAGGTGCTGAAACATTATTTGATTCTTTCCCTAATTTGAGCCTTTTTACTTAAACACAGTAAATATAGCATTGATACATGACTGATCTGTACATACGAGGTATCTCTGTATATGTGTGTGTAAGATATATTTCTCCTACATGACCTGGTAATCTAAGCTATATCATCATGAAAGAAAAACATTATGCTAATAGAATGATAATATCTCTCCAGGATAATGAGCCTTTTTTTTTCCTACACAAACACACTCTCACAAATACACACTAATACATTCTCTATAATTATTTTTGTGTCAAAAAAATTCAGACCATGGAAAGGCAATTTATTTAGTGCTGATAACTCCATATGTTTTAATCACTCTACTCTAAACAAACAATATTGCTTCCAGTAAATGCAATTGCCCAAACACAGTAAAATACTCTTTATCACATCCATTGAGGGGAAAACAATGGAATGGCCTTTTCAGAAAAAAATTAATGGGCCAGGGAAGTATCTTACAAGGGGATGCACAGTGACACATTTGGAAATAACAGGTAAATTAAACAAATTACCTTTTGTTCTCTTTTTAAACAGAATGCCAATAAAGCACTCACTGGAATTTCACAGACTTCACTTAAACTTTTCATATCCCACTGAAGTCAGCAGCAAACCTGTGCTGATTTCAACAGTGTTTTCCAGTAGCTGGTACTAAATCAACAAATCTATTGACAATAATAGAGAAATAACAGGTAACAGAAATTTGTTAACCTAAAACTAAATAATAATATTAAAAATGTCATTGAGGAATCAAAAGCAATTTACCCTTTCAAGAGATGTTTTAAGCATAGTAGTGTACAAAACAAACTGAAGGAAGGTAATAAATTTACAAATAATTGACATCATTTATTGAAAATTCTTCTTGTCCAAATTAGCCAAGTATTGTTTGCATGGGATTACAAATTCAAAAGTAATAGTGATTATATAATAAGATTAAAGAACATCGCTCATATTTACCAAATAGTCAACTCTAGGGTTCAAAAAACAGAAGTTTAAAAAAAAATTAAGTCCTGGGCAAATTTTGGGAACAATGTAAAGAAAGATTTCAATTAGAAATGTGAAGGCTGTGCTACCTTTATACATGACACTGACAAAAGGCAGTAGTGAATGTACAATCCAGCAAGGATACTGATACACTGAGGAGGTCATCAAAAAGGCAAAGAAATTACTAAAGGCCTTAAAAGGTGCCATTTTATCAGAGATCCAGGAGCTCCAGCTTTTGAATATAACAAAAAGCACTACATGCTATACATACCAAGGTGGGAGGAAAACTCGATGCTACAGAGCTTTTTCAGACTGAAACTGTGGTTGAAATGTTTAGCAATTAGGGTAATTAGCAATCAAAACAACTTATATTTTGATAATTCCTTAATTCCACACTTCCTAAACACAAAAATGAAAAAACCAAACAAACAGAAAAACCAAACTAACAAACAAACAAATACAAAAGGCAGAAACCCTGAGTGACAACACCACAAACAGGTCTAACTGTGCAATCCCAGGCAACTTCCCCAATCCCAGGATGTTTAGTGAGACACTAGTAAAACCCTGAATTTTTGCCTCATCCTTCTCTGTCTTTCAATTAAACAGAATCAGTTGTCAGAAATCTCTGCAGAATCAACATTTTTCACTAAGCATAAAAAAAGTAAGTCATTCAAAGCCAGTTTGTACAAAATACGTGTTAGCAACAAACAGAATAATTGCCTCTCAGAGAACAAAATCAACATCTGGGATTAAGCAACAGTATCAGCAAGAAAGTGTTTCTCCAGTCTGCATAATTTTGCACTTATGGCCATATGCAGTGGGTTTGTAGCTTTTCCATCACAGAGTGGGATGGGGAATGACTTCAAAAGAGGTCTGAGAAAGAACAGTCCTGTTGGGTGAGCCAGGGTCCTGATCACAGAGCACATGATAAACATTGCTTAACAAATAATTCAAAGACAGTGCAGAACACGATTCAGAAGACCTGAATCCAGTCTATATCATGCTACCCATAACTCAATAACAAACATTACAATTAAAGTTTCAGAGCACTCTCATATGGTGAAAAGGCCATTATTTTAAGTAAGAACCAATTACTAAAACGTGATCATACCAAAGTAGATCTCCTCAGCCTGAACACAGCATGAGCAAGGAAAGTGAACAGAGCTTGAATTCATTTGATCCCAGTAAATTGCAGCCACTAGTAAGAAAAATTAGGACTCTCTGCAGCCAAAACATTCACTAAAGTAACTAATAAGGGATTGAGTTGGACCATAGGGAGGCGCAAAAGGGCTCAGAGGAAGAGCTGTTCCTCCTCAGTTTGATCTGACCATCACTTACCACACACAGCTACCCAAACAGTAACCAGGCATCACTTCAAAAGTGCCAGAGACCAGAAAGCACAGAGCATTGTTGGAGCAGGAGAGGCAGACTGGTTCTCTCCCTCCCCTCCTGTGGGTGATGAGTCTCATGGGGGTAGCACAGGAGAACCACTCACCAAAAACTACAGTAGTTACAAACAGTGCAACTGCATGTCTTAAACCACTTGGGGAAATTAATCCATTTGAATTCCACAGAGCCAAATGTTTACAATTTACAGTAAATTTAGGAATATGTTTTTCATTTGCAGCTTACATTACACATTGATATTAGTGCTGAAGACCATTTGCCAAGAGGAATTACAGGCAAAGTTTCAGCAGTTTGTCTCATGAAAAAGCTGGCACTTGTCTGTCAAGCTGTCTTTTATTTTCCTTCTCTTTCCAGTGTTTTTTGATGAAGTTTACAGTCTGATCCCGTAAGGTTTGCAAAACTCTAGTTAAAAGACATTCCTAACAAACATTCCCTACTAGGCATGAGGAATGTCTGCATCCTTCTCAGCAGCAGCTGCAAAAAACATTCGGTGGCAAAGCAAAACAATTCAGTTCCTGGGGTGCCAGTTACTTCCAGTATCACTAACCAGAAATAATTTAAATTGAGATTGACATATACAAGAAATCTATCAATAACAATAAGCTGAATAAGCTTTTTTGGTTTTGCCTACCTTTTAACAAACTGAGAGAAAGGGTGTTTATTTTCCACACAGAGAATAGAATTATTGAAGAGTTTTTTAAAATTGCCTCATATGTAATCTTTCAGCCTTCTGAAAGTAGTTGATCATGACAGCCATCAATTAATGCAGTGTGCTGGTCCTTCTTCAGGACATGGCCAGGTGCTCAGCTGGAACAGATGATGTGTGAGCTTCCTGAAGTGGCAGAGTTTCTGATCACACCTCACCCAGACTACTGCTTCTGTATAGATTAACTTCCAAAAAAATATGGACCAAAGGCATTAAATTTGTGTTGCAGGATGAGAAAGAAGTTGATGGTTTTGCTCCGTCCTAGAGACCGACTGTCACCAGGAAGGACAGCACAGTCCTGAAGCACTGAATGGAAGTTTGAAATCCTTATTCATGCTTGTGACCCTTCAGAGCAATTCCCCATCACCACAAACCTGAAGATACCAGGCTACCAAAGTGTTCACTCTCACAAAGAAAAAGGGCATGATCAGGGAGAGCTCTTCTTGTTCTAACATGAGAGGCCAGGGCACACACAGGTGGTCAGATGTTCCAAGAAGCTTTCTGAAGGCCAAGGAACTCCTCTGTGTCCCCACTGCTCCTCAGAAGTGACCACATTTCAAACTCACACTCAAGAAACACTCTCTGCTTGTCTCCATGATGGGAGACACCACAGCCTTTATACAAAGGATGAAGCTGCAGCATCACCTTTCTTGCCCATCATGACTCCCACAAGATGAACCTGGGGTGATCTCCCAATTCAGAGCCCATCCACCCTCCAGACAAGCACGGATACTGCAGTTTTCCCAACTGCCCATCCAGCAGCACGCTCCTTCCAAACCCAGCCCATGACCACAGCTTGCTTTGGGCCATCATGACATCAGGTCTCAGCTGCTTCACCCATGAACAAGCATGCCCTGGATCAGGCGCTCTAAGACAGATACAAGGGAGCAGAAGGGATTCAAAGAGGCTTTTGAAACTACATCCCATGTCTTGATAGCTCTGCTGTTTAATCACATGGTTACAACACAAGACAAGAATGTAAATGGTTGTGTGACTATATTTCAGAAGAAATATTCTGCATGAACAAAGAAGCAGCCATTTGCTGAGCTACAGATCCACCACAGCATTAAAAACTTTAAGGGGACAGAATTAAAACAAAGGAAATGAGGAAGCACACTTAATTTCTGTGTGACTCCTGCACAGGTCTGGGTCAGCAGTTGGAGCTGGACACCTGTATAGGGTGGGAAGGCTGGAGCAGCACCTGCCTGTGCTGCTGGCCAGCCCTGGATCTGCTGCTGCAGGAGGCAGCACTGATCAGGATGGCCAGAGAAAACAGCTCCATTAGATGCAGCCCTGAACGCATAAGGGTACCGAGGCAACCGACTCATAAACACACCGAAGCCACTAATGCATCCCTAACCTCTGCCTGAGGGATTAAGCCTTTTAAAAATGCAGCTGATTCGACCTGAAAGCTCCTTCCTAAATTCTACAGCCAGTTTAAAAGGCAAGAAAAGTTAAAAAACACTGTATCTTAGAAAAAAGCTCATTGTAAGAACTCTATGGTAACTCAGAGGGAAAAAGGAGGGAAAAAGAATGGTGATATATATAGAGAAAATACCACCATCACTAGGGAAAGGCAAAAAATGGAAATTACGCTGTAATTTTAACAACTTGTTATTACTTTTTATTATCATTACAGGTTATACTTGAGCATATTTTACATCTGCATTTAATGTGAACAAATACACATCCACAACTGGTTGAGACCCAAAATAAGCAAGAAGAAAGCACACATATTTCAGTGTTAAATTAAACTGCCACACTTTAAGGCCAGTTGGAATTATTTTCACTTCCTTCATCTCACTTGCATCAAGGACTTGCAGAATGCTCCTGTCCTGTGCCTCAGTTTTCCTGATGTGTGAAATGTCAGTGTAAGGTCTGCCTCTTTATTTTCCTGCCCAGTTCCTGTACCTTCACTGCTTGCTTCACTGCAGAAATCAGTGAGCCTTTGGTTGCAGGCCACTGTTCTGGGAGGTGGCAGAAGAAGGGAAAGTTTCTTCAGCTAACACCCCAAATCAATAGCAGCAAGTGAAGTGAAGAGGTAAAACGAAAAGTATCAGGCAAGGGGGGAAGAGAGAAAAGTAGGAAACCACAAACATTTCTTCCAGCCTTAACTGTGAGTGTACAGAAACTTAACAAGAAAACGGATAAAGAAAAATAAGAAATTTGTGCAGTACTTATGGTGGTGGCTGAGGGGACAACTATTCCTGATGAAAAAAGATAACAAAGAAATATTTGACTCTAGAGAACTGAATAAGAACAGAGATGGAAAATCCACAAACACAATAGAACCTAAAATAAAATAGGGTACACAACAGGAGTGTGTATAAACCGTAACAGGCAAATACAGCCAAGGGAACAGAGAATCTGACAGATAAAAATGTGGATTTGAAAAGAATAGAGAAAAAAACACCCACATGGAAAGCAGCAAAAGAAGAAAAAATATTTGCAGACAAACATCTGGAGTCAGGAGCATATTTTAATTTCTGATTTTTTTTAAGCTCCCTGCTTGCTACTCTTATCTTAATTTGGAACTTTTTTCCCTCCATAAATTGAGGAACCATATGGGAGAATGAACACTTCCACTGTGACTGACCACCACTGATATTGTAACTACAGATGATGCTCAGATATATTCAGGTACACTAAGCTTTAAACAACATGAAGACTGCAGGAAAGGAGACTGACATAGGCAAGGAGTGTCCCTCCTTTCTGATAATCCAGGTATTTTAAATTATTTCTCCCCCTGTGTCAATCATACCTCCTTTAACATTTCTCAAATGTGTTTTACACTTAAGAGCTAATTTTACCACAGGCACCTGTTTCAGTATGCTTTAGATATTAGCAGAGGTTCAGTTATGAATACGAAACTGATATTTTTTCCAGAAGATAACCAAAATCTTGAACCTTGCTGCTTACAAGAATTTAACTATATTTCAACTACAGAGTTACTATGGTCTAAATATATACAAAGAATATGATGTGGAGAGTGAGAACTGCAAAAAAATATATATTTACAACCTTCTGAATGAAAGATTTTTTTCACAGGAATGATAATTAAAAATAAATTTTAAATTTTGCTCTGGTATACCTGGCTCTCTTTTTATTTGATGATCTTCAAATTATATTTCAGAGGTAGTTTAAAAGTTGATTTAAATATCATGACAGAAGCCAAACATCTTGATTTCCTTACAGACTTCCTCTTTTCATTTTGCACCATTCATGATAGAACTTATTTCATATTATAAAAAGTGTAGGTCTTTAAGAAAAGTTAATATTAACTTGGATTCCAGCCCTCTTAGGAAAAATAAGAAAGCATTTTGACAGTCTTACCATAAACATACTTGTACAATATCATCCAAGACAACAAAGGAATGACATAAAAATGGCACTCAGCTCAAAACAAATAAAATGTTAAACACGTTTGTGCGTCTATGTGCATAAACAAAAAATTCTACCTACAAGTTTCCTTATACATACAAAATCAAATCCTTAACTTCTCTTTTCATAGGCCATTAGTAAATGTGCTTACTTTTAAGATGACCTGAAATTTATACTGTAAGGACAATGCTGATCTTTTAGAAACTAACTGTGACCACACCATTAACCTGCCAAACTAAAACAGATTTGCGCAGCCTACTCTCAGTGAGATATAAATATGTATACAAAATTTCTACTTCCAAGAAATATTTCAGTGTTGAGGATTTGGTGCTTTTCAGCAGGGATTTTCTCCTCTACAACTGTTTTAAAATATAGTTGGTATAAAGTCATATTTCTAAATCAGCCTCTTGCCCTCTCCTTCCAGCAGCACAGTGTCTCCACTGTCTGTAACCAGCAGGGACTCACATGTGCTTTTTAACTAATGTCAGTGCATGTAAAGAAATTGCCACTGTTTCTAGAATACTTGCAAGTGAAAAAAAGAACCTGAAATTTGAGTGGGTGTCATTGCAACCTGAACAACTCATCTTTACAGCAGAAAAACTTGCAGTAATTGCTCACAAACTCTTACACCAAACCACAAAACATTGTGTTCAATTACTAGGAGCTGAATTACTTAACAAAACACTTCTATTTACTCTATTATTTATTCCCTTTTCATTCAGGACAGAAAAGAAAAGCAACTCTTATGTTAAAACAGCTGTGCTAAGACTACTCCAAAAACTCATTACTGAAAGCCACACACCAGATTTCACTGTAAATTTACTATTATTCAATCTTTCCTCATGGACTGCAGTTCACAGCGCTACTGCCTTATAATGCTTCTCTGTTCCAAAAGGCTGTAAACACATCTGGAGAAACTTCATTCCCAAGGACTCTTTGTTTTTTGAGGAATTAGCTGTTGCGCAATTGTTGTACCTTCAGTACTTTATGCTTGGTTATTAAATTGGTCAGAGCTACCAGTTTTTGGGAAATCCATCTTTTTATATCCAGGGACACTCCGAGTGAAGTTTGTAATTTGCATTTTAAGGTGAACTGGCAGAAGCAAGGTCATACCTGGAGCGCTGTATCCAGTTTTGGGCTTATCAGTACAAGTACCTGGAGCTCCTGGAATGGCTCCAGCAGAGGAGAACAAAAATGATTAAGGGACAGGAGCATCTTTCTTACGAGGGAAGGCTGGGGAAACTGAGTCTGTTCAGCCTTGGGAAGAGACAACTGAGACTCACTGGAGATATTCAAGGGCCATCTGGACACAATCCTGTGCCATGTGCTCTGGGATGGCCTTGCTTGAGCAGGGAGGTTGGACCAGGTGACCCCTGTGGTCTCTTTTAATCTGAACCTTTCTGTGATTCTGTGAGGTGAAATTAAACTACTAAAATTTTACTTCTACCAGAATAGCTACCAAGTAGTAACAATAAGAATACCAAAGCCTACAATGCTGCTGAAGAAAGTAACAGAAGAACCTAAAATATACCACTACAAATTAACTCAGTATCTAAAATAGTGTTTTTGCTATAATACAGCCTCTAAAAACTCCATTGGAAAATTCTATTTCACAGGCACCAGGTCTTGGACAAATGTAGTGTAAGATACAGTCATTACTTACTGGTTTAGTGTCACATCTAAGATGAAGGATGATCCAAAAGCATCAACCTGGAAGCTGGCTCGAGCAATGTGGGTAGACTGCAATATGGAAAAGACTGGAATTATTATCAAGTCATGGTAAAACCTTTTGTATTAGTTTGAGAATGCAGAAACAAAAATATACAATAAGTAAAAATATGTCATTTACCAAATAAAATTGCATTGAAACAGACAAAGCAGTCTATGATCATTAATAAAAGATCAATTTTCCAAATCCATGAGACTTATTCAAGAATTTCCAACAACACGATCTACGATGCAGAGTAGCCCCCATCATAACACATCTACATCGTAGGAACTGGCTCTTCAAACTCCATCCTGGGCAAAGCCAAGCAAAGGGAAGTGAGACCTCCCCTGGCTCACATATTCCTTACCCTGTCCAGAGGGAGTAGCTGAGACATTACTGGCTTGGTCAGACAACTGTACTCTCACAAATCTCACCAACACTGCCTGAAAGACACTGTTCATTCACACAGACTCTCATAGAACAAGGGGACAGAAATGGGATACAGTCTAATTAGCTGCATTTTCTGTAAAGTTCTGACTCACAACCATCTAAAAGGTTCCCAAAACTCCAAACCCTTCAGCAGCTACTATAACCAAAGAAAAATGGGTGGTACAGAGACAGCTTGCTTTCTTACTTCCTTTCTTTTCTTCCTTTTTTTCTTTCCTTCTTTACCATATACTCTCCCCAAACCAGTTCCTTTAATTCAGTCCTATAGCAAGCAAACATGGGAGCACTTCATAACTCCCAACTGCCAGAAAGAGTTTTATTTTAGCAATAGTGGAAGAAAATTCTCAATTATCCAATAGAAATGTAACGCTTGTTTCAAGACCTGAAAACACCCAAGAAACAGAATTGCCATGTTATTTAACTAATTAATTAAAAGAGCTACTTGGAGACATTTTGGAACAGTATCAACTTTGTTCCTATTTTGTTTCCATTGAAATGTGCACATTAAGATTTGAAGCATGTAGACAGAGGACCTAAGAGGAAACGCTGAAGAGCCACTTACTCTAAACTCTAAACTCCACTTCCCCAAATAAATATAATACAGCATAGTGCAACTGTAACAAATGATTTATTGAAAGCTCTGGGAAACACAGAACAGGATGGGATAATGCGAATCATCAAATTCACTCTTTCTAAAACTACTGGCAGGCTTTCAACAGGCATTAAATCCAGAAGAGCTGAGTATACCAGCTTCCTTGGAAAAGAACTGCAGCACTAAAAAGGAAAGTTGAGGGAATTATGACTTTTTTTGTTTATTGCACCATTTAGTTACCCTACAGTGAAATTTTCTTGATATGTCTACATATATAAGCACAAGTATTAATAAATAAAAAATATAACAGCCATTAATACAGACCCACAAAAAAAATGAATTCTTTTAAAAATCCAGAAGTCAGGACAGTTTCTCTTACCAGAGGATGCACAGGCTGGGGGCCCTCTATAAAAATGCCTGGTTGTGTCACTTTCGCAGAGATGCACACAAAATTGCATTACAAGAAACTACACATTTACATTATTCTTCAGAAGGATGTAGTAAAGCTGGAAAGCTCCTTAGAAGGCACCTCAGTAGCTATAACTCCGTGTCAGATATTCTTCTGTCTATCCACACTACATCTAACCTGCTTTGCAACACAGGCCACCAGGTCTTTACTAAGTGGTTCTCATGATTTCTGGATAATTTATCATCTTTTTTGAACAAATGTATCTTTTTTGACCAAATGAATATATATATTACACATCATTTACTTTATTTGGGTAAGTAATAGGTAGTTAATTACTGTCAGTATCAAAACTCTACTTTCTATCAAAAAAAGCATAAAAAATTAAAAGTAAATAAACAAACAAAAAAAATTACACATCCAGCTGGCATCTGATGACAGACACCCACAAAACGTACAGACACCCACAGCAGATATGGCACCCACATGCAGGACCATCATTTAGCTGTTTCTGGCTTGCAGCAGCTAGTGCAACCACAAATTCAGCAAAAACAACCATTCAACAAATTATCACATTACCACTGTTGTTTCTTTTCCACCTCTCGGGCAGCAGAGTCTGCTTTGAATGATTTTCAAATTTCATCTTCTCTTGCTAGATGTGAATTTTCAGGCTGCTGTTCACAAACAGGATGTGACAGGCCACGTAACAAGTAAGGTACAAGGGACCAATGGCAGTTCTGCCTTCCCTTGTTCCACTGCAGCCCATTTGCCAACCTTAGGTAACCTTCACTCATCCACCTGCACTGCAACAACTGCTTCCTGATCAAAGGAGTAAAGACAGCCCAGGTTTTTGATTCTCACCCTTACATTATTAGATGCAAAGAACATTCTACAGCATTTTATTATTCTTGCTTGTTAACAACATAGCTACATATGCCATCATTTAGATCTCTATACAGAGTATAACCAAGTCTTCTATATGACCATATGCTGGTACCAGAAGAGAATTAGTGAGTAACAAAGAATATAAAAAGCCTAAGTTGAATTTCTAAATGCATATACATTAAATGCAACATTTGTCATTAAAATATATCCACTTCATAGACCATCAGAGCCAAAATGACTGTACTGTTTCAGTTTGGTTTGGCTTTTGACTTCTAGGTATATTGCACCATATCGATTTGGTCTGGGAGATTTCCTCTCTTGAACACATCTCTAAGATAAACAACTACAAGCTAATGTATTTCTAAGGTGACCCTGGACCACAGTTATTCCCTGACAGAAACTGTTAACGTGGATATAAGGGAGAAAATATGTTTGAATAAATTAATATGAAAAACATTACACAGATGTAACTACTCCCCAAGACACATGACGCAAACCCAGAAACTTACCATGAAGTTTAAGCTCAAGTGCAATATCTCAAGGGTATTTCAAACCTACCAAGATACCATGATGTTCTGGATAGCCTGACAAACTCATCCCTTTCCAGAAATTGCATGTGTTCCTGATACACGTTTGTGTCACACCGCACACTGTGGGCTGCTGCCGAAAACGAACAGCTCTGCCCATCCTGGCCACGCGTTCCCACCTACTCTCCCTCGTCAGCTCATGTGGCTAGCCAGAAAGTCAGATCAGCAGCAGAAAATTAATCACCACTTACAGTGGGCCTGGTTTTTGTCAGACAAATAAACTGATCTAAATAAACCACAAGGCAGATGCAATAGACAGAAGTCAGAGGGGACACCCAAGAGAGAATGAAGAAGACAGATGCCCCCTTTCAGCTAAAAATCTCATCCACAACAATAAGAATTCCAGACAATGCATTTTTTTAGGTACCAGTTCTTCTAAACGTCTGGTTAAGAACCACAAAATAAAGAAATGGATTTTTTAAAGTCTTGACTCTACATTGTCTTTAAGTACATCTACCTGCCTGCTCAGTGAATAGGTAAAACGACCAGTTGCAAAGGAGTTCATAGACCTATGTCAATAAAAGAACCCAAAGAGAGGAAATAAGTACTTTCCATTGATATCTCCTCAGCCAAGCAGCAGTAACAAGAAAGACACCTGCAAAGGCTTCTCTAAAGCACTGAAGCAAGACAATCAAATATGTCATTCAGCTCTCAAACCCAGGAACTCTCTTGGAAAATGTGGGGCTTTTGCAACAGCCATCAGCTTGACACATCAGTGGCTGACAACTGAGTCATAAAAGGGGAGTTCCTGGAGACCAGAAGAAGCACTCAATGCAGAACATGAACAAGAGCCAGGAAAGGAGAATTGAATAACTTAATGGAAGACAGCAATGCAACGCCTCTAACACAATGAAACGGAAGAAGGAAAATACCAATAGCAGCTCCGAAATTAGCTGCAGTACTTCAGGTGCAATTTCCAGTGGTGCAAAAATTGCACTGACCTGCAAGGTCCACTGCAGAAAATGCTAAGCATACCATGTACCCAATGCAACTATGCAGAGCTAACTTCTGCTAAAGATTGTGAAATTTATGTATGTCAGTGAATGTCTGAAAGGAATCAAGAGTAAATGGAGGGGAAAAGATTATTTCAAACCACTAAGCACAGAGATGTTTTATCTAAAGTAAAGATTATAAGCTTGAATTCTACAAAAACAAAAGTATAGGTATGCAAACCTTCCTGCCAAACCAAGAGCAATGTGATTCCAATTATTTAAAATCACCTGCTCCATGCCTCAGGGATCACTTCAGTAATAGAGGAGATGGACAATCAGTACCAAATATGACTATTTGTTACTACAGAGAAACACAACAGAATAATGATGTCCCTTTGGTACTCCTGCTGGGGATCAGCTTTCTCCAGAAAGTGGCCCCAAAAAATGAGCACCTGCAAAGGGAACAAATGTAAATCAACTACAACCAATGCACACCACCGCAGATCAACACCAGTGCACTGCTCTGCAGGTAACATTCAATGTACTTCAATAATTTTCATTTCAAATGGGGCAAGTATCTTAACCACCAGTGAAACATTTACAAGCTATGCACCTTATCAAATAATCAAGCTAACAAGAATTTTAAATTGAAAAATTTAGACATTTTTCTCACATTGTGTATAATTAGCTGAGTATTGAAAGCAGCACAGTAACATGATGACTAAGATTTTTCCTCAAAAAATAAGGAAAAATAATTAAAAATATGTTGTGATGCAATGTGCAATTCCTCATAATATGTTTCTTCCTTGAGAAGTATTCTTAATAAAGAACTTAGATACTTTTTAATAAGTTTTGCTGGAAGAGATAACAAAAGATTTCTGTCAAAAAAGAACCAAGTCTCATTTAAAAATCAAGTAGAAAATCCTATTTATATGTTTGTCCTTTGATGTAAAAAATTTTCTATTTACTACTATATATATCATTGTAGTTTCTAATTAAAGATTCTGATCAAATTTGTAGACTTGAAAGAAAAGCATCAAGAGAATCAAGAGATAAAATAATACAGGATGTTACAGGAAGAAAAATCTTTAAAAGTGTGCTTCAGAGCTTGTAAGAACAATGAGATTTTATAGCAGACATTTGGTGAGTCGGTCACCTTTACAAAATAATAGATTCCTTAGATATAAATTTAATTCTCCCCACTCCCATTTCACAGAACAGAAACCTCAGCTCGCTGACAGTCCCTTAAGTGTGTATGAAATAACATAGGTTTTCTTAAATCCAGTAAGGACACAGATAAGCCAATGGGAAATCAAAATAAATATATTCATGAAATTAAATGAAGAATACACTAAAAATTTCATGTGGATTTACCTACATTTGTTGTTTTGAAAATAATCATTACAAATAAATTTACGCTATAGTGGAGAAATGCAGTGCCAATAATCACTCTATAAAAGACCACATAAAATGTACACACTCTAAAAAGACAATCTGCAGTCTCAGCTTTGTTGTAATAAATCCAGAGTTATGCAGTATATTGTTGTTTTATGTAAAATAAGAAATCTGTTCCAAAAATTACTTTTTCACTTGCACTGGGAAGAAAAATATTAAAACTTTGCTAAGAGACAAAATTCAGAAATAAACCTAGCTCTAATATTAAAAATATGTGTCCTAGGTGAAAGAATCTTCTTTCAAAAATACATAATAAAATATAACTGCAACATTATTTCCTCAGGCCTTTTCTACTGCCATTTGAAAATATATAATTTTAATCAAAAGTTCAGTATCACTGAACTGGATCCACATATCATAGCATATTAAACAACTGCAAAATCTCTTTTTTTTACTTCCCCTAACATTCTCATGATATTTATAGACACTCATTTACTGTATCAGTCATCATTATTTGACTTTCTTCATGCAAGCTCTCTCTCTTTATCCAATGGATAAATCTAAATCTCTTTGGGGCATATGGCAGGGCGGGGTTTATTTAATGAAAAAACTGCAGAACAGGATCATGGTTTGATGAAAATGCTTTCACAACTACCTCTTTGGGACACATTTAGTAAATCCATTATTTATTCCGAGGAAAAGCTAGAAATAAGAAAATATTTTAATAGACGAATGTTCATTTTTTAGTCCTGGATCACACATTTGTTCTCCATGCCAAGGGAGGGTGAGCAGAGGGAGAGCTAAGCACCATCAGCTAGAGTGTAGTGCCAAGGTCCAGTTCCTTGTGGTCGTAAACATGACCTAAAATAGCTTTTCTCCATATAAACATCATAGTGTCAATGAACTCAAACTCAGAAGCAAGAACCGCTTGTACCTCTCAAATGCCAGTAATTAGTCTTCCCAGTAGGGAAAAAAAAATCAAAAAACTCACAAACAAATGCCCCTATTTTATTTATTTCTGTGTTTGAACACAGAGACTGCTTGAATTTACTCAATATATCAATATATATGGGGGAAGAGCACAAGGGAAAAAAGTGCTGAGCACAAACTGATGAAAAATGTCACACAGATGTCACTGTTTCAAGCTTGGATCCTTCTGAGGACCCCTAGAAGTTTCCCTTCCTGTTCTTCTTCCTCATCTCCACTTCATCTTTTTCAAAAATTCACCCAAGGTTAACTGTTAAGTGGAAAAATAAAGACAGGAAAACTATTGGGCTGTCACTTCTAGCAAATTTAGCACAAGCTACCATTTGATATCACATATCTAACAGGACAAGTTTGAGTAACAGAGTGTGCAAGATGCTGTTTCCCAAGAGGTAACACTTGTTTCCAGCACCAGTAAAGCCCTGTGGCACCAGATCTCACACTGGTTGTGCTTTTAAGTGCAGAGGATGATGTTAATTTGGTTCTGAAATTTTGTTTATAAGTTTTGATTTCCTGTGAGACTAATTACTGCAAGTCTTCAAATCACTGTGAAAGGAAGAACTGCAAGAACTTTTGGGAAGTCTTTTCCACTGCACCCATCCCCCTTTTTGTGAAAGGGAAGCAGCAAGGATTCGTGTATAAAAGGTTACATACAACTGTAGTGCCAGAGGTCTTAAATGGGGCAAAACCAGAAAACTAGTGAGGGTTTGATCTCATGTTTTTAAAACATGCTCAAAAACATTCTTCATCAAATACTAATGGCTAAGGAAATTATAATCAAATAGTTGTTAAAAATGTGATTAATCAAGTATAGGTTACATATAGAAAACAAAGAAAAGTCATGAATGAAAATTTGAAAATTCAGAATCTTTTCCTACGATAATTCATACAAAACTATGATGATCATTGAAGATCACACTTCTAAAACTAAGACAGGGAGCAGACCAAACAAAGACTCACCCTGTGACCCAGAAACACCAGTTTCCCTTGCTCCCCACAGTGACTGTAGTTTTCAGAAAGCCAGATCTAACAGGAAAAGCAATGTACTGCCATGCCTAGGAGTCAGAAAAAATACTCCAGCAGCAGTAGTGTTACAGACTTCCATCTGTACCACTCAGCAGCCCAGGACCTGGTTGCAATCAGAGGGGAAAACTACTTTGTGAGAAACATGAGAGTAGAGGGAAAGGACTCCAGCAAGGACAATCCATCCTCAGTAAATACCCCTCTCCCTGCAGTTTGGAGTGGGCACAGCCCAAGGAGATGCTGCTCGTGCACAGCTGCAGTGTGAGAGGCAAACAACCAACACAGCGCCCATCTGCAGGGGACAGAGCACACAGCACGGGCAGCTCTAGAGCATGAACCCATCTGCAGCTCTGTGTCATCCCTCTGGAGAAAGGACTATTGTCCAAGAACACCATTTAGGCAAGAAGGAAAACTCAATGGATCCAGCAGTGGGCAGGAGTGAAGGCATTTCCTTTGCTGAAGCAGATGGTGCCTTGAGGTCATTTTTAGCTTCATGTTTTCCAAGCTCTGAAAGGAATCAATAACATTTAAAGGCCCCCTTTTCAGCATCTCTTGTAGTCTTCAGAAATGAAGGAACAGAGTTCCACTGTGAGAGAAAACTACAAAAACCTCCATTAAGCTGCCTTTACATTACAAATAAAGCATTCAAATCTAGTAAAAAGAGTCCACTCTAACTTTGCTCCTGTATACCAGTATCAGTGACCAAACCTTTTTTCAGCAACACAGTGACATATTTCAAACACTTTCTAGCTGGTCTTACATTTAGTTTACACACAGATGAAAGCTTACAACCAAAAGATTAGCTCTGCCCACTGGAAGTAACAAGCCCTCTTGATACCTACAGCCTACCAACATGGTTAACTTCTCCCAGGAATGGACCCTGGGCACCAACAGAAAATTTACCAACATCCTGTTAGCATTAGAGGCTAAACAAGCTACCAAAAGCTTGACAAAGCTTGACAAAACTTGCAGACTCTTAGGCATGCCAATATATTGCTCAAGCAATTCCACAGATAATACTTTTTACATATGACTCACCCTCTACATCCAAGTATCAAAGTCCTACTACAAGTTGAAAAGTGCAAGAAAAGCAAATTTCAAAACTCCTTTTACCCTTGATACAGCCTAGGAGATCAAAATGAATCAACATTTTCACTGTATATATTTTCTGAAACAACTGATGGATGGATTTTTTTCATTCCCACTGAATTTCAGGAGTCGAAATACTCTAAGGAGACATCTCTGGAACACAGTGTATTCCTACATACTGCTATTCTTCTGGGCAATTTTTGAGCTGTAAGTCAGGGTTCCAGCATCCACATTCCATCCACATCACACTTTCATTAGAAGGCATTTACCCACACAAATTTTTCTAAACTTTGTATTAATATCACATTCTGGAGTACGCTTTTTCTAAAACATGGTCTTTTGCTACAGTTTTCTGGTCTGGTAACACTCATTATGCTTAAAAACATGGAAGAAAGAGAGACTTCAGAGTGAGTTTAGCATAGGTAAACAAACCTGAGCTGATCAAATTACCAGATGAATCACCAGATTTCATTGTCTGGGGCACAGCAACAATGTCATGCTTTTAACTTACTTTACTGCATCCGATTTTCAAGCTGGACTCCCAGTGACTCAATGGTTAAAGCAGCTCTATGCCATTTTCCATTTTCTGTGATTTCTTCATAATTCTTTAATTTCAGGTGACCCTGACATTCCACTTGGACTTACCCAACCAGCCAAGCCCCATCATGGCAATGCATGCCACAGCCTGGCAGAACACATCCTGGCCATGTGTACACACACTTCAGTCATCTTTCTGTTCAGTGCTTAACAACAAAATTTCTGGGAAAAAAACATAAAGCCTTCCTTCACACAGTCCTCCCTCTAAAATACTAAAAGCTTCCACAGATGTAATCTTCCGTGTGCAAAGGTCTCATCTGCACTGGACATGCTTCCATCTGAGGACGATGCTGTTCCACATCCATGCTTGGCTGTGGATCAGCACAGCTGCTGCTGCACAGTTCACCCCTGCAGCAATGATTTCTCCTCTGCAGATTAATGCAACTATTGCAGTGGTTTCAGAGGAGCACTATCAGGGAGCATCTGCAGCTATGAAGAGCTAAATTTCACGCGACAGATCTCTGCAATCCTGTATGTGCTCCAAAAGACATCTCCACACAGCACTGTATCCAGACACTGTCTAGGAGATCACTGGCAAGCCAAAGGAAAGAAGGTAACTAGAGGGGTATTGCAGGCTTTCTTGTCTGAAAGTTTTCCACAGACAATCACAGCAAATTTGGCATTGTTCAAAATAAATTATACAAGTCAAAACTAGAGAAAGGGAAGACAGGATGGAAGTTACAGTAATTTTTGCAGACAAATACAGCAGTTTTGGTTAACATGTAAGAAATAAATAATTACACTATTTCTAGAAAAAACAATACTGAAAAATATTATCTAGTAATGAAAACACTGAACCGTATCAGTAGATGAAGAGAAAGACAGATTGCATAGGAAGACACCGAAATCCTGTGTCCAGTCTTTATCTCTGGCCATATTGGACTTCACCTCTGTATCCTCAGTTATCTAGACTGAGAGAGTATGCGTGGGGCTGGGTTGGCAACTAAATCATCTGACATGTGAGCTATTCCCATGAAGCAGAAGAGCAGTCTGCTTGGGAGGAGAGGTAGGCTTGGCTCAAACCCATGGGGGTGGGAGACCAGGATCCTCGTCTTCTGTCCTCTCCAGGGGAGGCAGCAACAAGTGAAAGGACTGCAAAACTCAACAGAGCTAACTGGAGAGGGAAGAGCACTGAGCCAGTGCTAGCTAGAAGGACCCACAATTTATAGAGCTGAACCTATCAGGCTTTTGAAGGTTTTATACAGTTTGATTGACCTTTAAGCAGTGTTTGACAGGATAACTGTGATAATGTTTTCACAAGCAGAGCCCTAAAAAAGTTGTTAGTTTTGAGTCACTTAAAGACTGGTATGATTATAGGGAAAACTACAAAAGGGACCTGGACTACCAGAAGGATAATATATCTACCATGACTTTTTAACATATGTCCATAATGTTCTTGTAGCAAACATTTCAGACTGAATCTTAACTTCACATGTAGCTCCTCCAGAATATGGCTAAATCTCATCAAAAGTTTATCATTACACTGCTCAGGATGCAACACACTTCTACACCATGCTCGTGTTATAGCTGATATAGCTGATTAGCCACTGTAGGAGTCCCAAAATAGATACACAGAGAAACCATGGCAGAAAGAATACTTGGTGTGATCCTGCACTCAGGGGCACCAACACAGACCATGAGTGAATACAGACACATTCATCACCAGAGCTGGAAAACACTCCTGTCAGACTTTGCAGTTACCACACTAATCATGGCTACAAGCAAATTCTGGAAAAATACTTTCTGCACAAATTGTTACATCTGAGCCTGTAAGATCCTTTTTGGCTGTATATAAGCCTGTTTTATGAAGCTAAGCCATAGGTTTAGGAGTATCTTTCTTTTCCAGTCTGCAATGCCACAGGCATGGGAAGATGACACAAAATAACATGAACTCAGAAGCAGCAGCTACCAGAGTATTTCTGCAGGATGATTTTTTGGGCTTCTACATTTACTGCCATAACAAATCTCAGACTTTTCCTGATACAAGCTTGCAAAGAAGGATAAATTAGGAATTTGAAATATTCTTTGCCTATAAAATACCAAAACACACTTTGAATAATTCTATTGAAAGGTGTGCCTGAAAGTGCCTCCTACATCAGAATTCCACGGACACACTCAATGCCCTTACATCATTCAACACAAAATCTATAGCAAAGTTTAGCTTTTAGCAGCTTTTTTCCTCTTCAGGAAGGCAAGACCTGCATCAAGAGTATGAATATTTTAACCATCATTCACATATTCATAAAATATTACAATGTTGGTGAAGTATCATACTGCAGAACTGCATACACTGAACATACAGCAAAGTATCACACGCATTTTGCCTAATGCCTTACAAACCTTAAGAGGCAATAAGGCAAGGAGAAAACAGAATTCAGCAATAAACCAAATGCATGTTATTACTCACTATAGTCCCTTTCCCAGTTTAGCCTCCTTCCCTCTGGTTTTGTGTTAGGACAATCAAAAATCATGCCTAAGTTTCTTCAAGAGAGAGACAGAAGTAATTTGATTAAGTGGGCAGAAAAAGATTTTTGAAATCAGGCAATTTCTCATGACACTTCTCTTTCCAACAATCACCATCCATCAGTCCCAAACTCTAGAGATATTTCATAAGCCACACAACTGTCAGAGATCTTTTTTTAAAGAAAAAAAAATTACTATTTGCTGGAGCTAGCCAACACAGTAACTTACAATACCAACAGAAATTGACAGCTTCAGAACAGAAAGCAAGAGTCAGCAATTTCAGAAGCACCTGCAGAGAGCAGGGCTATCCTGTTTGAAGACTAGAGTGAGACAACAGGAAATCAGAGACTCCAATAGCAAAGTCTAGGCAACACCTGAATAACTAATGAAGACTTCAAATCCAAGAGCTATGCAAACTCAGCATGACAGAGCAAAGTTTCTCTGAAATTGATTATTAGCAATAAGAAATCTGCAAGCCATGATTCCAAATAGTTGTATGCAATTGTATCATTTGGTCACAAGCAATGCAGGCTGAGGAAGACAAATTAGTTATTTACTGAAAACTACTGACTCACTCTGGACTACAAACAACATGCGCTTCTGTCTCCAGATGCAGCTCAGTCCTGGAGCCCCTTCAGCCGGGCTCCTTTCACAACCAGGTCATCCCTTTCACTCTCTGGGAAGGAATCCAGTGTACCTTCATGACAACTGGAAATTAGCAAGTGAAAAACAGAAGCTTGAGAAACAGAAATTGCTATATCATGAATTTCCAGCACAACCAGCAGAGATGAGTGAATTTCAGGTCCATAGCAGGTCAGAACCTTGTTCCCACTGAAAATCATACCAAATCTCACAAATTTCCATGTAACACTTAGATGTATCAAAAATGGATAATAATAATACAGGCAGGGAGGAGGGATGCTTACACATTCCCACATTTTAACAAAGAACACGCTTGCACTGTATTGACTAAAGGAAAATATTTACAAAACTTGTGGTTTCCCATGTGTTTCTTACAATACTGAAATATGTCTTAAGGCACAGAGTTAAAACATTCCTTAAAAATGTCCAAGGTGGGAACTTTCCTTCTTCCAAACAAAAAATATTAGATTAGCCTTCCCTGAATGTCCCTGACATAGAGGAATATCATCTTCTAATACACTTATTTATGCAGCAGTAAATTAAGTGTCCATTGTTAAGATTCTGGATTGCATTAATGATAATATAATATTAGTCATATCTTGATTATTCCATACACTAAGTGCTGTACAAACAGCTAACAGGCACCTTTTGAGGGACAAAGATATCAAAAAACAGAGGTGTCCTAGTAATGACTCTATTCTGCAATGGAATTAAAAGCAGAAGCCCAAAGTCACATGAGTTCTCCAATGTCCACTATATATTGTACACTAAAACATTAATAGCATGAACATGTAATAGCCTATGACATTTTTCTCGTGCTGTGTTCTGAGGTTCAGCAATCTTGGACAACTACAATTGTGAGCATATTAATTATGTTTTTTTAGCAATTACATACAAGAGTATATAGACTATTTCCTTTACTATTTAATAGTAAAGCACACGTGTAGAGAAGTCACTCAACTCTGATGGCAATGGCCAAAAAACCCCAAAACAAACAAAATAAAGGAAGTTGCTATAGAAAAAACTCAACAAATGCTGAAAGCAAACCATTATTTTTTAGTAATCCACCATCCATCACTTCCCAGTCACTTCTGTCTTCAATTATTTCCTTTCATCCCCTTTCCTCATATTACACTCCTTTGGCCCAACTCCATCATAAGCCTATTCTAAAACTCCTGATCTGCAAAAAGGCCACGCTTTTCTTCTGCATTCCTCTGCATGATCATCTTCATTTCCCTTTGTGCTGTCCTGAACTGAGGCTTGCATCCTTCTTGTTCAACTTCTGCCCTTTCTGCAGCTAAAGCTTTCATCCAGGAATTAAAGGAATCCAATCCGATTTAATGCAACTTCCTTCTCTCCAGCTTATCTCTCCCTCCCTTTTATCTTTATCCGATTCAAAACACAGCTACACTGTTTTACATTAATGCAACTACAGCCTTGTTGCCTAGACCTCTGAGTGCACCTTCCCATTCAGGTATCTCTGTTTCTCTAGACAAGGTTGCTAGTCCTTCACTCACCAGGAATTCTTCTTGAATGCCTTTACCTCCTCAAAGAAGCAGGCTCCCTTATAACTAGTCCAGGAGGCCACTTGGTTTGAAATCTGTATTCAAGTCCAGCTCTTTTAACTCTCAAATACAGCTACTCAAAGACTATTAGCAATGGATAGAATATGGAGACAGTCCATAGTGTGTATTTAATCATAAAACAAACAAAAACATATGGAAATGTTATTGATGTAGAGAGGGCACTTTTGTTCCCCTACTCTTTATGTGCCACTGGCTGTTAACTCTTCAGGGCAGGCATGGGTATCTCTTCATGTACGAGCAGAATCCAGTATCTTTAAACTTCGTGTGACATTCGCCAGACACCCAAAGCACTCTGAAGTTAGTCTATAACTTTCATAATTACCTCACTAAATGCAGCTCCTGCACAACTTCAGTTAAGCAAAGTCAGCCACACTGCTGGTCCATTACCGCCAAGCTGACTCAGATCCCTGGTCCTGGGCAAGGGATTCAATATCCTGCAATTAGGATGTAACATGCTCTGTGCCAGAATCACAGAAAATCTGTACTGCTTCACTTGGTTGGGCCTGCTTGGCATTTTTTTTTGTCCAAAGCACTGTCAGCTACTGTATCCTTCCATGACAACCATTGGATACCATGGAAGAGGTTGGGAATATTTTAAGCAGCAGTGGGGAAACTTCTTGATCAGGAAGAAAAGTTGTAGTAGTTTTCACCTTTACACCAGAGTTTTTACACATTAACATTGGTTTACTGTGGAGGTTGTTGTGAAATAAATGTATTTAACCCTTTTCTAACCACCTGTGTTACTTTTTATTTCTGCTTAGACTAATATTCATACTAGCAACTTAACTAGATCAGGATGACTTGAAAATTTTATGAGCAAAAGATTTGATAAATAAAAGCTGAGACATTCAGAAAAACAAAACCCATTAATTAGCACTTTGTTCTGTATTTTAAGCCTAATATTGAAGCAAAATGCAACCATTACTAAGTTTAAAACAGACATGTGATGAAGTGTTTGAACTTGTGATTTTTTGGGGGTCTTCAAAAATCTTGAAATGCTTAAAGAATTTTTTTTTTATTCTTTGAACAAAGCACTATGAACTTTGAGAACTGCATTTTATTGTACTGTAAATATGGTCTTTATATCTGAAAAAATCTTTACATAGAGTAAGCTACATCCAGAAGAGAATACATATGCTATGAAGAGCTTCTTTATTATTTAACTAAACAAAGAGAATGCAAGCTATTGGTTCTTATACTTCATTGATTATATTTTTAAAAAAAGAAATATGATAACTTTTTCACCTATTTTGTTTCTTAAACAGAGTAGTCAACTGGAAAAGGAGGAAATGGAGGCCTGCAACTCATCCTGTATGTCAGCAGTTACCTCAAATGTTCACATTTCATGTTCTACATCTGTAACAATATGGACACAATGTTTATTTCCTTCAGCTGTAACAGCCATGTACCACCTCAAACAGAACGGGTCAAGATAAAAATCACTGTATTTTAATACAAAATGAGGTTGTTAAAAGTTATAGGGATTGGTCTTCATATAACAGAAATATTGTTTTTAATACAAATAGAGCAAGCTTAATGGTTGGACTCAATGATCTTAGAGGGCTCTCCCAACCTTAAGGACTCTGTGATTCTACGGAATTTGAAAATTGGGTTGGGCAGCAGGCAGTAAGTACGTTAAATCCTGTGTTTAGTTCACATGTAACATTTCAAGCTCTTCCCTTCCGATATACAATCTCTATTTTTAAAATCACATCCGAGTCCACAGAACACCAACCCACACTGCCCACGCTCCAGCCAGAAGCCGCAGCGTTCCGAGCCCCGCTGTCGCAAAGGCACCGCAACTTTCATTTCGGGTGCCCCGGACGCCGCAGGCACGGGCTGCGCTCGTCCGGGCCCCGCTGCCGGCCGGGCTTGGGCATTAATAGGCACGGGGACCATCTTAACTAATTCGGGCGCCCTTGCACAGGACTGGCATTCCCCGCTCTCCTGCGGGAAACCGAGCCGCGCGTCGGGCCGAGCCTCGCTCCGCGCCGAGCACCGCTCCGCGCCGAGCGCTGTCCATCCTCCGGCGGTGCAGACCCCCCCGGCGGAGGCTGCGGGAGGCTCCCTCCGCACTCCGGCCCAGCCGCGGGGGCGCGGCCCCGGTCCCCCCGCCCGGCGCTTACCTGTGCCCGCGCCGCCTCGCTCCGCACCCGCGTGCTCAGCGCCGGCCACCGCGCCCCGCCGCCGCCCTCGCCGGACACCAGCCGCAGGGGCCTGATGCTCTGCCGCTCCGCGAAGGGGCTCTGGCCCCGCCGCCCCGCTGCCGCTGCCGCCGGCCCGGCGCCTCCTGCGCAGGGGAGAGGAGGCACTGTCACCCGGCTGCGCCCTCGCCCCCGGCGCGCAGGCTGCAGCGGGGGCTCCGTTTCCATGGGGCTCCGCAGCAGCCTCGGCGCAGCGTCCTCCCCTCCCCGCCGCCCCCGCCACTCACCTGGGGCCGCTGTCAGGGCGCCGAGGGCCAGGTAGAGGAGGCAGGCGGCAGCCCGCATGGCGCTGCCCGCCGCCCCGCTCGCTCCGAGCGCCGCCGGCTCCGCGCCTGCACGGCCGGGGGGGCTGCGGGGCCGGGGCTGCCGAGCTCCGCCCCGCCGCCGCGCCGAGCCCCCTGCCAGCCGAGGAGATGGCGAGAGCCGGCGAGGCTCCCCGCAGAGCCCGCTTGGAAGAGGGAAGTGCTGGGAAATGTAGTCGTTTGCCCGGGCGTGAGGGAGCGGGGCGAGAGCGGAGGGGAAGCCCCGGGGCCGGGCAGCGCCGCAGGGATCCCGCAGTCGCCCCCGCCCCGTGGGGCCGGCCCGGTGCCGCACCGCTCCGGGGCTCAGGGAGCCCCCGCCGCTGAACTCGCCTTCGCTGACAGCCGCGGCTGAGGGCGGCGGCTCTCTGGGGAGGCAGCCGGGGCGTTTTCCCTCCCTCCCTGCCCTCACCGCCGCCAGCCCCTCTCTCCTCCTTTACGTGCTCATTTTCTGAGCAAACCTTCATTTTCTTCTCGATGACATTTTTTTTTTTCTTTCTTAAATTTCTACTCCCTCCTTGCTTTTTTAACAAAGAGAGTAGGAGAGGATTACAAGGCAGAATAATTCCTTTCAGGTTACAACATGCTCTCCTGGACTAAGCAAGAGGCAGAAGTGTCAAGGAGTCTCCACGATGTCCGAACCCCGAAACGCGAGAATAATTCTCCCTCAGAGGAGGGATGGCTGCATCTGCAACCCAATTCTACACTCCCACCTACCGGGAAGCCGAGAGCAGCAGTGCTGCCTCTCAGCACGGTGTCCCTCACCTTCCTTAACTACATTTCTTTATGAAAATGGGGCAAGGGTGGCCGTGGCCTGATGCACCTCTTTCCCCGCTGTTTTCGGAAGGGGCGATAGCAAGGACGGCCATGGCAAGTTGCTGAGGTGAGCAGAGAAAGAAGGAGGGATGTCAGAGCAGCTGCAGATGCAGCTCGATGCCCATCCAGGCGAGAGAATACAAAGTCTAACTACCCACTGGACGGCTTGTACCAGTTGTAAACACATAAAGGAGGAGGTGGCATCACAGATCATGCCACTGAAAGCTGCTTCTTGTTGTAGTCTCAAAGATAAAAAGAACAAACAAACAAACAAACAAAATATCCTAAAACCATGATGCAGGTCAATTTTAATTGCACTGCTTGCACGGACCACAGCCAGGACACCTGGCACCTCTATTTCTGCCCTTAGGAGCGTTTCCAGCCGCCGGGCTGCCTTCTGCCTCCCACGGCTCCCCATGGGAAGGACGGTGCTCCGGGCACAGCAGCTCGGCAGAGCCTGCCTGGCTCCCCGGAGCCACCCGACAAGGAATGCCGGCGCTCCTGGCCCGATTCCTCTGTAGGGCTCACCTTACTTACACATATCGTCTTGTGAAAGGAACCAGTTAGAGGATAGATGAAGGAAATTCAGTTTCTCAGAGTTTATTTCTGTGATATAGAAGCAGACAAAATGACAATCCAACAAGCTGAAGATAACAGTAGAGCATTGCATGATATACAGTAACTTTGAGGAGAAAGCAGCTAGTAACTTTTATGCTGTCCTGCTTATGCTGCAGCCAGGTTCTACAGGCCAGATGCACTATTACCTCAACGTATCCATCCTGAAGCAGCTGCTGAAACTGTGCAAAATTAGCTTATAAAACTCTGGTGTGGGGTGTCAAAAAGACCATGGGTGGGTTGGATAAAGAAAATGAGAAAGTGCTATTTATTGCAAAGAAAAAATCAGTATTATAATATGATGCTTAAATCTTCTTTTGAAACTCATAAATCCTTACATTTCAGGCTGCAGCCAACCCTTGCAGTTATTTCAATTAGACCAAACTTTCCCCACTAGCACACTATTTCACAGCTGCTTCTATCAGTATTTCTGCAAGAATTCATCATGACATTAGGTTTCATGACATTACACTGTTCAGCAGCAGATACACAGTACAGTTATACACTCATTTCCTGAATCAGTATGTCACAGATTTCTTTTTTCTCTTGCTCACCCATGTTCAGATTTAGTGTAGGTGTTACACATGGAAGGTTCACCAACATAGCACCAGCCAAAGCTTGGCTGCTTTAAGATAACAACTATGAAATCAGAGTTTTATCCAGTCTGTGTGCTCAATGGATATGATGAGGTATGATACATATGATGCATATGTTTCATAAATGCAGTCCTTTTTTTAGTATGCCAATTCTATTGGGCCAGCCCTTCACTAATTTTAAGAATAATATTTAGGACCCTTTTTTTGTGGGGTTTTTTTTTGTTTGATTGACTGTTTGTTTGTTTGTTTGTTTTGGGTTTTTTTAGAAATACAAGCAACTAATACAAAGATAAAGGCATTTTAAAAGTGTGAGTGCTAGAAACAATTAGCCAAAACAGAGATGAAAAAGGTTTTACATTCCTCTCCTTGCAAACCTCTCTCACTTATATCTTCTACTCTTTGGCTTATTTATTTATCACTTCTGTGGTGAACATGAAGATAAGGAGAAGACTCATATAAATTGAAGAAAATTTCTATATTATGTTGAAGGATCTAAATCACAAGGAAGTAAATCCGGATCTGTATGTCTGAAGTCCCTTCTTACTGTACACATTGATTAGGAATGGGTTATTTGACAGGCTTAAGCCTTCAGAGAAGTATTTAAATTTCTTTGATGGTGATTTCACATTAATTTGGGAAATCATGCAGAGAACATAGAGATTCACCTCCTAGTTATACTTTCTTGGGAGCTCCTCAACATTGCTGAGGACTGTGGTAGACTACCCACCTCTTAGCAACGAACTCTTTCACATCAGGGGACAGATTTTTTCTTCTTCTAGCAACTCACAGAATATCTCATGTTGGAAGAGATCTATAAGAATCAAAAAATCCAACTCCCTTCTCTTCATGTACCTAAAAATGTAACATATAATGGTGTCATTCAATGCTTTAACTCTTGACTTGGGGACTGCTTCCCTGAGGAGCATGTTTTGGTGACCAACCACACTCTCAATGAAGAACCTCATCCTGATGTCCAGTCTGGACATTACCAGTTTCCTCCCATTTCCTTGTGTCCTATCTATAGTCCCCAGAGAGAAGAGACCAGCACCTTCCCCTCCACTGCCTCCAGTACTGAAGGTCACAGAGAAAGTCTGGGGTTTGTGGCCAGCTATCCACATACTCAACAAATATTCAACACTCAATCTTGAAGTGAGATCTCCCATTAACTCAGCAAAAAACCACCAAAAACCCCCCACCCCAAACAAAAAACCCAAAACAAACAAAGGAAAACCCCCACCAAAAACAAACCCCAAACAAACAAAAATATTATAGACAGACATCTGAATCTACAACTTCTTTATCCCAAATGAAATTGGACTACATCCAAACATCTCCTTTCCATCCCAAACATTTTTATAGTGCTGTATCTGGGGTGCTCAGCATTTATTTTGGATAGCTGCACTATCTAAAGCAAAGAACCAGAAAGTAACATTTGAGAATTCATGGTAAAAAACCCCAAATTAGTAATCTCTTATTACCTTCAGAGATTGTAAACCGGTTATTGACTTTACTCACATTTATCTTCACCTGCTACACATTACCAGCGGTGACTCTGTGGTATTACCACATTCATTTTTGCAATGAAGTGCAAGCATAAATAATATCCTTACATGGTCCAGAGGACCAGTTATGCTAAGAAATAAACTTTGGTATTAATTTTCTAGTCCACCTACATATATTCTGTGTATGTAAGTTGTACAATTGGCTTTAGCAATTGGTTGCTAAAATTTCCACTCATTTGTCTTCAAGAGTGGTGATTAGATGCATATAGAGGTTACAGCTAAATCTGAGTGGCCATAAGCACTTGAAAGAAAATAGCTTATTTTCCAGAAGAACATTTACATTAGAAGAAACATAATGGAAAAAATGAGAGGGATAAAGGGGAGTCAATTTCCTGCTGTGATGCAAGTAACTTCCAAACTAGTCACCCAAGAAGGATATGAATGCTTGATCACATTTAATTGTAGTTTTATTTTACACTTCACTATTTCAGGAATTTCCCATAATTCTTTACACGATCTAATTGCGTGTCTTAAAAATTCTCAGATTCTGAGCATCTACAGAATGAAACTAGGGCAAGGAAGTGCTTCCCACCTCTGAGTACTCAGTGTAAGACCAAGGTAGACTGTGATTTGATGCTTCTGTGGTATCAACTGTCAACATGATCAAAAAGCCCAGCATGATCAGCCTTTAGCAGCTCCTGGTGCTTATTAGCCAATGGCCCAGAGGCCACATGGACCACACAGTTCACAAAGATTCTCCAGCTGGAGAACATGGAGGGATTCACCTTTTTGTCCTGCGCTCACATGCCCCACTGTAATTTCAGGAGTTGGAGTAGCTACCATTTTTTTAACAGTCCTTCACTCAGAGGCTGCCACAGAGCTTCACAGACACCATCACCAGCTACATTAGCTGAGTGTGTCGGAGCTGAGCCTTCTTCAGATATGGGATGAAGGTGCACACACCCTCACAGGTATATCTAAGGAGCCAAAAGCCTCAGGTTGTAACTAACTTCCTAACAGGAAAGCCAGCTCGACTGTCACCCCTTGCTTTGTGTCAAGATGGGCAAGAGCTGCCGACAGAGATGCTGCTGCAGAGCACAGGGCTTACCTGGGTGCATGAATCTCAGAAGTTACTGCAGAACTTCCTTATGTGTGAGTGGTTGGTATCACTAATCCCCACAGGAGTGTCTGTAGGTACACCCCGTGCACGCATATGGATGGGGAACTGTTTCAGCCACAATATAACTTACCTGAACAGACACAACATTTCTGCTCCTCAAAGTCACAGAAAACAAAACAACTCAAAAATGAAGTGCATTAGAAGAAATCCCTATGAAGAGAGTTCAAAATGTAATTATATAATATCTGATTATCACAAATACATACAGATAAATAAAGGTTTGCCATTACAACTGCAGTTTTAGTGAGCAGAGAGGTACTCTTTGTATGAACTGACATTTCTCACGAACACCACCACATGCTTTGAAAACACTCAATTCTCTTCTCTATGCAGAAATCAAAGAGACAAATGTTCTAGCAACTATCCTTCCACATTTATTTTTTCAAATTGTAACATAAATTAATTCAAACTTTTGTAGAAAGCTGTTGGGGGTTGGAGGGGGTTTTACTCTTCCTCTTCTGTGGAGAATTTTTTCCATTATCATGCTAAGGAAGTCGGCTGGGCGGCTCCCCCATGTTTTGATTGCTCAAGGAATGGGTGGGGGCTGTCTCCCTCCCTCAATCGCTGGTGGGGTTTGGGGGTCTGAGAGGTTGGTCGTTTTTTTCCTTGGGACACTCACTCGTCTGAATGCTGAGGAGAGAGGTTTCTCTGTGGTCAGATTTGCCCTGCAAACGATGCAATGGCCTGCTTAAAACCACCCTGAAAGCACTGGGTTGGGGGGCTTTCAAGAACTGGGAGAGTAATCTGCCAAAAGCCACATGTCAGTGACTACCCCAGGCTCCACTAACCAAGCAGGTCCTGCCCAATCTGAGCTCTTGGGAACACCAGATGGAGATAAGGTTCCAGTGGTACACATGAGAGGTATACTAGGGAAAACTGTTTCGGTGAACTCTGCCTCCAGCAAAGACAATCCTGTCCGTGGGGTGGTTTTTGCTCAAGGACCAGGTTGTACCTGGTGGGTGATGCAAAAGGATGGAGAGACCCGATGCATAGCCCAAGGAGACCTTGTTCTAGGGTGAACTACATATAATACTGTGTCTATAACTGCATGTATGTATATAAATTTAAGGCTTTAATTTGATGTAGTATGTTGGCATGGGAAAAATTCAGGGTGGATAATGTTGGGGGGGGTTTTAATCTTTCTCTGTGGAGAATTTTTCCCATTATCATGCGAAGGAAGTTAGCTGGCAGCTCCCTCAGCTTTTGATTGCTCAAGACAAAAGGGATGGGTGGGAGCTGTCTCACTCCCTCAATTACTGGTGGTGTTTGGGGGTTTGAGAGGTTGGTCGTTTTTTTCCTTGGGACACTCACCATCAGAACGCCGAGGAGAGAGGTTTCTCTGTGGTGGGATTTGCCCTGCGCCTGGCTCTACTGAAGCCTCCTGCCTCTGAGAAACAGCACTGAGCACCGGGACCCAAACAGTGAGCGGAGTCTTCCTCCACCCTTCTCCCACCTGGGACACGGCCCTGCCGCCTCTGCCTCTACCTCCCTGCTCCCACCTGCTACTGCTGCTGCCGTGAGGGGTCTACCCTGGTCCCCACCAGGACTGTGCAGAAGAGAAGAGTGTCTGTGACTGGAAAAGGGACTGGAACTGAGTTATTTTTTCTGTTTTGCCACTGATTTTCATAGCTGATGTTGTTCTTGTTTGTCTTGTAGATATATCAGTACAGAACTGTTATTCCTAAACCCATATATTTGCCTGAGAGCCCCTTAATTTCCAAATTATAATAAATTGGAGGGAGGGGCTTTTCACTCTCCATTTCAGGAGGAGCTCCTGCCTTTTTCTTGGCAGTGCCTGTTCTCCAAACCAGGACCAAATTGTAGAGGTGTTTTTTTAACAAGCTTAAAAGATAATAACTACATTAAAATAATTAAATATGCTAAGTCAATCTGTTATAGAAATAGTTAATAGGCTTACTGTGGCTTGTGATACCTACCAAACATACAACAAAGGGGACTGTTCAACACACACTGAAGTGACCACTAAACAAAATCTGCATCATGACTAGAACTGCTTTTTGCAACCAGTAGCAGTGACTCTCCTATCTTGTTCTGGATTACAATAAATAGTCTTCACATTTTAATGACAAACCTCAGATTTTTTTTTTTCCCTTCAAGATTCTAAAGCCCAATTCCAATGCATTCCCAACTTTTCTTTGCAGTGCCTGTTGAGCTAACATGTTCTAGGACTGCATTTAATCATATGCAAAACATACACACTGTTTATCTGATGAGTAGATTTACCAACAGAGACTTCTTCTACTATTCACCCTTAATGTTGCAGGAATCCTGATGCATATCAATAGCCATGCACACACATCCCAGGTGGGGGCCACCAGGGCTAGGGAGTGTGTGCCCCAGGGATGAAAGCAAGGGAGGCAGAAGCAAGAGATAGTTACTGGCAGATGGTTGCAATGCTTTAGGAAGAAAAGCAAATTTTTCTTAATTTTACTTTTAAAGACTAAACCAAAAGTTAGAAAAAAACCCACACACAGAGAAATTCCAACCAACAACAAAAAAAAGCCACCCAACAAAAAACCTCCAACCAAACAAAATTATCTCAGTAGAAGAAAAACAGTCAAAACACTTGCTCCTAAAATATATTGAACTCACTGAAGCAGAGAGTAATCATTAAAGTGTCACTCAAAATGAAGAACAAAATAATTGCTTAATCTTCTATTTTAAAGTCCCAGTCCTTGAGTACGATATATTGGCAATTTACAGGCAAAAAATAAATACAGATATACACATTCAAGATCAACTCCTCTAAAATGCCAATATGGCTCATTTCTGTAACGGCTTTCTATATTTTCAGGATGCAAATCCACATCAGAATTAACTACAAATCAAGCCAGAAGTGACCAGTAAGATGGAGAAGCCAAAAGCAGTCCTCACCAGACTGTACACGCAATTACTTTAACAGAAGAAAAAGGCAACCCTAAGCAGCTACTTTTATCACTAAGCTTCCAATTCAAACCCTCTGTAAAGGAATTTTACATCATTTTCCCCACCCATTCCTGCACTCCAAGCAGCTTTACCTACCCTCACAGAAAATAGCCTATCTATAAAGGACAGACAGCAGCCCGCAACATTAAAGCACTTTAACTGTAAGAGCACTAAGTTTGAGAATATTAAATGGGCAAAAGATGAAAATGCCAACAAGTATTTTATGCAAAAATTAATGAAAGTAATTTCTGTGGTTGAGATCTCTTAGATGACCTTAAGGCACTCTACATCTATTAATAAAGCTTTGTCTCTTGTAATTTCATACTTGTGCCCTCTCATGATTTACAGATACAGAAATTCTGAAAGAAATCAGCTCTGGTAAAGATCTGCATTATTAAAAAAAATGTTCCCAACTCTCACTTGTGTCTTTCACTTAGCTTCTGAGTAAAGCCAATCCAACAGGCTGGCTACTTTGAAAGAAAAAAATCAAACAAATTCAGAAACCTAGCTGTCCTGTTGGTTTCTTGTTTGTTTGTTCTCCCCCAATGAAAATATATACATCTAACTGCTTTCTTATAAGCTGAAATACACAACAGAGCTAGTTCTAGTGCAATAATTTACTAATAATACATCAGAGTAGTGAAACAACGTAATGCATCTTTGTTACTGTGTTCTCTATTAAAGCAGCAGAAGAAACAGAAAAACCAAATGCCTGCAAAACATCAGTAATCAGTGAATAACAGACTACCTTATTTACAGGAGAACATCCAGTTATTTGTAATGTGGTTACTCAAAATGCAGCATAGTCAATGATTTTAGAAAATTATTTAAGTGCAATGGCATCATGCTTTGCCTAGCAATTCATTTAATCCAAATGTGGCGTCAGAGCCTTTTACCAGACACAATAAAGCAGCACCCTTAAAAATAACCCAAAACACACGACCAAAGCCAAACTTAGTTTTATTTTTCATACTTTATTTATATACAGAAGCTTTTGCATTAAAAAACTTGAAAACCAAATAATCTGTACATATAATACAGCAATTTAAATCTTCATGAATAGAATCTTAAATTTTCAAGTCAATTTAAAAATCATTATATTAAATAAACAAGTATTAAAATCCAAAAAATGGAGATGAGGATGAAGAGGAAAATAATGACCACATAACATTTGCATTCTGCCCTTCACATGTATCATTTATGCCCACTGAACATTTGTTCTCAGTGTAAGTTGAAAAACCTCCAAATTCTGAATTTTTTTCACTTGTCTGAAATAACTCCAATAGGGTCTGCAGTGGTAAGCTACAAGTGCTTCTCTTCTCGTCAGGAACAGATAGTCTATCTGAATTTTTCACACATAACTCCATATTCTGTTTGCAGGTTTCTCTTTTATTCCTTCTCAAGTTAAGGTTCACTTTTCTGTGCAGCTTTCCAGACGGTGAACTGTGGGCAGTGCTGGCAGCTGATGCATTAAGTTCTTTGTTCACAGCAGTATCAGATACCTCAGCCTCCAGAACGACATTGTGCTGCATTTGTTGATGATTATCACATAAATCGTGATGTTTCTTGACAAATGTAGGATTGGCATCTGTTTTTTTCAAACACTTTGCTGGTAGAATGACTGCATTATTTAATTTTCGTTTTTGCTGCATGAAGCTTTTGTCTTTTTCACTAAAATCTGTAACTTGGGTATGAGAATATAAAGTTACCATTCCTTCTTGAAAACACTGTACATTCTTTTTACTTACATCTGGTTCCAGTATATCCTTGCTGAATGGCTCAGAAGCTTGAGACAAGTTCTCTGTGTACACTTTGTCAGTTTTCTGAAGGGGTGCTTGTATGGAATTTGATGATACAACAGTCTCTCTTAACTTCATAGCACAGGAACAATCAGTCTCAATATTTTCATTATTAAGTCTGAACCTACTTTTCAATTCTGAAGGTTGTGATGGGTGACAATAAAGAACTGAACAGACAGATGCAGAAACATGGGGAGGTATTGGCACAGAATTTGGTTGTACTTCTGCAGGCTGGCAATCCAGTTTGAGTGCCTGCATTGCAGTATCCTTCCAGGAATAAGTTTTCAAAGCAGTGCATTGCCTTTTCAGTCGCTCTTTCAGCTCATCTGGTCTGGTTATCTTTCCAATAATAGGAGAAAAACATCCTGTGCCACATTTTGTCCTACAATGAAATTGTTTAAAAATATCAACAAACAAAAAACCCCACGCAACGTAACTCCATATGCAACTTATTCTAGAAAAGCAACTGAACTGACAAAGGAGCTTTTGTTTTTACTCCTCAAGCAAAGATATATTTAGGGTAGTAACACACTTTCTACAGGAGCTGAGTGCCTTACAGTTTTGATGTTTTCTTACTGATTTCTATAGCTCATGAAGTTGTTTTAAAAACACAAGTAGTCTAGTATTTCAGTAAATCTCAATTTACAGTGGCATTAAGAACAAAAGAATTTGATGAATATAATGCAATGGCTATAAATACTTACAAATATTCTTTGATATATACACACAAAATTAACATGATTTTCTTGACAGGATTTCAAACCCAACAACTCTGAGTATTTTGAAATCACAAAAGAAATAAAGGCTTGCTTTATTAGGCTATCAGTTGTTTGGTTCTATTTGCATTTCCTTTGATTTCACTAAGAATATCTTTATTTCTTCATTACTTGGGGTTTTTTTAAATAAACAAACAAGAAAGTTATTCCTTATCTCCTGACTCATTTCCAAAAAATTAGAGCAACCTTAAATAGTGTTACTGCTTTGGGTATCCTGGTGCCTACAGTCCAAGACACCAAACAAGCCTTTCAAGCACTGGGACTACAAAGAAAGGAACATTTGCTTTCTCTGTCCTGCACAGGCAGCACAGAAGGGAAGAGGTTTAGAGCACAGGTAGGAAGTTTTTCCACACTTAAGGAGACCAGACTGACCGATTTGCTGCCTTTAAACTACTAAACACGCCAGAAAGCATTCAGAGCAAGATGCTCAGATATTGCTGTCTTTCTGTTAGCAATATTTCAGTACAGTAGATTTTGTGTAACAGGAGCTGAAGATAAGTAGGACAACTTCTGGCAACTTTCAGTCTCATCTTTCTCTGATGTCATCTGCACAACTGATTTTTTTCCCCCTAAGTTCTGCTTTACAGAACTGATTTGCCACATACAACCACATTGAAAATTTCCGTGATTTATTTCACCCTTAAAACCATGAATTTATCCTGTTCTATTCCAAACTTTCAGAACTATCTTTATGTTCAATGTCCTGACTCCCACAGTCTTTAGAATTTACAACATATAACTCACCTTTTTATTTTTCTTGTATCATCATCTTTGTATGCAACAAACTCATAAACTAGTTTGGAGATTATATCATCAACAACTTTATACTGTGTGCTTTGTGCAAAATTTTGGTGCCGCTCACTTTCAAGATGCTGCAATAAAGA
Source organism: Catharus ustulatus (assembly GCF_009819885.2). Lineage (NCBI taxonomy): Eukaryota > Metazoa > Chordata > Aves > Passeriformes > Turdidae > Catharus > Catharus ustulatus. The sequence goes on along the minus strand of NC_046221.1, from coordinate 22,356,839 downwards.
AAAAGTATGAAATAAATCTAATATTACACATATGAATATACAAGTCAACAGCACCACAAGGAGTAAGTAAATACAATTAATTTACTACCAGTATCGCTAAGACATGAATTACTAGTGCCTTAGGTTTTAATTCTTAATTGCTGCTTCTAACATGGGAAAAAATACTCATTTGCTGGTTATTGTGAAAAATATTTTAAAATAAAAAATTATAGAGAAACCTCTGGTGATACCACATTAAAGATAATGGTATCAAAGCATATACTTGACATTTCACATACTGTTTGCAGATCTTCGTATTTCTTCCCACAACATTCACAATATCCTCTCTTTTTTTTGTCCTTCTGAGGAAACTGAGCAGGCATTCCACAATCCTTGTCACTGTTTATTTTGTTTCTGTTAAGAGAATATAAATGAGTCTTAAACATGGAACTGAGTGCTCAACTTGCCCCTCACTGTATGCTCATTCTTACTTAAAAAAAACAAACAAATGAAACAAACTTTTATTTCCCCTTAAATTATTTATATTATGTTAGTCAACACTTAAAAAACCCCAGACTTATACATAGATTTAAAATCAAACAAACAAAACCCAGAAACATTTACTGCAAGAAGACAGGTAGACCCAAAATTGCTAAAGAAATAAAAATCAAAGGACATTTAGAACTCTCTGTGCACAGCTGACAAAACCCAAACTAGTAAAAAAAAGATTTTAACACCCACTGTTGATTAAACATGATTTTGAATTTGCTGACCAAACACCATTTTGTTCTGCTTTTCTAGTAAAGGGTAAGTGGGAATGCAAATAAATGAACCCCCAAGTTCTCTCTGGACATTAACATACAATGAAGTTTTCAACAGCTCCTCCATAATCTTCAGAATCCTCATTTGGGAAGAACTACTGCTTGCTGCAATCCACTATTAAACTACCTAAGGTAGATAGACCAGCAGTAAAGCAAAGTCATCAACCCCTACTTCCTTTCTACTTTGAATGAATAGTTCCATCTCCTGTTTAGCCAAAAATCACTGACAGATTTTACCAAGAATCTGCATAGATGTAACCTCAGGATAGTAAATCTAAAAATCTCTCTTGAAAAATCTCTAGCTTATAAAGCATAGTATAGTTAACACCCTGCCCCAGCATTTCCTGGGTTCCCCAGGACAGAGAACTCTAGTGTGTGTGCCTTAACTGTTACACCAGCCTTCACACCTTCCCTCTGGAAAACAGTAACACTCACAGAGAACCAGGATAAAGCAGGATAGATGCAATAGAATGGATCATCTGAAGACTGAATAAGCCTGTAGGTCTCACCCAATGCAGAAGCAAGTAGAACAACTTTGCTTCAACAAGTTTTTCTCCCAGGTAAAGACAAAACAAGTGAACATTCCCCTCTCTCTTTCTCTCCCAAAACTGACATTGGTCACAGTCACCTGCTGAAAATGAAACATTTTCCCACATAAATGTCTCTTTGGTATGTGCCCAACTGAAATATTAACTAGGAATCCTGAAATTTTTAATATACTATGTTCCTTAATCTAAACAAAATCTGCCTTTTTGGTTTTTTAATGCTTTAAAAAGAATAGGCCTTTCCAACATCCTCTGAAGAGACACAATAAGAAACTGCCTTAATACAGCAGTAACCCCTGCAATATATGGGTTTTGCCTTTTCATACCGCTACCTTCCTTTCAATTTAAGAAAAAACAAAAACAAAAAAAGCATCATGGCAGTAACAGCTGAAACCTCCAGCACTGTGTTACAGTCAAGACTGGACAGAACTGTGGAGAAGCCACTTCATAAAGAAAACAGGTATCACTGCTAAGTAGGTTTTCAGCCCCAAGTACAGAAAAGCAGCAACTTACTAAATACAGAAACATATAGCAAAGCTACCCTTCACCTAAATATATTTAGTCTCTCACATGAATCAGTTTTAGAAGACAATGAAAAAATCTAGGTAGGAAAAAATTTTAAATCCCACACCGATTCACAAAAACCAGTTAATTAAGACTTTTAAATGGTTTCAAATCATAAAATTGATTTGCTGAAGTTCAACCTGCATCTGCAATGCTCAAATAGAGCCTCAGTGCCAAAATGTATCACAAACACTTGCTGTAAAGCCAGCTGCAATTCTACTGGGCAGCTGACATCCACTTTTTATCTTTGAAGAGTTGAAGCAGTATTAGCAGTCTATCTAATTTCAGTAAATTATCAACAATATACACTCTTTATCAACAATGGTTAGGTACTGTGACTGAATATCACTGCTTTAATAAATTCAACTACTTATTTCAGCACTATATAGACAAATACAAAAGAAGTCTTAAGAAACCCACTTCCTGTGAAATACTTACTGAACAGCATCCAAGATGAGGGCAGAGAAGAAACCAGTGTCAGAAAGGAAAAAATATCTTATGGTGAGCCACAGTGAAAGGAGAAGATCACATTTTTGGATGTATGCATCTGTATACCCAAGAAAAGGACTAAAAACAGGATAAAGAGGGTAGAGATAGAGACAGACACCAACAGTTCAGAAAATACATCAGATGAGACATGGCTAATAGTATTAAATAGCACAGAAAATTAGAAGACGAGCAATTATTTTAGAGCACAAGTAGTTATGGGACAATTCACAGAACAACTCTCTACCGACACCTTAATTAAAAAACGTTTTCAACAAACCTTTCCTTAGACTGAGTCTGCTTTTGACCAGGATACTTCTTCTCCACCTCAAATGGACTATACGGCTTTGGAACACAATAGTTCAGAAATGGAAAACTCAGTAACTGCAGATAAAATGGTCGGTACTGGCTGTATTAACAAAAAACAAGGGCATGAGAACAATCAAAAAAGAAAAAAAGGCTTAATTGCATACATTACTCCAGGTCCAAAATCTTGAAAAAATGTTTCTCTTTTACACATGACATACACAGAATGCTAAGCAGACAAATATCTTGGAATAAGTCATTCATTCCTTCCTTGATACTTTGCTTCAGTTTCCATTGCAGTCTTAAATGTTACTTGGGATATGACTTGTGTGTCTATTAGTTGTTGTGAGTTGGTAACCAAAAAACCCAAGAGCAATTTGGACAACAGTGCTTTTGTGCTCCTGAGAAGTAGCTACAGCAGTTCCCAACGTTCAATTTTTTTTTTTTAATTTATTATTTGGTCATTTTCTTTTAAAAAAACTAGTTGATTCACCATTCCAAGTATAAAAACTGACTTTTTCATTTTTCAGAAAAATAATATTCCTGTATACCACTGTACTTTCAGAGATACCAGAACTAGCAACCATACCAGTGCTCTGAATACATTAAGAACTTCTAAAATAGGACATGTCAAAAGTTCCCATATTGAATAATTACTTGACTGAAATGCTGATGGCAGAGTTCAGTCAATCTGCTTTTTTCCTTTTATTACTATTATAAGCTACTCAGGCAAAAGTACAAGAGCAAGTCTGGAAAACATAATAGCAACAGCAAAACATCATCTTCTACTTCTGAATTGTTACTTACGTTGCATAAACATTAAAAAACATTATGGTACATAAATATTTAGAAGTGTTTCAAGTGTTTAGTATTCCACTACATTGTGAAATTCACATATATTTATATATTACTTTTTTATCCTTACAACTCTGTTGGTCCAGTTCTCCCCACAATCCCCATGTCCCTCACACCTATTGCACCAATTCAGTGTACAACCAGGTTTAAATACCGTTTTTCAATTCAGGAAAGTGTCACAGAAAACAGGTCAAAGAATTTAGTGATTATAAACAACATCTAACTCAGAAGTTAGTCAGGAATTTAAAGGTGCAGAACCAAGCTATTTTTATAATTCATTGTTCTCTCAACTTCTGGCTAACTGGCATTTTCTTACACAACAAAGACTGACTGATTACAGGACCAGAACGATATGAAATTCTTCACGGCGGAAAGTATCAAATCTCATGCTACTGTGGATGCTGAAATCAGATTAATAGCTTGCAATTCTTCCTTCTAAAAAGAAATTACTGAACAGGAAATTAAAGCTAATTTCAATTAATTATTTTAACTAACAACTTATTTTTACTTACATCTAAAGGGTCTCAGCAGGAGATGAATGCAATTGAGTTGGAACTACAGGAGTGGAATTCAGTTTTCATTGCAAAAATGCAAAGTTTTATTGGTCTTTTGGGATACAAGATTTGGATCTAAGAAAAGATGTAAAGGTTCAGGATTCCCTTTCATTTCTTGGTAGGAAGTAACCCAAAGAACCCACTCTCATGATCTACAAACTGAAGTTACCTGTTAACTTGCCACTTCCATCACCTACTGCAAATATTCCCTACTGAACTACTACTTGCTCAATCTCATTTGGTGGCTAAAGGCATTTGTATGTCACTAAGATGTCACTTGGCATCAGAAGTCAGTAAATAGAAAGGAATTGAGATTTAAGGACACACTTCCTCAAGTAATTCTGACTTGCTCAGTTTGAGAATCACATTACTAAATGAAAGAAAAGAACACTTACCGACTCCTATCTTCCACCCTGATAAATGGACTTTTCAGTCTACCTGCTCAAAGTGAGAGAAAAGAAAATCAACAGAGAATCGCTTTTCGTCATTTATCAAGTTGCTCCAGTAACTAATAAACAAGCAGACTTTATTTTAGAACTCACTATGCACAGGTTTTGACAAACACTTCATTTCCACAAAGTTTCTCTACATGCTTCTCTTGGACATAAAAACTGGAGTACAGCACCACATTTGACCACCGGAAAACCGTAGTACATTTTAAAGCATTCAGAAAATAAGCCAAGCCAGAAACCTCTATAATTATTGAAGTACTTACTTTTTGACTTTTGAGCAGTAATGTGTTTTCCCTATTGAAAAAAAAGAGATGGTTGAAAATCCCTTTATTATTCTGCACGGTACTTAAAGATTTAACTGTAGACAATCTAAATTATGAGAGTCTCCCTGTGTTAATCATGACTTCATATACTCATGATGAATTTTTCAGGAAACTAAGCTCATTAGTACTTTGAACAAGAAAACATATTTCCCAAAGAAATATTTCCTTTCTAACTGAAAAAAAGAAGTTCTCCCCTTCAAATGCCTCAATTTTTTTTTCTAAAAGTAAATCTAAACAAAGAAATCCAGAAAGGTAAATTTATACACTTACTCTCTCCACCCCAAAAACATCTTGCCATGGTTGAAAGTTCAGTCTTTAATACAGGTAACATTTTCACAATACTTTATAAATCCTAATTAACTGCAAGTTGCAAAATGCCACCAAAACTTGTAGAACAGCAAGTATCTCCAATTAAAACAATGATTTTCTTTTAAATGGATTTACACAGGCTGTGTCTTTTATTATTTTTAGCAATAAAAACGAAAGTTTAGAGGAATATTTTGTCTTCAGAAAGAAGTGAGGTCTACATTCAAGCATCAGCTGTTAAACATAATTGATTTTGGTAAAAGTACAGACTCCTTTCATATTACTTGGAACAAACCTGATGAACACAGTGATGATTTGGCAGAGGATTTTATGTGGTCTCAAGAACATTACTGGCCAATATTACATTCCAAAACAACATAACACATGCTGGGTAGCTTGGTTCCATTTACTTATCAGGTCCCATGGCTGAACTAGACAACTGTGCAAACTACAGAGCAACTGCAGATGGAGCACACAACAGCTACAAGCTTTAATGCCTCACTACACCATAGACTAAAATCCTGAGAAAAGGGGATTTTCACTTGCCAGCTCCATATACTTGGCAAAATAGCTTCAAGAAGCTTTATACTCATTCTCTATGAAAGAAGAGTTGTAGATTCCTTATAGAGACAGCTTCTCCAGGAAACCTAACTATGATTTTTCAAAATGGAAGAATTTCCAATCACTGTGTCACAGGGAAAATTATGCAAGGCAACGTAGCCACCATCTACAGCATACTAAAACAACGATACATTTTGATTTTTGACAATTACTTTTGAGGCAGGCAGAGTGGAAATTTCAGACAGTTCAGCGCTTCTGACTCTTAGATATCCTTTGCAAGAGCACAGCTCTACACACTATGGAATTAATGCTACTAAATAAGTTATTTTTAAATAATGTTGAAATATACAGCAAATACTTTGTATTTCCAAAGATGGTTTTTAAACCAATTCACAAGACATATTGTCTGTGATATACTGAAAATGAGAAATATTTTCATTAAAATATAATCTACAAGCTTCATATTAGGCAGTACTTAGAATTTTAGTACTTAGCGTTTTCTTAGTTAATGAAACAAATGGCAATTTTACAAATGGCAGAGAAGCACTTACCACATCTTTAGAAGAACTGCCTGCTCTTTTGATTAGATAGAGCTCCCTTTTCTTTTGTTCAATGCAATTCTTAACATCTGCCAAAAAGTGGAGAATTATACTCAGTTGACTCAATTTCTGTATGTTTGACATAACTTAATATTTTGAATTCAACAAAAGAACAGTTAAATGAATGTTACACATTCAAGTCAGGCTTCATTTAACAAAAATATTTACCATCAATATGAAGTATCTTCACTCCCCAACTCAGTGCATTGGATAGTATACTACCAGAGGGAATTAAGTCCTGCAAGCAATTAATTATATTAATAATCTTAAACAATACATAGTAATTACTTAAAATAATTAAAAATATAACATGCAAAATGAAGCTGATATTAAAATGTGGATTATTTGCTTCTAGACAAAAGAATACTCTCCTAGACTCCTCCTTGGTCTCACCTTGTATTACAGCACCTCACCACCAAAAGAATACATTTAACTTTCAGAAAACACATCTGTTCTTCACGGTCACATTTACAGTAAGATTTGAAGATAGTAAATTTATACATTAACTTCATGAGCTTCTCTCAAATGCTAGTTATATTAGCAGTCCTGACAAATTTTACTACTTGTCCTAAGACTCCACAGACTTTCAATTCTTCAGGAAGTACCCAGAAAACATAACTGAAAACTTCACTTAGGACAATCCCTCAACTTCTGCCTAAGCATTCCGTGACTGACTTCTCTCTTAAACTACTAAGAGTACTTTTGGTACTGCTCGTTTTCTAGAAAAACAAAGCACCAAAGTTCTGAAGCACAAGTTTGTTGATTATTTGGCTTACCTGTTCTTTGATTGCTTTTTCAACCAAGGACTTTCCTCTGCTCATACGTATCTACATTAAAACAGAAACACATTTGTAGTGAAGAGAGATTGCTTACATTGATCTTAACAAATACATGTTAGCCACCAGGGTCTCATTTTGTTCATTCTACTGCTAATTTTTCAATTATGTGCATTTTTCTTACAGGATTACAGTTGATACAGTCAAAGGGGAAAAAACCCAAAACTAAAAAATACCCCAACAACTAATAATTTTCAGTCATAGAAGGCCACTGCAATGTTAGTGCTGGAACAAAGTAGATGGTGGGAATAGGCAGCCAGTGACACACACCAGAAGATGAGGTTTAATCAGCTGGGCTTGTGAAAACTAGAGCCATGAATACAGTAACCACAATTACAAGCCACACTGACTATAAGCCGCATCGCCAGGTGCTGGCAAACATTTCGTTCTTTGTCCATACACAAGCCACACCCGAGTATAAGCCGCTCTGTCGTTTGCAGGGAGGACCCGCGTGCAACAAAGTTGCCAAATAGTAACAGAATCGCGGGATGGCGGAGTTTACTGGCTCGGCTCGGGCTGTGAGGGCTTGGGGCGGGGCCAAGTGGCCCAGCTCGGCGTTGCCGCTCGGGGTCGGCCGTTGCTGGGCTCGCTCGCCCCGGCCCGGCACTGCGCCGCGGTGGCAGCGGGGCACGGAGCCCACTGGCATCCACGGCAGCGGTGGCAGGAGGGGATGGAGCCACCCCGCTCCCGCAGCGGCAGGAGCGGAACGAGCCCGCTGGCACCCACGGCGGCAGTGGCAGGAGGGGACGGGAGCCCCCTGCCTTCCCCCGGCCACAGGGCCAGCAGGAGGAAGCCCCCTGCCTCCCCCGGGCTGGGCTGCCTGAAGGACGGAATCCCCCGCCTTCCCCACCCCCTGCGCTCCCTGGACTGAGCCGGCTTCACCCGCGGTGCAACAGAGTAACCAATGTTTAACAATCACATAGTCCCGGGTTTTACTGGCAGGTTGCTCGACTCGGCACCTCGGTTTGCACTTCCGGGGTTGTAAATGTCAGAAAATTATTCACATATTAGCCGCTCCTGAGTGTAAGCCACATTTCTGGTGTGGGAGCAAAATTTTAGTCAAAACGGTGCGGTTTCTAATCGTGAAATTACTGCAATCATAGCCTCTGTCTTACCTCCTGCTTTTCTACCACCAATGCATTTCCTTTCTCTACTTTTTGCTGTTTATTCACAGTGAGCTGCCTTCACCTATCCAGGTTGTTTGCAAAATGAAGTGACCTCACCTATGTGATGTAAAGACCAGTCTGCAGCCTGGTCATGTTTCTAAATAAGCACCATATATATAGTGAAGCTCATTATTTTCAACTGTATTTTGAAAGGACACAAGATTTGCCCATGTAAGAAACTTCACATAAACACGCATAAATTCAGATGCTAACTGTTGTAATTAATGTGATCCCCTAAGAAAGGGCTCAGAAAAACTTTATATTCATAATGCTCAATTTAAATTATTTCCTACTACTATCAGAGAGTGCTTCTGCAGACATCGGCATTAACATTAAATCAGTCAGATTTTAATAGGTTGTGTTGCTAATGAGACAGCAATCACTGGATATCATCATGTGCCTGATCCAGCTGTCAAACACGACATCAGTGTTTTAAGTCAGACATACTATATTAGAACATATTTTAGTGTACTCTGTTTATTTGCAAAGATGGATCGTTTTTAAAATTAGTCTCAAAAAATTTGCTGAATTAGTTTGAATTAGTTAAGTTGAACAATTTAGCCTGAATTAATTTAAAAGAATGTTTGGGAAAAAAATCAAAACCCTTATTCACCCAAGGAATTGCTGCCACCTTTAGGAAACAAAATGGGAGAAAAATTGTAAGAGTATATCCCATGGATTGCACCTGACTTGCAGTATTGTTACTAAGAAACTTACTGCATCTACTGTCTTAAATGAACTTCCGTCATGTCGATCTTTTCGGTTGCTAGGATGAGGCGAACCATTTCCTCCATTAGGTGCAGATTCTGGACTAGGAACAGGAGAAGTTTGGCCAAGAGCTGGTGCAAATTTTGCCTCCTTTTTATTAGTCACCAGATAGTTGATATCTTTGCTAAGAAAACTATCCACTCTCTAAATACAAAGACAAAAAAAAATTATTTGAAGACAATAGATCAGTAACACAATTTTACATAGAATATTTTAAAGGAAAAGTGATAAAATTTCTAAAACAATTAAGTTCAAAAACACCGAGTTAACAAGAAAATATTTTCTGAAAATATTTTCTAAATATCTGGATGACAATTAAGTTGTACTAGCATCTTACCAGTCACGAATTCTAATTTCAATTTCTTAATTTTGTAATTATTATCAAAAGAGCTTTGCTTTGTTTTAATTATAACTATTTTTTACTATCTACTTGTAATACTTTCCAATTACAAGAATGCAAACACTGCCTTAAGGAATAACAGACAAATTCAAGGAAAACAACTCTCTGTAATTTTAATAAACAGAAACTACACAGAAGCATTCAGCTGAACTTAAAGGCAGGTGTTTGCAAATGTAATTTACAATATACAAGAAACCATAAATTTACTGAGTTTAGAACCAGCAGAAAAACTAAAATTTCAGGACAGCTACCGTGTTTCACAGTTACAGTTTTCATAACACTTCTCCAAAAAGTAAAGTCTTAAGTAGGTTCATATTCTCATACTCAGCAGTATAAAAATGTGGTCATTCTGCATTTACTTTCTTCCATTTTGCTCCTTCAGTCTCCTTCATTGCCAGCTACAGTGCGATCAACAGCTATCTGCCTTGGTATTTCATGTCAGATTGTACAGTTTGAGGTATTTTCCTCTTTTCCACTAATCAGTGTGGAAAGCACAAATCACACAGCTTGAAACTTGTGCCTTTCAATTCTACTCTATGTATCTTTTACAGAAACAAGATATACAGAGAGAGGCACTTCTAAGTGCACTCCACACAAGTAACAACAGAACATGGTAGTTGATCATGAGACTGTTGAGCACCTCAGGTTGAGGCATTTACTCCTCAGAATAAGCCAAAAAAAATCTTCTTCAGTCTCTGAGTTTTGACCGTACTTTTCACACATGAATTCCTAAATTCTGGTTTTGAGAGAAAGACAAATGACAGCATGCACTTACTTGATGTTAAATGTAAAACAATGCACTTCACTCAAAACTATGTTATTGTTATTCCTTACTGGCACTATGATTTCATACAGCACTTTGGTTTGCAAGCACCAACTTTCATAAAGCTGCTCAGTGTCCCTCTGAAGTCAAAGAAGAATTGCCAAAGCAATGTTCAGAACAGCTAGCAATTTAAGTAGATCCCTTCTGCCTCTGTGCTTAAAAGGTGTTTAGTAATATTAATTCAGTAATATTAATTTAACAATTAATATTGTTATTATATCCTGTATTTGCTTGGATCAGAATTCCTTCCATACAGAAAGGAGAATCAGGAAAAAAGTTAGTAAGATGCTTATAAAAATTATTATTATTTAAATAAGAGTATTCAAAAACACTATGATAGTCTGTGCAAAAAGTAGTTAGGTTACTGACTTACAGAAAACATAAACAAAACTCTTCCTTTAATCTCTTTACGTGCAGCTGAACACTGTTAGTTGTAACATGTAAACATGTCAACATAGCATAGAAGAAAAATCACCTCAAACAATAAAATCTAATAAATTTGGATAAAATTTTAAGCCAGGTGAATAATCAACTGAAAATAAAACTTCCTAATAAGAACTTTTGTTCCAATCAGTAAAGCAGCTTCTCTCAAAAACCCACAGAATAATTCATTGACAAGCTCATTGTTGGTACTGAAGTTTAAGACAAACACAGAAAAATAAGACCCCCATCTCAGATAACTACAAATAACATTAAAATGGAGTTATTAACAACACAAAAAAGGCATTACACATGCACTTTTCCTCCCAGGTTCATGCAAGTCTCTATTATTAACTTACCCCTCCTAGTTCTTTGAGGTCCTTTCCTAACTTTTCAGAGATCACATTTGATGGGATATCGAGGTAAAACACCTTCCCAGTGAGTGGCTTAAATTTGAGTTTCTCTGGTTTTCCTGTGTCTTTTTTCACATTCTTCAGGGAAGATCTTGTCTTTTCTGGTTTTGCTTGTATTCCATCTGCTGGAGGTAAAAAAAAAAGCAATTTAAACATAATTGGACTTTGGTTTCATTTCTGGAAGGCAAACCTCCTAAATTGTGGAAATGGATGGAGCAAGCTTCCATAGAACTGCTTGGGCTTGAGAGGACCTCAGGACATCTAGTTTCAACCTCCCTGCCATAAACAGGGACACCTTTCCCTAGACCATGTTGCTCAAAGTACAATTCCACGTATTGGCTTTACATTGTATTTTCTTTCTCACTCACTTACTCCTAGCTGCTTCTCTTTTGGAGAAGTTCGAGACAATGAGAGCTGCCACAGGAAGTGAGCAGGCCTCTTCTGGAGACAAAAAGGCAACATGCAAAACAATCCCTCTCTTAAGTATTCCTTCCCTCCCTGAAACAGTCTTAGGAAATGGAGCAGAACCACTTCTCCTGTTGGAAAATCCTCTAAGTAAGGTTTATGAGCACACTAAATAACGCAGGAACAGCAGTCAGTTTTGTAGGATCTGGAAGATAAAAAAAAACTAGAGAAATAAGAAAATGAGGAGACACATGTTGGTGTAACTGATCCAGAATCTAAACAGAAAAGATGGATGATAAGCAAGCGTGTGAGGAAAATTCTGCAGATGATCACAGATCAAATATGGTGTTATGCTCACCACACACATGCTAGGGCCGTTCAAAATCTAACAAACACTGGAATTAATATTGGAGCACGCATATTAAACCTCTCGGGGATAATCAGAAGTTTGGAGCGCATTAGTAGGACTGCAATAGCAATGAAGAGTGTCTCTCTCGCAAAGGGGGTGCGCTCTCACAGCCCGGGCCTAAGCAGCCCCGTATACAACTACCAGCGAAGCCTGCCCGGGGAGAGCAGTTCCCTCAGCAGCAGCCCGGCCATTTCCCACACACTGGGGGCACGCTACCACGTTTAACTCCCCAAGGCACGCCGAGGCCCTTTCAGCCGCCCCCGCCCGCAGCGCCAGCCCGAGGGCGGCTCGGGCCCAGAGCCGGCACGAGGCGGGCGGCGGCGCCTCACAGCCCGGCCGGGATGGCGGCCCCGGCTACCAAAGGCCCGAACGGCGGCAGCTCCCCCGCGCTGCCCACAGCCCCCCGCGCTTACGGGGACGCGCTCCTTTGTCGGCGGCCTCGGTAGCGCTCGGCTTCATCTTCCCGCGGAGTCACATCGTGCTCCGCTCCGTCAGCACCCCCGCTCTTCTGAACCGCCCCGCGCCCGCCTTCCCGCCTCGGCAGAGCGGCTCTGCGCCCTCACCAACCGCCCGCGCGGGCCGGCCCCTCCCGCCCAGGGGCGGGCGGAAGGCGAGGCAGGAGGGAGGGAGCGGGGGCGCGGAGCTCGGCGGCCTGGGCTCGGCAGGCGGGGTCGAGCGACGGTGTTCTGCTGTCCTCACCACAGACCGGGCTGGGATTGAGTCGCCTTTGTCCCCGGCGGGCGCAGCCGGGCGCTGCTGAGAAACGGGTATGTACGTAGCTGTGGGCAGCGGTCCCTTCTGAGTTAAAGATACGTGAAAAATAGACAATATCCCCACCCGCCGCTGCAGCTGTTAGCACCTGAGAGGCCAGAAAGTTGCTTTGTGCAACTTAATCTTTTTTATCCGACTTGAAGCGTAGTGAAATTAGCAAAACATTCTCGTAGAACCAATGAAAAGCTTAGATTAATGTTGCTAATAAAGTTTGGGCTGCACATAAGCACAGTGGTGCATTTTGAAAGAGACACGTCTATTTGGGGATTTAATTTTCTCAAGTATTTTTATTATCTTCTCTTGTCCTGGGCTAGTTGCAGATATTGTGAATGCATTCCTAAATTACTGTGCCCATGCCTGTGCAGCCGTAGAGCAGGATTTGTTCAAGGAATTAGCATTTGATGGTAGCATTATTAGTAGTTAGTCTCTGCCTATTAGACGAGCAGTATGCCAGGGTACCCAGTCATCACTGGCAGGCTGTTGGATAAGCCAGGAGACCTTCCTGGCTTCTCTCGGGACAGATGGGAGCATGAGAAGGGCCGGGTCAATTATTCTGCAATGCTTCAGTTTATGGGCCACAGGCTGGGAGTTTATCTTTGTAGGGATTATGTTTGCAAACACTTCGCTGCAGTTAAAGGTAATATGTATTAAAGATTTAATGTGGCTTGCAAGAACATATGAATTTGTAATTCTTGTAAGAATGATCTTGAAGATTTTATTGTCTTTAGAAAGCTTACGTGCAAAACATGGCTCAAATACTCTCAAATAATCTCAAAAATTACTGAGATGCTTGTATGTAAGTAGAAAAGTAATATAGCTGGTTCTACATAACTTAGTAGTGAAAACTGAAAATATTTATCTCTTGACTTTTTTCTGCAAATTTTGAGCATAGTGTTACAATATGTTTTTCTGTTCCTTAACAGTTTTTTCTTCTTCGGGGATAAAGCCATGGCTGAAATGGGTGATATCAACGTACAAAAACTAACCATTGTTCAGCAAGCAATAGCCTCTTGTTGTGGAGCTATAATTACCTCATTATTTGGTAAGGCAAACTATGAAGCTGGCCACAGAGAGAATCTTACAAAGTGACTACTCTTCAGTTTGACTCAGCATGATGTCTGCTTATGTTTGTTTCCACTAATATGTTAATCAAAAATATTTTTTGATAGTTTTCTCTTTTTTGTTAGCATGGTTAATTGAAATCTTTTGTGCCCCTCATAATGTCAAACTATTTCTGAAAATGAGAATAATATTTACTAATGTTGAATTTCTGTTTATTTTTTTCTATTTGGTGTGGTTATTTATTGCTTTCTGTTGAGAAGAAACAAAATAATTAATAAAAAGTAATTTCCTACAGCTTCGAAAATATTTTAGATAAAAATTTGCTTTACAGTACAACACACAAATCCTGCAAGACTTGTCCCAGTGAGGCATAGTAATAACTATTCTTCTCTGATGTCTTACCCCGTCAAATACTTTTATTGTTGGATTTAGTTTGATTTTTTCTTTTTTTTTTCCCCTAAACATTGCTTTTAAGGATACATTTTTGTCACTCTCTTGAACTTCTGGATAGTAGATGAATACATCTTCTGCTTCACGTTTAGTCATGTCGCTCAGGACCTCCTTCCCCATGCATATCTAAGCAGGCATTGATTGTTTACACTCAGCACTTGTCTCTTGGAATTCTTCAAGGTCATTAGCTCATACTTTGTGCTTCTGATCCTTTTGTTTTAAGACAGCCTTTAGTTGTGGCTTTGGTTTTAATGTGGATTAAGCTGCAGGGAGATGTGCAATTTTCTAAGCACGATTTCCCCCCACAAAATCTCCAAATGTTTACAAAACAGGATCTTACCAGGAACCTGTCAAATTCATAGTCTTTTTGTTCTGTTTCACTGTGTGTCCTGTACATCAGACCTGTGGAATTCCCAAGATGGATTTCAATTGTATATACATACCCACAATTCTAGTTCAGGGTAAGGTGTTGGTGCTCAAGAGAGGGACAGGAGACTGGCTCTTGTCTGAAGTGAAAGCCTGAGATGAGCTGGAATAATGTGGGTGGCTGAAGTGCTACTAGATGGCGAATTTTAAGCGATTTAGTTGAACTGCAGGAGTCACATTTAGATAGTAAAGTGTGAGCCAAATATTCAACCACCTGTTAGTCAACTGTGAGGCCGCACCAGAGAGCTGAGGTGTGACTGAGCATAGGAGTGTCTTCAGTGAGACATGGACTCGTGTTTGACTTTAGCTGACACTTGGTAAGTAAGGTTGTAGGTCTTGTGTCATTTCTGTCAGCTCTGTAGGTGTTTTGGATACCTTAGAGACTCAGATGGGACCAACTGCTTATATGCAGGCAACTGAATCAAGCCCATAGCTGATATTATCAGAGCAAGTTGGTCCAGCTGCCCAACCACTGCAGTGTTCAGCGTCTCAGCCTGTGATAGTTGTAAGGGCTGCAGTGGAGTCAGTGAAATGTTCACTGAACCTTTACTTACTTTTCAAGACCCCCAATGTTTTACATATTGGCTACATGCAGCAAAAAAGAAAAGTACATAATAATTTAACCTTGTGTGGTTTTTTGTGGGCTTTTTTGTTTGTTTGTTTTTGTTGTTTTTTTTGAAAGTTGTTTTGTGGT
Organism: Catharus ustulatus; assembly: GCF_009819885.2. Taxonomy (NCBI): domain Eukaryota; kingdom Metazoa; phylum Chordata; class Aves; order Passeriformes; family Turdidae; genus Catharus; species Catharus ustulatus. Next base: position 22,341,445 of record NC_046221.1, on the reverse strand, counting down.
CAGTTTATTGAAAAAGAACAAGCACCTGCAGAATGCTGTGCTCCTTTATATGGTGGAGGCCAAAATTTGATTTTGTGCGCCATGTGGTATGCTACTTATAAAAGGTTAGCAGCAGAACATGATATGAGAAGTTTTATCAATTTCAGACAACATGACACAGTGGTTTTTGAATGAACTTTGTGTGTCTCTAATATTTCATGTCTATGCAACTGTTAGTAAATTAGAAAAGATAGATTTGATGTCTTGCAAACTATGCAGAGTGTGTAGTTCTCCTTTGTCTCTGATAACATTGTCAGCTAACATCCCTTTTCTCTCTGCCTGATAACATTGTAAGAACTGTTAGGTTTTTTCCTTTCCCCTCTGGAAACAAAAAAAAAAAGGTCGTAGAATTAAATGATAAGGCATCTGTAAATTTCTACATTTTTCAGGGTATCTGGGGTGTTTCTAAATGACTTCTGTTTCATTTTAGTAACTCCTTTAGATGTTATCAAAACTCGACTGCAAGCCCAAAGCAATCCATTCCATAAAGGTAAACAAACATGTAGTGTAATGGGGGACACAGTTTGCTTTTTACTCTTGTATTTAGCTGATAGTTGTCATAATGCTGTGCTGAGGTGCAGAATGTTTGAGTTTGTTTCTCCAGAATAACTGGGGGCGGGGGGGGGGGTCAAAAGCAACACACCTGTACTAAACAGACACAGTAAAAAAAAATCCCATACATCCATACCATTTAAAACAGACCTTTTTTTCCCTGTCTTAATATTTGCATTGTGGCAGAAGGTACAACTAATACTGAGATGAGTCAAACAATAAAAAGCTGTTCCTAAATTAATAAATATTTCACCAGAGGGCTTATGTAGTTAGGATGTTATATCAAAGTTCATCTCCAGAATCCAGAGATTTTTGAAATGGAGAAGTCTTACCAAGTCACTTGGGTTCTAAATAAATGAAGATATTGTACTCTCAAAGATGTGCTAATGGTTCCTATTATTTACTTGTACTTAGTAAATGAGATTTAAAAGGAAAGAAGATGACTGGTTTTGCATGTTGAATGTGGAGGTGAGTATTTGCAGTCACACTTGCAAATTAAGTTAGGAAAAATACTTGTGCCTTCTATCCTGATTTTGAGTACAGTAATTTCACGATTATAAGCCACACCATTTTGACTAAAATTTTGCTCCCAACCCGGAAGTGCGGCTTACACTCAGGAGTGACCAATATATGAACAAATTTCGGAAATTTCCCAACCCGGAAATCTGAGCCCACAGCAGCCCTGAGCTGAGCCAGAGCCCGCCTGGCCCCGAGCGGCGGGGCAGTGGCGGCACAGTGGCAGCGCTGCCCAGCCCTGGGAAGCACGGTGGTGGCGGTGCTCCCCGGTCCCGGGAGGTGCGGCAGCGGCAGTGGCTGGGGATGCCGCACCCCCACTTCCCAGTGGCACTGGCCGGGCACCCTGCACTCCCACTTCCCGTCGGCAGTGGCCGGGGACGCCGCACCCCCGCTTCCCGGTGGCAGCGGCAAGCAGGACCGAGGCCACTCCTGCTCCCTGGCGGCCGCCTCGAGCGGGGCCGAGCCAGTAAACCCCGTGATCACGCGATTCTGTTACTAATTGGCAACTTTGTGAAAGTTGCATGTGGATCCTCCCTGTGAACGAAAGTGCGGCTCATAATCCGGTGTGGCTTATATATGGACAAAGACCAAAGGTTACCGACACCCGGAGCTGTGGCTTATAACCAGATGCAGCTTGTAATCGTGAAATTACTGTAAGTTCTAAAGCCTTCAGAAATCTGCAAATGTGAAGCTTCAAGTATGTTTTTGTAATGGCAATAATATTTTATCAAACAGGTTAAAAGTACTTGATGCAGAAGAAATTAAAAACAAATGGTGGGGATGATCTAGTTTAAATACAGACTAAGATAAGATATAATAATAATAATAATACAGATAAGATATAATCCCTCCACTTGAAGTGGTTACTGTGTCTATTTATAAAAGATTTAAAAGTCTGAAAGATGTTCAGAGTTACATACAGTTGTGACATTCAAGTCTTGTGTTAGTTTTACCTTTCAGCAGATGGTGGTATAACCTAAACATGTCTCTTGGAGCCTTATGAAGGCAGTTCCATTTAGTTAGGCAGTCTCAGTGATACATTTGTACCTTTCTTTCCTTTGACCTAATTTGTCCTTACTGACTTACCAAAATTATTTTACCCCTGTGTCTAATCAGAGATAAGTCTGTGTTGCCATCATATCCAATTTGAAATTGCTGCTGCGTATAAACAACCTTACAAGCATTAACTATATTCTTATACACTATTTTATTAGGAAAGCCTTACAAGCATTAACTATATTCTTATACACTATTTTATTAGGAAAGTATTTTGTATACTCCAGTGGTCTTACGGATCGTGTATATGTTTGTGAAAATGGGGACAGCAAAGCCTGGCATAAAAAACCTGGCAATTTCAAAGGGACATTGGTAAGAACCATTTTACATGTAAATGAAACCACATTTTTAAGTAGCATACTCTAAAGTTTTCAGCTTTTTTTGGGTTCTACTGGAATCTGTTATCATTTGAGAGGGTCTTCATGTGGTTACACTGCTGATTGATGATACCTTCTACTGTCAGCAATAAAATGCATATTCCTTCCTTAAGATGAACAAAGAAGCAGCTGTACAGCTCTCCTCAGGGGTTACTGACTATGATATTCTTTTTCCCACTTCAGCTATATTGGCAGTAGTTGCTGATTGCAGGTAATAATTTTCTCTTATCTACTTACAGCCCTTGTACCCACACATCTCTCTATTAGTTCAGCTGCTCCTGAGCTGAACTAATGGTGCAGATAGTATCCATTGAGACTTGTAGGATTTTCCCCGATACTTGAAACAGACTTGCTGGCAGATACTGTCATGCTGGTTCATTAGTCAAATCTTTTTTTTGACTCTGCCATGAAATTAAGCCTATGATCAAGGATTTTTTAGAATTAAGATCTTGAGAATGGGATAGTAATGCAAAAGGCATCTTCAGCAGTTTTACAGAGTTTCTTTTTAATTAATGACTTTGAAAAAAATCACACTTGTAATTAGCCTTACTGTGTAATTTTAGAAAGTTACTTGGTTTTCTATTTGACATTAATTTATGCCTGTTTTGCCATAATAAGGTGTTTCTTTAAGAAGAATGACTACCATATAACTTTATCTTCTTTTTTTAAAAAAATGAGTCCTATCTCTTATCTATACCCTCCTGTTCTGTAAACTCGTTGAAGCTGGGTTACAAACATATTAACTAGCTAGTATAAAAGTGGGGTTTTTTTGTTAAACCATGTCAGGACCTCTAGGGGTTCTTGGATTCCTTTCAAAGCTAGTCAGGTTTGTTGTAATAAATCATCTCTGTTTCTCCCATTCAACTTTTTACCTCTCAGGATTAGTCCATGAAGGCTGTCTCCTCTAAAGCTATTTGCATTTTTTTTTCTCCTAAGTCCTTTCTGTGGTCTGGCAGATCCTCTATCTTTGGAGGCCCTGTGATAATGTCTGGTCTTAAGCATATTCTAATCCATTGAAACTCAACCTCTTTCCCCAGGTGTTTTAAGAAAATGAGATATCCTGACATTACAAAGTTTGTGATTTTGCTTGTGATTTCACTGAATGATCTTCAAAGTTTAGTGTTCCTCTGCTGTCAGTCTCCTGGGAATATACAGGACAGCTGTAAAAATAATTGCAAACTTGTATAATGTATATACATTGCATGTATGGGGTCATGTTGTTAGAGGAAACAAGTATTGAATAATCTTTGAGAATAAGTTGCTATTTCATGCCTAGAAACTCAACTACATATTCAAAAAAATATTTTAGTGGATTTTTCGAGGAAGTTTCCACAAGTTGCTGCAATGCCATATTAGTTCTGAAAATAGTTATTCACAGAGCTGTCAGTCACTGATAGACACTTAGTATTTTGATTTCTTAAAGATGGAAGGAAATTCTTAATTTCAGTCACATAAAGTATTCTGTTCAGCTCAGTGAAACTGTTTACATGATTAAGTTTGATAGCTTGTGTAAGCAGTTACAAAATTGGGATCTTACAATGATGAGCCATTTTAGAAACATACTTTTAAAGACATTAGTTTTGTGTTCTGCCAGCTAAAACATATTACTAACTACAAAAGTTTGTAGCTTATTATTGCTCTTTGCCTGGTTATATTTTTAGGATGCATTTGTGAAAATTGTTCGAATAGAGGGAATTAAGTCGCTGTGGAGTGGGCTTCCACCAACACTGTAAGTTGAATGGGTAGTTTTGGTAACATGCTATAAGTTATTGCTAAAAAAATAATTTAATTATTTTTGACAAATTGCTTTTAAAAATTTGATCAATTTTGAAGTTACAGACTAATCAGTTCGATCATAAGTATCTATGGACAGTATAATTCTTGCAGATTTTAGAATTTCTTGATGTATTCTCAGTAGTTAAGCAGGATCAATAGACTTACAGACTTCTCATTCTACTTTTTTTCCTGCCCCCCGCAACTGTTACCATTCCTTTGATAGCATCATCGAATCGCAGGATAGGACCTGGTCACTGGAGAGGGCCAGTCTTTGACACATTCTTATTGTTGTGTCTTGTTACTTAATGACTTGCTATCAGCAGCACAGCTGTTTTCAGACACTCTGGTGTTGCACCTCATTACCCTCACTTAATTTTTGTAATCATCTTCTTTATTTTAAAGAGCTTTGGGGTTTTATTCTATCTGGATAAATAGATAATTCATTTTCTCACTACAAGAGCAATTTGCATATTTAAACATTGCATCAGATCTCCTCCTAGTCTTCTCTTTAGGCTTAACAACCCCAAACTGATTTATCTTTTTATTCATATTAACCTGGGACAGATAGAAATTAAGACCTCTAGAATTATGTTCTCCTTCATAAACCAAGAAAATTTTCAAATCTAAGATGTGTATTAAACTTGTATATTGTAAGGTGCAAAGTGGGAAGTGCCCAGTAAGAAGCAGATCGTGCTCAGTGTATAGGCAACAAAAAAAAAAAGGCAGATTTGCTGATAGTGCTCAGTGTATAGGCAAAAAAAAAAAAAAACAAAACATGATGGAGCTCAGCCTTGCTTACCCTCCAGTATGTGGCAATTTCAAAATATAAATCTTAGGACCTGACTGAACTCTTCCAGTCAATACAGTTTTTTACAAAGCACATGGTCTGATCTCCAGCAGAGAACTAATTTCTTTACTGGAGAAAGTCACACAAGTAGAAGAAGAGATCTAAACTAAACCATGTTGGTTTTCCAAACATGATTGGTCCTCATTGTTTTTTGGTAATGGTGGTACATGCTGTATTGGCAGACACATAACACAGAAGTGTAATTACCATTTTATAGTAAGATGTACTGCCTTATCTCTGTGCTGAATGATTATTGAATCTACCTGTTGTTACTATAGTCTGTACTACACTGGTATGGAAAATGCTTCTATTTATGCATACTACACTGTCTTTCAAGTAGTGAGTATCAATGGCTGTCGATAAAGAGCATATTACCTAATTGTTACATACATAAAAGTTAAGGCTAGTAGTACTTCTGTAGTATTTTGTTTGGGTTCTTCATTTTCCCCTCCCATTCTTTATCAAAACAGTTCTGGAGCTGGTATGGAATGGATTTTGACTGAGATAATCTACCATCATTTTACTTATGGTTTTCCCTGAGTGAAAATGAAAACCTGGGAAATGTGTGGGTTTGAAACTCTGAACTAGAAGCAGTAAATCAAAGCTATGGGATTAATCTTGGGCTTTTTTATTAATCCATTCCACACAGCTGGAGATTTAACATTTTTTTAAATAAGTAAAATATCATACAAGACAGCTGACTTTATTTTCCTGCTTTCCTTGTATTAATTTAAATTTCCTCTCTTATGTTTTAGAATAATGACAGTTCCTACCACAACAATCTATTTTACGTGTTATGACCAGCTGTCTGAAGCTTTGAGAAATAGACCAGGAAAGCATGATGAGCACATTCCAGTTATTGCAGGTTCCTTAAGCAGATGTAAGTTGTCTTCTGTTTAAAGAGAAAACTGGAACATAATACCTGTATACTGTTTTCCTGGGTTTGTTTTGTTGACTTTTATTTAAAGTAAATATGCTGTGGGTTTAAATGAGGACTAGGAAGGAATACTGTCATTACCCAGTATTTCTTGGGTAGCAAAACCCTCTAAACTGAAATAATAAGATTTAGTTTTGCTGAAACACTTTCACTACGTTTTTAATTTGTTCAGAATTTTGTACTTCTAGATTTCTACCAAGGACGGTTTAATTTAAGTCTTTTCTGCCATCAATCTAATAATAAACATCATTATTTACTATAGTAAACAATGTACATGGTTAACTGTAATAAAGATGAAAATTTGACTCGTACTAGTTTTACTGCTGTATGATGTGGATGGAATTTGTATATTTTCTTACTTTTTTATCCTTTTCCTCATCTAGTTTTGTAGAATTAACTCAGATAATATGTTTTAGGGCTTTCTTAGAAGTGTATGATAGTGCAGTTCCATGTTCTACCTGTGACAACCATGCGGGCACTGGCAGACTAGTGGAAAAAGAATTGCTGTTTTGTGGTAGTGTAGCACATTGTTCTTATTAGGCTGTTCCAGATGTTAAATTCATGTGTGACACCTTACTCTGGAAACAGAAGAAAAATTCTTGGCTCCAGTAAAATTTGTAATGTCTGTTAGATGTATGATGGTAACTTGTTACTGAATGATGACTCACCATTATGCAAGAGGGAGGAGTTACTGTATCAGGTACAGATTGCCTACTCTTGATAGTTAAAAATACGAGTGGCAAAGATGCTTAGAAATCAATAAAAGCTTAAATCTGTTACCACAATTCTGTCCTTAACACACACACACACACACACACAAAAAGCCTTTAACATCAAGATCACTTTCTTCAAGTTACAGTTCAAAATGGCAACTAATGAAAATAATTGAGTGTAAGTACAGTAATTTCACGATTACAAGCTGCATAGACTATAAGCCGCATCTCCAGGTGTCGGCAACATTTCGTTCTTTGTCCATACGTAAACCACACCTGATTATAAACTGTTCTGTTGTTTGCAGGGAGGACCCGCGTGCAACAAAGTTGCCAATTAGTAACAGAATCACAGGGTTTACTGACTTGGCTCGGGCCGTGCGGGCTAGGCCTGCTCGGGGCTGCTGACAGGGCCAGGTGGCCCAGCTTGGCGCTGCCGCTTGGCGGGGCCGCTTGGGGCCAGCTGCTGCTGCCGCTGGGCTCACTTGCCTTAGCCTGGTGCTGCCTCACGGTGGCAGGCGGGGACGGAGACCCCCCACCTGATCCCACCGTGGTGGGAGGCGAGGATGGGGCCTGCTGGCACCCATGGCAGCAGCGGCAGGAGGGGAAGGAGCCCCCCCGCTCCGGCGGCGGCAGGCAGGGACGGAGCCCCCCGCCTCCCCACTGGGCCGCGGGGCCGGCAGGAGGGAGCCCCCGCCTGCCCCCTGAGCCGCGGGGATGGCAGCACGGAGCCCCCCACCTCTCCCCCGGGCTGTGCTGCCTGAAGGAGGGACCAATTTGTAACAATCGTGCAATCCTGGGTTTTACTGGCAGGTGCTCGGCGCCTCGACTGTACTTCCGGGGTTGGAAATTTCAGAACATTTTTCACATATTACCCAGTCTTGAGTGTAAGCCGCATTTCCAGGGCGGGAGCAAAATTTTAGTCAAAATGGTGCAGCTTATAATCATGAAATTACTGTACCTGAACTTTTCAACCTATTTATGAATTAAATCTGAAAATGAGGATTCTCAGCATGTTACATTGATTTCAACATGCTAGCATTAAGAAAAAAAAAGCCCTAAACAGGAAATGTAGCTAGTGTGAATAGGCATGGTTTTCTTGTCTGGAAAGGAAACTTATTTGGGGAATTAGTTGAAGGAAAATGGGAGTGTTTAAAAGCATCAAATATATAAAGTAAGGTGAGACATAACTTGAATATTCAGGGAATTGTACTATTAAATACAGATTTTTCTAAAAAAGCCATGTTTTCTTTGCAGTCGGTTCTGCTACTGTGGTGAGTCCCCTGGAGCTGATCAGAACTCAAATGCAGTATCGCAGGTGGTCCTACAAGGAGCTGTACCTGTGTATCAGCACCAGATTGGCTGTGGATGGGTGGATCTCCCTGTGGGAGGGCTGGACTTCTACTATTCTGAGAGATGTACCTTTCTCAGGTAAGGTTTATTTTCCATGCAGGTTTTTGTTTATGGTTTATATTCTTTTTCTGTGCTTTTAGGTAATTTTAATGGTTGGCTTTAGGAATGACTGAGATGTACTTTTTCTCTTTTGAGTGTTTTTATTTCTAAATTCCCTAAAGATGAGATTTCCCCACCTCTTTTTTTTTTGTGGATACCAGATAGGATTCATTGTTGCTTTCCCTTTCTCTGTACTTAGACTTTTTCTTCTCATCTTGAGCTTACACAATGACTGCTTTTGAAGAGGTTCGGTTGAAAATTTTCTCTGTGATAGAAATAGTGGCTGTTTTCTGATCAACATGCTGCATCTAAATGTTCTGTTACATAATTTTGGAAACAGGTACAGAGAGTGACAGAGTAGTGTCTTCAAGATTTTTTTTTTTAAATAAAGATGAATTCGTTTCTATGACTGCTCCAAAAAAACTCTTTAGCAGGACTCCAAAGCTGAAAGCCTAGAACAAGAAAAGTCTGATTCAAAGTATAACTAGTCCTAGGGCTGTTCCTTAAGATAACTTGCATAGATGTTAAAGGGGAAACTACTAAAGAACCAGAAAGCCCCTGTCCCTTTAAGGCCTGTTTTTGTCAGAACACTTTTGAATCATCAGACATCAATTGTGGTTGAAGCAATTTGTGTCATTGGGGTATGTCCTAGTTTGGAGGACAGGTGTCTGCTAAGAAAGGCAGGAGCCCCTCTTTGAAATGGAGAATGTAAACCCCCTCCCTCCAAATTATTATAACTTTGAAATCAAGGGACTCTCAGGCAAAGATATGGAAATTAGGAATGACAGTTCTTTACTAGGGAAATTAAAAAAAAAAAACGGTACTACAAAGAAGCAAACTCCAAACCCTGACAAAGTCAGAGTACAACCTGACACCCCGTCAGGCAGGGTGTTGGTAGCAGTCCCATTAAATGGTGGCCACAGTCCTCTTGCAGTGACAGATGTGATTCAGTTGAAGTAGTGGTCCTGTAGAAGGGTGTAGTTCCCCTCCGAACGTCCGGTGATGATGTGGAGAAATCTAGTTTTCCTCTGAAATCGAGTGGAAAAAGTGCTCCCTTGGTGTCCCAGCTCTCAGTTTTTGTCTTGGTAGGAAAGGCTTGGCTCTTCCCCCTGGCTGGACCATCTCCTAATGGGATGAAGTACAGTAATTTCACGATTATAAGCAGCACCATTTTGACTAAAATTTTGCTCCCAAACCGGAAGTGTGGCTTACATTCAGGAGCGGCCAATATATGAACAAATTCTGGAAATTTCCCAACCCAGAAGTCCGAGCCAGCAGCAGCCCCGAGCCGAACCGGAGCCCACCCGGCCCTGGGCAGCGGGGCAGTGGCGGCGCAGTGGCAGCGCCACCCGACCCCAGGGGGCACAGCGACGGCAGCAGCCAGGCACGCCCCTCTCCCACCTCCCTGCGGCAGCGGCTGGGCACGCCCCTCTCCCGCTTCCTGGCGGCAGCGGCCGGGCACACCGCTCCCCTGCTTCCCGGTGGCAGTGGCAAACGGGGCCGGGGCCGCTCCCTGGCAGCTGCCCCGAGCGGGTCCGAGCCAGTAAACCCCATGATCCCGCGATTCTGTTACTAGTTGGCAACTTTGTGAAAGTTGCACGCAGATCCTTGCTGCAAATGAAAGTGCAGCTGGTGATCCAGTGTGGTTTATATATGGACAAAGACCTAAACGTTGCTGACACCCGGAGCGGCGGCTTATAATCAGGTGCGGCTTGTAATCGTGAAATTACTGTAATTTTATCAGTCATACAGTGGGACTCAATGGGCCATTAGCAGAAGCTAACTCTCTGGAGGAAGAATCGGTTGTGAAAAGATAAAGAGCAATGCCCCACCTGGGCAGTGGATGGATGACCCATTATCAGAATATCTCCCACAGAGATAAGGATCACTGCCCCACCCGGTCTCAACAGATGGTGATAGACTAGATACTTTAGATTGCATCCTGAATTATAACCCAAGACAGGGTAGTACCAGGAATAACATCTTTAAACACTTTGTGTTGGCCCAGAAAAATTCTTCAAACCTATTTTTGGAAAGATTCTTATTCAAACCTGGTTTTGGAGTCAGAGAACCCTTGAAGTATTTGACCTGCTTTCTCTCTTCTCCTACTTCATTCTAAAGATGATCTGATATCTAATTTAATTTGTGTTTCCAAACAATCTAATGGGTCAGTCACTGCTTTGGACTATTATAGGATACAAATACCCAGAGTAAATTTTAAATTGGCTGTGAACCAGAGACAGAAGTGAGGTGTGATGAGGATATTTAATTAATAATTGCAGTTAGTAAGTGGTTAACTGAACCAAGTTATTTCAGCTGTCTTCTTTTCAGAATTTACAATGCTCTGTTCTCTTTCACTTAGCTACTGGAAGGTGTTTGAAAATTGTGATTGGAATGTATTTCCCACCTAAAGATCTGGTTCCTTGAGGGGACTTAATTTAGTCTTCTCTGATAGGGAAGGCTTCTGAACCTATGAAAAAACATGGTTTCACTAAGGCTAAAAACAGCTGCCAGAATTCATCTGAGTCTTTTGTCTGAAGTGTTTCCTATTCAATATTTATTTTTAATTTACTTTTTTTTCCTTCTCTGGCAAATGCCAAATGCAATTTTCTCTTAGGCTGTTCTCTAAGGTTCTCTAAGGGAACTCGAAATTTCTTCATGTGATTCCTGCTGTCTGACTTCAAGTAGAAACTCTTGTTCTTTTATTGATTTTTGTCTGTAGCAGTGTGGCTGGAGCTAGTGAGCTTCCTTCCCCCTGCTGCTTTTAACCGAGTGGGAAGATCAGAGCACTGTGAGGGAGTGCACAAGGAAGAGGGCACTAAGGTGATGTGTACTCTTCTCAGCCCTTTTCAGATTCTTGTGTCCATGCCTGCTGTTCTTCCACTGATCCAGACTAGGCTTGTTGATTTTTTCGTCGGTTTCCACACTGCACTGGCGTTCTCTGGACAGCCAGTGGGCACTCACTTGTCTGTGCCCAGTACTTTGTGGGCATGATGGTAGAGATACAAGTTAACTTACAGGCAGTAGCTACATGTTGAGAAATACTTAACCAATAGTGAGCAGGCAAGTAGAAGCATGAGTAAAGGAAAATGTATTTAAAAAAACCCCAATGCCACAAAATTCTGCTTATGTGAAGCTAAGGGTGTTTAATACTGCTTAATTCCTTTCCTGATATTTTTTTCCCTTGTAACTCCTCTCTGTCTGGTATAATGTGCTCCCTTTGTACCTTCAGTTTGAGCTCTTCAGTTTGAGTGATGCCCCAACAGCAGCTAAATCTCTGGTGTTCTCAGTTTGTACCTTTGCTGCAGGGATTTCAAGTTGGCTATCTCAAGAGTTAAAATCAGTGTAACACTGAGTTGAGAAAGCAGGTCCTGTTGAAAGCAGTCAAACAGCACAGCACGAATCAAGAAGCACACGATACAGTAAATTCACGAATACAAGCCGCACTGAGTATAAGCCGCATCTCTGGATGTTGGCAAATATTTCGTTTTTTGTCCATAAATAAGCCGCACCCGAGTATAAGCCACTCTGTCGTTTGCAGTGAGGACCCACGTGCAACAAAGTTGCCAAATAGTAACAGAACCGCGGCAGGGCGGGGTTTACTGGCTCGACTCAGGCTGTGCAGGCTCGGCCTGCTCGGGGCTGCCGACGGGGCCAGGTGGCCCAGCCCGGCGCTGCCACTCGGCAGGGCCGCTGGGGGCCAGCCACCGCTGCCACTGGACTCGGTCACTACGGCCCGGCGCTGCCCTGTGGTGGCAGGCGGGGACGGAGCCCCCCTCACTCCCGCGGTGGCGGGCGGGGACGGAGCCCCCCGCCGCCTCCCCGAGCCGTGGCAATGGCGGCGCGGGTCCCCCGCCTCCTCCCCGAGCCGTGGCAATGGCGACACGGGGCCCCCCCGTCTCTCCCCCGGGCTGCGGCAGAGGAGGGCAGGAGAGAGCTCTCCCGCCTCTCTCCCCGCCCCCCGTGCTTCCTGCAGGGTGCCAGGCTCCACCCGCGGCACAACAGAGTAATAATTTGTAACCATCGCGAAAACCGACTTCGCAGCTGCTCGGCTCGGCACTCTGGCTGGCACTTCTGAGGTTGTAAATGTCAGAAAATTATTCATATATTAGCTGCTCCTGAGTATTAGCCGCATTTCCGGTTTAGGAGCAAAATCTTAGTCAAATTGCTGTGGCTTGTATTCGTGAAATTACTGTAATTATAATTCCACTCTATTCCTAGCCCAAGTGTTCATTATGTATTTCAAGCATGTTCCTTGGGACTCTAGTTAGACTGAACAAAACTGAAGAATGTTTACAAACACAAAACTTTTTTTAATAATAATAATAATATTTTAGTCCTTTAAGCAGTATTACAGACAATATAAATGTAAATTATATTTATGGAGCTGAGTCCTGTAGGTGCTTAATAAAATTTTGGTTTTAGATAATTTATATTTTATTAGGGTGTTGTACTTTTCATTGTAGGTTCTCCTCAAATCCTCAGAATGCCTTCTGAGATACTGCCTGCCTACTTTTACTTTTGCAAAATGTTGGAGGTCAGGCACGTGTGCAGGTAGTTTTCATGGCTAGGAAATGCTGTGAAATTTTTTTACTGGCACAACTTCCATAACTCGGTGCTGAATGAGGCATAATTACCTTTCAGGATATGGAACTGTCATTTGCAGTATTTAGTCAACCAACTGCCATGAGGAATTCTCTCCAATTCAGCCCAGTAGTATATAGTTTGAAGTTTTGGTTAGAAGGCAGAGAAAGTGCAGTTTAGTTCAGCAGATGGTCACAGAAGCAGATGTTATTCTTAAAAAAGTTTTCTGGACTTACGTTTGATAGCACCCACAGAGGCATTCTCCTATTAGTAATTCCCGGGAGCAAAATACAGTAATTTAACGCGTATAAGGTGCACCCTTTTGACTAAAATTTTGGTCTGAACCCAGAAGTGTGCCTTATATCCCAGAGCAACTTATACAGTAATTTCACGACTATAAGGCACACCCTTTTGACTAAAATTTTCCCCCGAACCCGGAAGTGCGCCTTATAGTCCGGTGCACCTTATATAATGGACAAAGTTTGGAAATTTACCAACCCAGAAGTGCAAGCTACAAGCCGAGCTGGGACCCACAGGAGCTGCGGCCGCGGCGGGAGATGGGAACTGTGGGAGCCGCGGCCGCTTGGCGGGGGAAACTGGGAACCTGCACGGCCGCTGGGTGGGGGAACGCTGAGACGTGGCACGGCTGTCGGGCAGGGGGATGCTGTGCAGCCGCCAACTGGGGAGAAGCGGGGAGAAGCCACGTGGCCACTGGCTGGAGGGACATGGGGAGAAGTGGCAGGGACAGAGGAAGCCAGCCGGGGAGAAGCGGGAGAAGTGGCGCGGTGGCTGCCGGCCAGGGAGAAGTGGAGAAGGAGGGAGCCGCCGCCGCTGACCTGGCACTGACTGCAAGGGGAGGCAAGGAGGGAGCTGCCGCTGCTGGCCCGGCACTAACCGTGTGGGGAGGCAGGGAGGGAGTTGCCGTTGCCGGCTCCAGCCTGGCGCAAATTGCACGGGGATGGAGGAAACCGCCGCTGACCCAGCGCTAACTGTGCAGGGAGGCAGACAGGGAGGCGCCGCTGCTGACTCCGGACCAGTACTAAGTGCGCGGGGACAGAGGAAACCGCCACTCCTGGTCCGGTGCTAACCGCGCAGGGAGGCAGGGAGGGAGCCGCCGCCGCCACTGGCTCCAGACCGACGCTAAGTGTGCGGGAATGGAGGGAGCTGCTGCCACTGGCTCCGGACTGGCGCTAAGCACGCAGGAATGGAGGAAGCCGCCACCGCTAGCCCGGTGTGAGCTGTGCAGGGAAGGAGGGAGGGAGCTACTGCCACCGGCTCCAGACTGGCGCTAAGTGCACGGGGACAGAGGAAGCCACCGCCGCTGGCCCGGCGCGAGCTACGCAGGGAGGGAGGGAGGGAGCTGCCGAGGCCCCCGACACAGGGTGGGCGCCTGGGGCTGCGTTTAAAGGCTACACCAATATTTGAAAAATGTTTGCGATTTGAGCACCTGCCAGTAAACCCTGCGATTGCACAATTCCCTTACTATTTCGTTACTTTGTTGCGCGCAGCGCAGCTCCTCACTGCAAAAAAAAAAAAATAAAAGTGCGCCTTATAGTCCGGTGCGCCTTATATAATGTACAAAGTTGCAAAATTTGCCAGCTCCCAGATGTGCGCCTTATACTCCGGTGCGCCTTATGGTCATGAAATTACTGTATATGGACAAAGTTCAGAAATTTGCCAACCCAGAAGTGGAAGCCCGCAGCAGCCTCGAGCCAAGCCAGTAAACCCCACGATCGTACAATTGTTACTAATTCATTACTTTGTTGTGCGCGGATCCTTGCTGCAAAAAAAAAATGCGCCTTATAGTCCCCTGCGCCTCATATATGGACAAAGTTTGGAAATTTGCCAACTCCCGGAAGTGCGCCTTATACTCCGCTGCACTTTATACTTGTGAAATTATTGTAATATTTTTTGTTTCTCTCAGAATTAAATTTTATACTACATCTCAAAAAAAGTATGAAGCAGTCCTGAGCAACATTTCATTTTGTATGAAATGTGTTTTTATAGAATTAGTGAGATCTATGAAACATGAAATGTGCCTGAAAACATAGTAATTAGAAGCCTACATTTCGATTTATGTTAAATTGAATGTGAATTTTGTAGTACTTGGGTTAGATTGTATGAATGCAGGGGTTACTGAAGGGAATGACAAAATGATTAGGCTAATATGTATCATATGAAGAAGTTTGGGATATGGAGGACAAGGGGAACACAGCAATCTGTCCATGGGGTAACACATAGGACACTTATTATGCTTTCAGCTCTTGTTTCTGCATGCTTCTTTTGTCACAGTAGAATTCTTACGTCTGGACTTGATATAAGAATTTTTGTACTTGACATACAAATCTGTTGTAATGCAAGTTTATTTTTTTATAATCATAGCAATGTATTGGTATAATTATGAACGTTTCAAGAAGATGATGTGCAAGGAAGTTGGTGCAAATGAACCTACATTTTTTGTTTCTTTTACTTCAGGAGCAGCATCTGGCTCTGTAAGTATGTAATTTCATTTCTAGTACTAGTTTTTATTAGTAGCACTAATAAACTATTTAAAAAATGTATGATTTTAGATGATTCTCTCAAACATGTACATTTTGGGGTTCTTGTACTTTAAACATCTGGTGTGGCATTTAACCTGACTAAATAAATCTGAATAAACTAGTGTTCTGACATACGACTTAAAAATATAATGTGCTTGGAATATCAAACTTAGTTTTAAATTGTGTGTGCACTTTAATTTAAAAATTTAGGATTAAATTTTAATTTTTGTGCACTAACAGTAAAACTGATTTCCTGATAGATTGCAGCTGTCGTAACTCAACCATTTGATGTAGTGAAAACATATAGGCAGACTCAACTTTGGGAGAGTGAGACCTTAAAAAGTAAGTTGCTGGTACAAATAAAAAAAACCCTATAACATTTCAAAAAATAAAACTCAGTGTTTGGGACTGGCTTTTGGTAGGAATTTTAAATATTTGTCACTTCTAAAGTATATGTAAACATTTTATCACTCAGGCATTCTTTCTTCCCAAATTGTAGTATCTAGATAAGATATTTTTATCTCCTAGGAGAATACCGTAACTCATTAATGGCATGGAAGAGGGAAAAGGTATGAGTTCAGTACAATTTATCTTAATAAGATGCTATAAAATTGAAACAAGGAATCCAAAGCTATTACATTTAGCCTGGCCAATTGCAAATTTGAGATGTCCCTGCTTATTGCAGGGAGGTTGGATTAGATGACCAGTAAAGGTTCTTTTGAACCCAAACTATTCTATGATTGAAATAAATTATATTTAAATAGGCAAAAAATTAACTTCATAGCAAACATTCAGGTGAACAGTGGCCTATTGAAACAAGTCTTCAAAATAATGTTCTCTACCACTTGCTCCTATTTACCAATATTGTTGTGATAAGTATTAGACTAGAAAGAGAAAATATTGTGCTCAGATGTATTTTTTCCTTTCTTTTCATGTGATTTCAATTATTTTTGAGGGCATATTAATGAATGTCCCAACATCTTTAAAGGATGAAAAAGAAAGTTTCTGTTTTGCTCTCATCAGTAGAGCACTGCTCTGTTTTATACAAATTGAAGTAATATA
Organism: Catharus ustulatus; assembly: GCF_009819885.2. NCBI lineage: Eukaryota > Metazoa > Chordata > Aves > Passeriformes > Turdidae > Catharus > Catharus ustulatus. Next base: position 22,324,997 of record NC_046221.1, on the reverse strand, counting down.
TAATACCTTTTTGTCCATTGCTCGGGATGTGGACCAGTGAAGGCCTTTCATTATAAATAAATATAATATATAATATGTAATATATAATATATAATATATAATATATTAAATAAATATTATATCATGGCTTTAAGATTACAGACCATTAAAAAGGCTGAGTATCCAAATAGTTTCTGCTTAGAAAAAAAGTGCTCATTTTTTGGCATGAGGTTTCATTCTCTCAGGTAAATTTTTTTTTCCTAGAGTAATTATTGAATAAATGTATTATTATTTGATTGCAGAACAAGTATTAAAAAAGGTTTAAATATAAGTAGTTATCACTTTTAATTCTTTTCTTGTGCTGATGAATGTAAGAATTCCTTCCTAACACCACATTGAAACACGTGTCTGCCATGTATTTATTAGGTTTATATTAACCAGATTAATTTATATTTTTAAAATTCCATTATGGTAATATTTAATTTGTGCTAGTTTAATTCTTTCCAAATCCAGTTACTGTTAGAATAACTATGCATCGACATTTTGTCTCTCTGTGACTGCAGAACTATTTTTGGCTGCCAGGGCTGTGGGATATTCCTGATGAATATATTCTGTGAAACTCTTGGTCTTTTTTCAACTGTATAAGCAATCCAGCAAAGACTATAGTAGTTGTTTATATATTTTACTCTAGGTGTTACTACAGGTCTTTTCCATGTCTTGCTGTTTCAACTTGTGTATTCGCATACTGTACTAATTTAACATACTGTGTAAATAAGATTGATAAAATTAACAAAAAAAGTTAAAAAAATGAGTTAAACCTAACAATTACATCTGTGACTGTCTCTGATTTCTAAAAATATTATTCTGTGGCATTGTATGGATTACCTAATTCACTGTTGTCTTGTACTATATTGAGTTCCACAGAGGGACCGTAAATCAACCTGGGCAGTTATGAGGAAAATTGTCGCTAGAAATGGGATTGCTGGATTATTTGCTGGTAAATTTTTTCCTAACTCTAAAAAAATTCGGACTAGAGAGTTTTTAATTATAGATGTTAACATGCATAAATTATATATTTCCATTTCTGTGAACACTGTCAGTTACGTAATAGTTTGCATATATAAAGCAACAGACATGCAGACTTTGGCCTCTCCGTGGGATCTTCTTGGTAGAGTACCATGGGATAAAACCCTGGAGGGAAGAGAGGCCCAAGAAAGCTGGTTAATATTTTAGAATAACCCCATCCATGCTCAGGAACAATGTATCCCAGCAAAGAGAAATCAGGTGAAAACTCCAGGAGGCCTGTATGGAGGAGAAGGAGCTCCTGGACAAACTCAGACACAATAAGGAAGCCAGCAGAGGGTGGAAGCAAGGACAGGTAACCTGTCACAAAGCAATGATCCAAGCAGACAGGGATCAGGTTAGGAAATTAATCTGGCCAGGGATGTGAAGGCCAACAAGAAAAGCTTCTATAGCTATGTTGGTGATCAGAGGAAGACAAGGGAAAACATTGGCCCTCTCCTGCATGACTCTGGCAGCCTGAGGGGGAAATGACAAGACACTGAGATTAAAATGATATTGAGATAAAATCCTATGGTAGTTCATACTAAAATGACCATCTGCAAGGGACATTCCAAATCCAGGATACTTAACAGACTTCACCACACTGCACTAGCTCATTGGAGGCCCTTGTGTGGCTGGCTGCGCAGCTGGTTAAGCCTTGCAAGACTAGTGTTTGCTGAAAGAGATTAAACTGCTTTACTCACTGTACAGTGATTGCATAGCTGGGTAACAGGATTTGCATATTTCAGAGCACTGATGCTAACAGAATGCAAGACATCACAAAGTGTCATTATTATTGATATTGAATTCAGTTAACAGATTAAAACACACTTAAGGCTTGACACAGGGGTAGCAGAGTTTAGAGATACTCTTGATCAGCCACCAGTTCAGTTCAGTTGGCCACACATAGCTGAGATGACTGGTTGTTCTGCCTGGTTCATTGCTGCTGTTCCACAGCAACACAAATTCTCCATAGGTCGTGTGTCACCTGTGCTGGCTCTCTGCAGAGGTCTTTGCCTTTCAAGGGGAAGTAGAGGGCTGGCTGTATGCACACAAGGGGATTCAGCCTTATTTCTCTTCCTCTAAACTGAATCACTTTCTAACCTCCACTGGCAAGATCAAAGTTGGCTGTAATGGGAGACAGTGAACACTTAAATTCCATCACTTGTACGTGTGACCAGGATGCTTCATTTTAGTAGAGGCCACCTCTTGTGTGCTGGAGCACAGGAGCCCTGCAGGTCCAGGTGCTCCAGTTGCATGGAGTCAGAAGGGGCAGAGACACAATGGACTTGAGGCAGGCAGATCACACAAGAAGGCAGACGTGAGGACATAAGGTTATTACACTGGTAATACCTACAGCCAGTAAATTCAGTATTTTGAGGCATGTGAGCAGGTAGAATCCCAGCTCTAAACTGATTTACTATGGTATTGATATATTGTGATCAGCACACTACTGCAGCACCTGGGTCTGAAAACAAGTAATAGTGAATACTTCCCTTTCTCTTCTGGGCAGGTATTACTCCACGGCTGTTTAAAGTTGCTCCTGCTTGTGCCATAATGATCAGCACATATGAATATGGAAAGTCTTTCTTTTCTCATTTAAATGAAAAAAAAAATCGACATCCTTAATTCTTCTTCGTCCAATTGTATGAAGTTTAAAGTAAATGATAGAAGTTGTGCCAAATCTAAATCTGTGAAGATGTTTTTAGAAGTCCCAGTGAATTTCTATCATTACATTTGGTAAATATATAAATAAATAAATAAAGTTTCATTTTTAACTTTCACAAAGGATTAATTCACTCTTTTTATTGAGACTAAGAAAATTCACATCACCCTTAAACTATCATTGAAGATTTTATAACTTCTCTTGCAGCTGGAGATAAAAAAGAAAAGAAGGAAGAACAAAAGAAAAAAGGAGGAAGAGAAGAAAAATTGGGGCTGGACATAGCAATGAAGAATAATGCCTTCCACTGTGTTAAATTTTCAGTCATAATTAAACATTTGAGTTGGGTTTTAAAATTATGTTTGAAAACGTTTTGACTTTCCAATTGTATGATATATTTATTTTTCAGTAAAGAGGTTGATACAGAGTGAATTCAATAAATATTTATTCTTGCTGCTTGTTATGTGTTTTATTCTGTAGATGTTAGTTATTTGCAGCTCTGTTTTCTGTAAGTGTATATTATACAAGCTTCTCAGGTTTATTTTAAATGAAAAATTCTGTTAAACTGGAAAAATACTTATGCTCATTAGACACTGAGAGAGCATGGTGCATACACTACTGGGGCAGCAGGATTTTTTTGTATAAGGTAATACTAAAGTAAATTAAAGCACACTCATGCATTGAAGCCAAAGGCTTGTACAGGTGCTCTGCAGGAGCATTCCTTGGCATGTTTCTGGGAGGTAGAAGTTGTCACTGCCACAATATTCCAAGGCGGGACCAGCCCACGCACACTTTGTGTGGAGTCACCTGTCTTGGAAGGCCAAGGTTGCTGGCATCAGGACAGGTGATTCCATGCCAGCTTGACTCAGCCCTGTACCCCTCTGAAGGTAAGAGCATGTTCAGGTTGCTGCCACAGGCACAGCCACCCTTTGCCCCGGTGCACTGCACTCCTGGTGGGAACAGCTGCAGCACTGCACTTGCCTGTAGGCACTTGAATTACTAAATTAAAGCTGCCTCTGTATGAGTTAAATTACTTTTCAACTACCCTCACGACCTCCCTCCTTTCATGCATTTTCAATGCAGTTGTTGAATTCTATTTTTTGTGTGTATTTTAATGAGGGGGGTACTGATACAAAAGTAGTCAGATCATTAAGACACTGACATTTAGGTGTGCTTTATCCAAGAAATGGAGTTCAGTCCATGGTGAAAATTCCTCACACACTGAAAAATGCTCTACTTGTAAAAACATTAGATACCACATTAGGTACTATGGTGCTGCCAGAGGAGATGCTTAACAGTATTTTTCCACTGTGACTTTTGAATGCAAATTTACAAAATAAGGCCTAAGAGAAAATAGTAGCAGCAGATACTGTATGACAGTGAATGATACAGAGCAAGAAAACCTCTCTCCCTTGTGCGAGAAAGTATTTGCTATAAACTCAGTAATGCTGTAATTTTCTGAATGGTCTTTATCCTGTGTGATTAAAACAGAGACAACAAATTGTAACTAGTGATGATACAAAATTTTTAATTTACATGCAACATTTATGGAACATCAAGGCAACAAAACATACAGTTTTGGTGGTTCAAATTTCTTTTTTAAAAAATGGATAACGTTTAGAACTGAGAAAGATGCACATAACTGATTGCCCATGCACAAAAAGACACCCAGAAACACGTCAGACTACATAAAAGACTTCAGCTAAACGACACATGTAGCTCTAAGAAAAGAGCCATCAGTGAACATGACTGAAGATCATGATTACTGCCCTCTCCAAAACACTGATGTGGTGTGAGAAGTGTAACAGCAAACAAGACTAATTTAATCACTGTACATTGATGCAGAATGTTAACTCATGGAATCTGGATTCCCTCATTTTATTTGTAATAAAAATGCATCTCTAGTTTACAAATTTATATTTAATAATGTTACTCAAGAAACAGGTGCTTCATGTGATAACAAAAAAAGTTCCATGAAGTAATGGACATTTGAAGGTGTGAAAGGATTTAATGGCCAGAGTTTATTATAGAGAAATTACCTCTGTGGGTACATGAGGGCTTGAAAGACCTGGTGGTTTTGTTAAACTGCTTTAAAATTCTGCATTAAAATAGTATCAGTGGTTGTGTACCCTGCCATGGTTGTAGTGACCTCCAGCAGCATGGACTAGAGAGTTGAGGAGATGGATTCTTATCCTCTAGCTAAATCCAACAGTGCCTTGAGTTCCAGAAATGCATAGCCTTGTACTTAAAAAGACCAAATATTTCAGTTAAAGTAAGAATGAATCCTCTTTCTTTCAAGCCCTCCCTATGATGACCAGTATAAAGTAGTAGTGCCAATGTATCATCACAAGTGGCAAATCAACTAAACCTGTACAGAGTGTAGTGACATACTGTAAACACCTAGGAGTAAGCAATAATTAAAAATCTGTCTTGTATTGCAGCTACTCATGTAAACAATGTATGAAACTTCTTTGGCACAAAAAAGCATTTTCCCTAGCACTTATAAATACAATGTACTTACATGCATTTCACTTCTGTTTAAAAAGTTACTAATCATACTGATAAGCATTACCTTGATTAGCAAAATTCATAGATAAAGGATCCATTGTATCTTACAAAGAATTAAGAATATAGTTTGCAATTCAAAAATTATTTTGCAAACTTTGAAACTGTAGGGTGATCTGGAAAGTTAGTTACATTTTAAAAAATGTCTCCCTTTTTTTTTTTCTCCTATTAGTAATTTAAATCAATGGCAAGTAATCTGAGAAAACTGACTTGCAAAAGTTCTGCTGTATTACCTAAGCAAGAAAAATACTGACTGCTCTACTACAGGGATGAGGAAAGTCTCATAACGCACAAATACAGTCATTACACTCTTTCCCCTTTTTCACTTTCCTTGGGATCTTGCCAATAAACACAGAATCTAAACTTCATAAGATGCTTACCCCCATCATCCATAGCCCCCATCTTTTCAGCAAGAAACTTTTGTGTAATGTTAGATTATCTGTAACCCAGGCCACTTAAAAGCACATAGTGACTTTGCTCACCAATTAGAAATCACTATGTATGCTTGATTTATATTATCAAGTTGCATTTGTTGTTCACATGCAATTTCAAGAGTTTGTGTGATTAGGACATCTCCTAAAGTGCCATGATATTAACAGGAATGCAAAACCTAACACTGAGTCAACTTGAGAAAAGCTGTTGATAGGTTAAATATGCTATCTGAGGTTCTACACAACATACACAGATGAGAAGCTGGATTTTTAGGTATTTATTTGCCTACAAAGACTGGTGTTCAGGATTCCCTGTCTGTTCTGCAGGAGTTGATAAATATTTAAAGCACTGCAGAGTATGTGGCTAGAGAGGGTCCAAACTAGTGCAAGGAAAAACAAAGCTGATGGCATTTAAATATAGGTCTGATTTCCAACTATTTCAATTTAAAAACCAGTCATAGACATCAGATTATATATTCTGTACCTGACCAAGAGATTTAAATAATTCCAGACTAAAACAGAATATCTGAAAAGCCCTCTGGGGGAAAGAAAAAGCAAATTTGTGAATTATAAAGGTATCCATGACAAGAAAAAAATAAAGCAGCTTTTTTCAACTCAGAATTAGCAGTCTTCAAGTCATCTTATGGTACATAAACCAAATGCATACAACAGAAAGCTCTTCCTTCTTGTGTGCACTTCAAGATGGTGTTAAGCCTGGACTTGTCATCTCTGTTGTGGGACTTGCAAGGTATTCACTTGATTTCAGACTTGTGAGAGACTTATAGCTTGCTACTGATGTAAGAGAGCCACAAAGACCAAGCAATGATGGAGTGTCTTCCTTTCCTGTTAAGAAAAATAAGAATTAAGCTAATAATTTTTGCAGCACAAGATAAGTTGACCACAATAAATTGAGAGAACAGAAAAAGCTGTTTAATCTGCACTACTGTGAATTCCATAGTATGCTTCAGCACAGGCATGTTTCATAAATGTGATTGGGAAGACAACTTGCACCACACCTTCTCTATCCTGGTGGTACAGAGATCGCTACCAGCTATACCAGCTGGGCTGAAATCAGTCTTGAATTAAATTAGATTTTAACACCACTTACAGTTAAAAAAAAAAACCCAAACCAAACCAAACCAAAACAAAAACTTCAAAACTTTTTATCCTTGATTTAAAAAAAAAAAGAATTATAGCAGTTAGGTAACACTAAGGTTTTGTATTGGTAAATCTGTTTAAAGCTTAGAATTGATGAGATACAAAAAAGTATTCTTTTATAACAATTTATATTCTATACCCAAAATATTACTATTTCACAAGTCTTCCAACATTTTCTTGCTTTTTCAGAATTGCCCACAAGATGGAGCAGCTAAGCTTTGACAAGCATCCAGGTTTGAAAGGGGGTGTGTGCATATCTTGCATTTATAAAGACAGTTTACATCATGTTCCTCTCTCTATTTTAATGGAAACACTGTCAGGCTGCGTCTCCAGATAAATGATAAATGCAAAATGCAAGAATGACAGTGATAGTTGCAAATCCATTTAATCATTCTTTTAAAACCAAAAAAAGGAAACATAAGGAGTTTGTTTTAGCAGAAAGATGTCAGCAGATCCTCCTTGTAGTGAAGCTGACTGGTTCTGTGATGGAGAAGGAAGAGATGTACAACATATTTGAAGCTTAGCTTTAAATACAGAGGAGTGAGGTGAGTATCTGCATAAATCCAAACTTATTTGAAACAGAGTCCTTAGGGAAACTTAAACACTAAGCATAACAATGAAAAATATGTTTCTTCACACTGAAAATTTGTCTCACAGGGACTGAGGTTCAGCGCTATGAAGAACGAAATTAAAGGAAGACATTAGACTGGCTCTGTACCTTCATTCAACAAGTTAATTCCATCTTGCTTCCCATCCTGTGAGTGACCTGGATCCAGAGAGGATTGAGAAAGACTAACTTCTGCTGAAAGTTGGTCCAGACTTTGAAAACTCTTCCTGTAAAGCAAGTAATATTTGATAGCAACACATTTAAAGGTCTAACTAGTATCTTCAACTCTCCTTAAAAAGTTTTCTAAAAAAACCTATGCAGTTAATCTTTCTTCTCTTAAAACACTATTTTTGTTTATTTCCTAAGCCAGTTCTTTGCTATAGCAATGATTTATTTTTCTGCCCTTCTTAAAGAGAATTAAACCACAGGAAGAAAATTTTTATGGAAAGCAAGAGAAACTGATTGTAGTTACCAGTGATCTTTGTACATTGTAACAAGTGACTCCAATAGGACACGTTCCAAACTATGCTGAGGGAAATCCATCATTTTCAGTTTCCCTATTCCTCTAAGAGGGAATCCAAATAAACATGAAGCTTACTCATCCCATTGTTGATTGTGCTTTCTATAGAGTAGAGTGTCCAAGGCAACAGCATTGACATCCAGAGCTCCTGGGGAAGGCCACTGATTGGTGAGGTGAGTAGTTAATTCTTGTCTTGATCTCAAGTCATTATTCTTTAGCACAGTTCTGTGAATACAAAAAAAAAAAACCAACCAAAAAACAAAACAAAACAAAACAAACCCGAAAAAAGAAGTCTGTTAAATGCAGTTCCTCAAGATAAAGGAAAACCAGGACATAGATGGTCATAGAATCATCATGTTTGAAGAGATCTTCAAGATCATCCAGTCCAACCATGACCCAGCACTGCCGCTGTAACCCCTAAACCATATCACCCAGTGCCAGACCCAGATGCCTCTTAAACACCTCCAGGAATGGTGACTCCACCATCTCCCTGAGCAACCTATTCCAGCCTGACCACCTGAACAGCGAAAAAGATTTTGTAGTATCTAATCCAAATCTCCCCTCTTAGGTCTCATCTTAAAGCTATTTCTTTGGGTCCTGTCACTGCAGCCACAGCAGAAGAGACCAACCCACACTCACTACAAACTCCTTTCAGGAACCTGTAGAGAGTGATGAGGAACCTGCTGAGCTTCCGCCAGACTAAACACCCTCAGCTACCTGAGATGTTCCTCACAGGATGTGATTTCTGCCAAACAGCCCTCCAGCCTCTCCTCCCCAAGCCTGCAGCACTGCAGGGAGTTGTTATGACTCCAGGGCAGGTCCTGGCACTTCACCTTCTTGAACTTCATGCAGTTGTCTTCAGCTCATTGAGAAAGCCTGTCCAGATCTCTCTGCAGAGCTTTCAGCAGACCAACACTCCCACCCAACTTAGTGTCATCTGCAAGTTTACTGAGGGTGATCTCAATTTCCACATCCACATCACCAATAAAGATGTTAAACAGGACTGACCCCAAAACTAAGCCTAGGGGAGCACCACTTGTGACTATCCAGATATTCTACTTCAAGTGACCAACAGACTGCTATTTTCAGAAAGCATCTTAGACTGTTTGCTTTTTCTAGGGGAAGCAACTTAGAAACACATTGAGACATATTTAGGAACAACAACAAAAAAAAGTTGACATTTGAATAATTCTACAAAAGCAATAAAGAAAAGCAACTGCATTTAAAAGGTTCTTTCTATCAGCATAGTGGTAATTGACAGGCCAGCTATTTTGCAAGCCTACTGTGGGAATGTGATGTGCTTCCCTCAACATAAATTTTTTGCACACACTTGCATTGTCCCTTCAAGACTTTTTCAAAATGAACTGAAAACCAGACATGTTAATTCCACTGTATGCTTTCAGGAAAAATATAATACATAATTACGTAATTATTCTATCACATTACAATTTCTAGTAACTATGTCTGTAACTGACACAACAGGGTAAACTGAATACCTTAAATGCTCAAATTATTTTTCGCCTCATATTCTCAATAAAGTAAAAGCAGTCTTCTAAAATTCTAGAACTGAACAAGTTAATATGCTAGTATTGGAAATGACCTGCCAAAAGCCTGATTATACTGAAATAAGGAAGGTACATAGTTTTTCAGGCTCCAAGACAAGACCAGCCTTTTTCCAATAGCACAAGACAGCCTTTGATATGTATGCCCTCATACTGCTGTAGAACAACTAGAAATAAAAGTAATAGCATTTTGTAATTGGATTTTCTAAGTCCTCCAATCCATAAAATACTAGACAATAGTAAAATGTTGCTCAACAAGAAGTCTGGCTATCTCTGGCCTGAAGCAAAAAAGCATATTTACTCATTTCCATACCAAATGTACTCAGAAGTTCAAAGCCAAATGCCATGTTGCTATCCAAAATACCAAAATTGCACAGCAAATTAAATAACTATTCATGGCACACATACAATTACAGTAATTTCACGACTATAAGGTGCACCCTTTTGACTAAAATTTTCCCCCGAACCCGGAAGTGTGCCTTATAGTCCAGTGCACCTTATATAATGGACAAAGTTGTGAAATTTGCCAACCTGGAAGTGTGAGCCGCAATGGGGGGGTGGTGCCGCGGGAGCACCGAGTCGAGAGGGGGGGCGGGAGCGGGCAGCCACAGCCAGCAGGAGCCGCGCGGGGAGGGAGGGAGCTGCCGCTGGCCCCGGCCCCGGCAGCTGCATGGGGAGGGAGGGAGCCAGCACCAGCCCCAGCCCCGGTTGCCACGCGGGGAGGGAGGGAGCTGCCGCCGGCCCCGGTCCAGGGGGAAGAAGAAGCCGCTGCCGGTCTTGGCCGCCATGCAGGGAAGAAGAAGCCGGCACCGGCCCCAGCCCGGCATGAGCTGCTCAGGGAGGGAGGGAGGGAGCCGTTGCCGGCCCCGGTCCGGCACGAGCCATGCAGGGAAGGAGGGAGCCGCTGGCCCTGAACCGCCACAAGCTGTGGCCGCCCCGAGCTGCACCTCACCAGCCAGTGCCGAAGGTGGGCAGGAATGCCAAGGCCCACGGCACGGGGAGGGCGCCTGGGACTGCATTTAAAGGCTACGCCAGTCTGAAAAATGTTTGCAAATTGAGCACTGTCAGTAATTCGTTACTTTGTTGCGCACGGCACAGCTCCTCGCTGCAAAAAAAAAGTGCGCCTTATAGTCCGGTGCGCCTTATATAAATGTACAAAGTTGCTAAATTTGCCAACTCCCGGAGGTGCACCTTATAACCCGGTGTGCCTTATAGTCATGAAATTACTGTACATGAATTTTCCAATAACATTTTCAACAGGTCTGTTTTTACAATACAGTTATTATTCTGGTGGTATTTGAACTGTTTAGACAGTAACCTCTCTAATAACAATGCCCAAAGAGGCAAAATTTCCCACTAAACAAAGTAAAACAGCAGTAAGTTCAGTAAGGAACTTTCAGCAGCTGAGTTTCACAGAGAAGACAGATTCAGAGTTTTACTGCATGAGAAGGGGATGAAGCACAAGCCTGATTAAAATTAGTTTCTTTAAACTTCTCTCAAGATGACTGTATTGGTTTAAATTCAGGGTTAGCCCTCAGTTAAATTGAGGGTTTAAATTCCCTCATCATTCATACAAGTAAACAATTAACTTTTCTACCCAGGCATCCTCACCCTCCTAAGAGGTCTACAGTAATAACCACTTTACTAACCCAAAGCTCTCAATAATTTAAAGTATCTTCCATGGTATTCACTTCCCCATGTAAAAACCCTAAACCCCTGGGAAACATCAAGCCTTACACAGGGCTGTTACTGGTTTGTTGATTTGAGGAAACTGAAACAGCAAGATAGCAATTTCTTATGAGGATTCCCAGGTATATCACCTCCTTATTCAGAAGGACATCTTGAATGTTTTCACAGAAGTTTCATAACAGGACACAGTTTATATGAGCAACTATGCCCACAGTGCCTAAATGTAAATTCATACATGCAAATTTCCATTTGGCCAACCTCAATATGCTATCACAGACACACATCTGCAGACAAGTTGCTAACAATGGAAGTTTTGCATTTGAATAGATCTATATTTCTATATTCCACACATCTTTACACCCTACTAACCAGAAATTTCACCATTTCTGTGTGAACAAAGAAATTCTGAAGCAAAGATTCACCAAGTTTCTCCAGAAATTTTAACATAACATTTAAAGATAGTTTCAGTTAATAATTTCTTAAAGCACTCCACCATGCTCAGGAAGAAAACTAGGCATCAAATATTCTCATCTTAAAACTTTTATTTTGAATCTTTAAAAATATGCAAAAATAGATTCGAAATTATAAAATCAGTCCCAGAACAATATCAAATATATAAAAAAATAGTAGCATAGACAAAATATTTACACCAGGTGCTATTAGTAACCACCAATTTTATCAGCTTTATAGATTATTTAGCTCTTTGCTCTTTTGCAGACAGTTTGCAAGTATCATAAGACTCCACTACAGCAGAGAGCCATTATTATAAAGGCATTGCCTGCAGACAGCAATTATCTCGAAATGCAAAAACTGACACTGCTTTTGTTTAACGAAACTTATTTGAAGAGTCAGCCCAGAAACACAGAACCATTTAGGTTGGAAAAGACTTTTAGGATCGAGTCCAACCATAAGCCCATCACTGCCAAGTCCACCACTAAACCATGTGCCTAAGCACCATGTCAACACAGCATACAGAATCCTCACACTCTTAATCACCATGAGGAAAGATGGCCCTGCTACAAATATTCAAAAACAGGAAAAGAGGTGGATACAAAAACATTTACTACAGGAACAAGTTAAAAAGGAAGAAAATATGGTCAAGTTTTAATGAAAAATGCAAATACAAATTTCAAAACTCAATGTGACAAAAAAGCTGTGCAAGACTAGTGCTGTCCGGCTCTTGTTCAGACAAGAGAAATGCTTTCTAGAGGTTAAGAGCTCTCAAAGGAGAATAACTAATTTAATCTAATAATCTGATATCTAATTCAGGCACATTGAATTTCTACACTAGTGGTCTTGTTCCCCAGAATGCAAACACTGTAACCAGGCTGGCCAACTCTGTGCAGAGGTGCTGCAGGGTTTGAGGCAGGACTTTTCCTCACACCAGGACCGCAATGAGTATGAGTTCCATTTTTAAATACAGTTCAATAAAATATGGTTCTATTTGCTTTGCAGCTATGAAGATTGAAGAATGATGCAAGATAAAGTCTGTAGACAGTATGCTAAGTCATTTAATATAGGAGTAAAAGCAAGGACACTCCAAAAAGAAAAGAGGGTAAGTAAGAGAGAAAATAGTATTCACTAAAGGAAGAAGTTAAAAAACAAGGAAATACAATTAATCCTGAGTGAAAACAAACACATACACCAAGCTGTTAATGCCTTTTCTTCACTCTGGAAAAGAAGATAAAATAAGTGGCTAAAAGTAATAATCTCAGGGAGGTGGTTGGTACATGGAGAATACAGTGCATCCTAGTAAGAGATTGTATGGTCGCCTTTTGAATGAAAGGCAGTGTGTGAGATATGGCTGAACAGGGTATCCTGGACTAACACACTGGGACTGCAGAGTGAAGAAGGATTTGTGCAGTGTAGGAAGATTATGTAAGACCTTATGATGAGCGCAGGGGGTTAAACCCATTTATGGTACATTCTCTAATCTAGGTATGAAAAAATTCTTGATTGTCTGAGAGCCTGTGAGCTTCCCCTCTCTCGTCCAACTAACTGGTATCCTCTGTGTCTACAATTATTTCCATCTCTTTACAATCACATCAGCAAAAAAGTAGCAGTAGCTGTTTTATAATCTGCAGAAAGTAAACAGACCCTTAAACAGAAAGTCCCCTTAGCAGTCCTCAGCCCAAACAACACTTTTGTAAGATAACATCATACAGAATCTCAAGTTCTGCAAACATTATAAAATAAAGAAATAGTGAAGAGATAGGCAGAGAAAGAACACTCAACAACCAAAACATCAGTCTATTACCAACATTAATCTCAAACTGAATCCAAAAAACACCACTGTACCATCTACTAGGAAGAAAATTAACTCCATCCCAGCTGAAATCAGGGCATTTATTTTAAAATGACCCTTTGTACTACTTCACAGCATAGATTTTTCCATAATGCATATCTATATAAGGTTAGTATAATATACAGTCTTGCCATGTTGTCCCAGGATAACATTTATGGCACTTGAATTGTGGGATTTTTTTAATATCTGAAAAAAAGAAAAACTCCACACAAATTTTAGATACTACTGCAAGTAATAATTTCTTTGGCAAAACAATCAGCAAAGAGATGAGAACATCTTAGCACTAAAGTACATCATTAAAAACTAACACATATTTGCCTTCCATTTCTATTTTTTGTTCTCTATAGAAGAATTACTATTAAAACTAGGCTCCTCTTCAATAACAAAACCTGTTAAGTAAAAAAATCCTGCTAAAGAATTCCTGCCCATTACAAAAGATTACTGATGAGTCAATAACTAATCAATACTAACATGCTCCCAGGGTGGAAATAAGTGTCTGCAGATACACATGCTCCCTCCAAGCCTGTAAATTTACTTACGTTCATTCAAGAATAACAAAAGCAGCCAGAGCATTCATCAGGTTTATCCAGCTATTGCCAGAAATATCCCTGTGTGCTCTTGACTTTCAGTTCTTTAATTATGTATTTAAGAAGCAAGGAAATGTAAGATTAGTGAAGTGTTCCAATAAACATCCTTCTCTTTACTGTTCACTCCCCCTGTTTGTCAGGTACTCTCCAGAATATTTATTTGCAGATTTACTCAACTTTTATTATTTTGAGATGTTTAATTAATCATTTGTTATTTTGAGAGTATTAATCACATGCAGAATATATTTTTGTAAGGTACACACAAAAAAATAAGATGCAATTGACAAATTACTGCCCATTTCCATCCCTGCTGCCTTTCAGTTCTGGCACAATCATGTTAGGGTCCACTGTGTAAATGAAGCATCAAAAATAGCTATTTTAAATAATTTTCTACTGAGCTTTTTTTTTTTTTTTTTTTTTTTGGTGTTTATGTTTTTAAAATTTAATTACTAAGATAAACCCACAACACTTCTGTTTGCACTAGCACTACTTTTGGCAGCTCAGTTGCCTCTCAAGAGATTAAAAGATTACCGCTTTGAATTAACACATGTAAGACTTCTGCATCTTGAAACTGTGACCTGACTTAATAGTGAGAGAGAGGGACAAAAGACAACCTGTATGTTGAGTTCCTGCTCACACAACAGAAAATATGTGAGAAATTATAACTGGTCCCTTACTATACTGTAACTGTATTACCTCTGGGAATTTAAAAATAAGTAAATAAAATTTAATCTCATGTTTAGCCCAAGCTAATACAGAAAAATCTTTCCCGCATAACCACGTAAAATTTCTGGTCTCATTTCAGTTATACTGGATTTCCAATTTCCCTTGGATCAAATGCAGATTCATTGGAAGCCTATTCCAAAAGTTCCATCTACATAGGCTTTTTTGTTCAATAAAACAAAAGTAAGTTCTATTTCCAATTACACCTATGAAAAACCGGTAATTTCTTACCTGCAAGTTTAATTTCTCCAAATCCAGAAAATGCCAGTCCAGTTGGCAATTTGCCCTCCTACCAGCAGATGAAGACAGGAAATAAACCAAACAGATTAATTCCCTAAGAAAGGGAATTACATCAGATGAGTGTTCCACTTCAAGAACTACCTGAGTAGTGAAAAGTAAAAGTGAAAATAAAAGCTTAAAAAAAAAATAAAAACATTTGCATAAGAACAAGCTTTAAAAACCTTTATTTAGGATAGGATATGGAACGCAAACTCAAATTGATAGCATACATGAATATAACTAAAATCTAGAAAAGCAACTCCAAATAAAAAGGGAACTTCTAAGCTCTCAGTACTGCAGCAGTGAGCTGTCTGGACTGGTATGTCATTGGACTTTGAGAAATTAGATCAGCAGGTATGAAAATGAGTTACTTACCAGCACATTTTGATGCTGCAATACACCATCAGTCTCAGATTTGTGCCCTGTATACTGACACACTGCTCCTTAAACTAGATACCAAAGGAGTCAGATGCCAGAAGACTTTCTAAAGGCAGTTGCTGCAGTGAAAAAAAAAAAGCAGGTATGTCCTACTGCAGTACATTTTCTTATTTTGACTGACCAACAGATCTTTGTGTGTCACAGCAATGACACAACTCGTGGCACAGAACATATACTCTTGAACTTCTTCAGCATTTTTTAATCCTCCTTTGTTGTTTCTTAGAAAGATCTAATGAAATTAGTTATCAATTTTATACAGCCTTCGATTTTTTTGACCTTTGGATAATGAGGAAGTTTACACTGTCAGCAAAACCCAGCAGCTGGACTACCGAGTTCTAGTCTAGCTGCAGTGGAGATTTTGTTTCTGAACACAGACATCCAGAATAGATCAAAACATACCATAATATGTTAACTTTGCATATGCTCACTAAAACAGCACTGCAGCATGTGACTGACACTCTTCATGTCCCTGGACAAATAACCAGGCCTGATTCTCTGGAGGAGGGTAACAGGCACAACACAACCAGTTTTCCTAGACAGTAGGTCTTGACAGAAAACAAGAATACTGAATTTGATCAGCAACCAAACTACTGAAAACATAAAGAGCAGATTGAAAGTCAGTTCTTCAACTATCAGATCACCTCTGCTGGGAAATGGAGGATGCTTAGCAAACAAGCTTTTTTTGGAGAGATTGTCTAATTTGCCTTCCATAAATATCCTCTCAAACTCAGTTTGTCATTTGAGGATTCTTTTTCCCTTATGTCAGTGATGTAATAACAACAAATCTGTTTATAGCTGAATTCCTTTTTAAAAAAAACATTTCTACAATGGTGTGGAAAAAAAAGAAATCAAGATTTTTTTAACGGATCAGCAAAACTGGTATTCTCAATAACTTTTTTATCACTTTAACTTGATTCCTTTGAATTCAGTAAAAACAGGAGAAACAACCACAAACTGGTTAAGTTACTTTGGGTTGACTGAATGACCACTTTTTCTTTAAAATTCCATTATTGTATTAAGACAGCAAGAGTTTCAGGAGATATCCACCAGGGTAATTGGAAGATTAATCTTCTACATACATAAGCAAGTATATGCCAAAACCAGCATATATAAACTCTTTCAGAAGGCCATAGTTTTAATTACAAGCAAAAAATTAAAATATTAGCAGCAAGCCTTGAGTAATGTAAGTCCTTCTTGTCAGTTAATACGAATTAACAGAGCTGCCAAACTATACAAAGGTAAGGCAGATCTTCAAAATCTTAGAAACTGCAGACTAAAAAAAGAGGAGGGCAAAGGTTTGATCCAAGGGCAAAGGGGTGAAAAAAAACCCCAAACAAAAATCCACAATCAGAGAGTAACACTAGAAATGGAGACATGGAAAGGGGTAAATGGTGGCAAATAAAATCTTTGCCAATATAATTTGAGTTATAATTTGGATGACAAAATGATGGAAAATTACAGTGTTAAGTGGTTGCATAAGAACAGAAATATGACCAACAGAAAAAACACTTGTCTGTATCTAAAACACTTGCTAGCCAAAACAGGGCAGCAGCTTAAAAAGCTTCTTGCTCAGGAATCAGGGAGCACACTGATTGTATTTTCTTGGTTACAACTTCAGACATTTCACTCTATCCATCTAAAGCCTTTCCGGAACTCATTTGGACTGTGCTTTATTTTACCAAAATATTGAAGAAACACAAGGCACAAAGTTAAAACTGGAAAAACAAGTTGTAACCTAAATTTACAAATACCATCCATAATTTAAAATACTTCCAATATTTTTGCAATCTGATCTGTAACTCACCTTTCTTTTGAACAAACTATTTATATTATAGAGAAACTTGCAATTTTGTTGTGAAAATATAAAAAGAATTTGCTAATATTTTTTTACTGGATGAACCTTCATTCCTGATCTATTTAAATCTAGTAAAATAAATCCAAAATTCAGGATAATTTAAATATCAATTTATTTTATCTGACGAATCGTAGAGATACTCCTTCAGTATATCAATGATAAAGTAATGTCTGCAAATACAGAACTAGCCTCTCCTCCCCAGTCTTACTTGGCACTGTTCTTCCACCCTTAAAAAAATGAGGCTTTTTTATTACTTGTCATTTAAAGCCCATTTAGTTTGGTATTGAACTTCATGTAACTTGCATTAAATATATTAGCAAAATTTAAGTTCTGCTCAACTTTTCTCTTTTATGCATAAGCAATATGAAATACTTGCTTTTCCCATCAGTATCTTCTGGAATACAGAAGCAAATGTACAGTTGATTAGTCTGAAGGTTAAAAAATGAAGCACAAAACCCTATGACTCTCAGAAGCAAATGACAATGCAAGGTTATTATCTAAACAGAAAAAGTACAAAGAGATCAAATTCAAGCTCTGTGATTGCAATCCAGCAGTTAATGATTGTGCACCATGATTGACTTAACATAATTTTAACCTGTTGTTTTTGAATCCTTCCATTTGCAGCATCAAGTTACTCAAACTTTTTTCTGAAAACAAAGCCTCAGGTTCACCTGAGGTTCCAGACACGAGAGAATTCTCTTTGTGGAATTAGAAGAGGAGGACACTGATTGATGTATTGCTATGCCCAAGCAAGTATTCTTTTTCTGCCACAGTTCAGGTATATTAACAGAGGAAGGAACTCATAATCTACACAATATGCTTTCCTACCATTAATGCACATCATATGCAACTGCATTGTACTGAGGCCTTCAGAGGTTCAATATTTATCGTTATCATTATTTTCAAAGGCCTTCTTTTTCCCTGTTCCCAATTTTTAAATTCTACATTGGACAAATATTCTGGAATTTGGAATGCACAAGGTGCTAATGTAAAAGTAACTTATTTAAAGCTTTCTTGCTTGGTACCTTTATGCACTGCCTTTATCCATAGAAGTGAATCTATGGGAGAAGAGAGAAAAGATGCCACTGTAAAACCAGGTTTTAGTATTACACATTAGACTCCCTGAAGGGGATACACTGCCATGCTAATGTCATTAAGTATGCAAAATGGTGGAAAAAAGTCCCTATGGGACTCTAATCCACCAAGGAGAGAGCAGGGGAGAATGGAGCAGAAGGCAGACTCCTTACAAAGGAGTCAGAAAACATTTTGCTGTAAATATTCCAACACATCCTTGAAGACACCAATAGCTTCAAAAGCTTTAAACTTTTTTTAGAATGTTAAGGTTTATTTTAAAGTAAACCTTTTAATCCCCCTTTTTAACAGTTTGGAATAAGATATTAAAATATGAGGGTTTAAAAAATAAATGCCTCCTTATCTACTGCATCTTGTAGAGTAAGCCCTTTCCTTCAGGCTGTTATCAACTCAGAAACTTTTGGCTTCCACTTGTGCAATAAACCCACATGGATTCTAAGAATAGAATAATCGTGTTGGAAGCTTGATTGCAAATTGTTTAATTGTGCATAGTTCTGTACCTTGCCCTGTATGCTCCTCTCTGAATTGCAGGAGTCTCTCCGTCTATGTCCTACGCCCAGCTGAACTTTTCCTAGTTATATTTGCAAAAAAGGAAACACCCATGCCTTCTTTGGTTTCCATCTCACTAAAAAAAACTTCTTGCTGTCAACTCCCACCCTTGCAAAACAGAATGGGATTACAATATTGCAGCAAACTTGAAAAGATTACACAAAAACAAAATTCAAAACACTGCCTAAACAAAGGTTTTAACATCTCTCAGAATATGTACTATTTTTCTATGCTATTAAAAAAAACCAAAATAAAACTAAACAAGCAAAAAAACCACACACAGACAAGTCGAAAAAAGAAGGACCAGAAAATCAATCAGACTGCAATACTAAGGATTTCAAACTGCTGCTCAAACTTGAGAGAGAAGCAAAGGACAGACAGGAACCATTACAAATAAAAGCATGGCTAATGTGAATTAGGGTTTGATAGCAGGATCCATTAAATCTTTAAAAGGAAAGGATTAGCATTCTCAGTTTTCACATTCTAGGAAAGAAACTTGCCAGGATCAAAGATTAAATTTTAATCTTCAACTTCCTTTCAGTGAGGAAATAAAGCAGCTGCAACAAATTGGATTTACTGTAGTTAAGCAGTTGAGGAATTCAGTTTCTATGAAAAAAAGAAAAAGTCTTAAAAGAGGACTATTTGAAAGGAAGGCAAGAGGGCTAAAAAAAAATTGATCCAGCTTTCCTATTTCTCCAGAAGATTTAGGTTTTGAACTAGGATTACAAAGCCAGGCAACCCACATTAAAGTTTTACTGACAAGGAGACACAAAGCTAAGTTTCAAAGCCTTTGCTCAGACCCTCCTGCTTCCGTTTCCTTGGAGAAGCTTTCCTCTGCTTTGTCCCTGCCAGCACAGCTAAGCCTACATCCTCTCTACAGCTTTGTGCCTTCCTCTCTGACCCTACCCTGCCTGCTCACAGGCAGAGTATTGTGGCAGCATGCTGCAGACTCCAGAGCACTTACAAACAGCATCTTGACAAAGTGAGGACAAGCAGAGATACTATTTTTATAAGCAAGTTTCTTAACCAAATGGGGCATGACCATTAATTGAAAAGAAATCATCTTTGCTACAAAAAATATAGTGTATCTTCCTTTACATAGTCCATAATAGACCTGGTAGGACATGGTGTGTTTGAAACAGAGAAGCAAATTTTGCCTGGAGTTAAACACATCTGAATTTACTCTGCTTGCTGCTCAGAATTAGCATGCTGTGTTCAGGTGCTGCTGAGAATGAGTTGATGGACCTTTCTGAAAGGCAAGGAGTATTACCCTGAGCTCCATGCAGAGCTAACACAGAGAAAAAAGTGTGGACAGAATACTCCAGCAGTCAATGGCTGGAAAAGAGAGAAGCGTGACAGGCTGTGCACACCTCAGCTATGAAGGTATGGACAGCACATTGACTACAATTGAAGAGTATCTCTGAAAAAAACCCAGCTTCTCAGAGTTGCAGGTACACTGTCATTTCCTGTCTGTATTATTCAGATAGAAAATGTGGTATTGCTGGATATTAAAATATTGAGTATTATTAATATAATAAAATGTTAAGCTATATTAAGGCATTATAAATGGACTAAAAGCACAGTTTGGACCTTGAAAAGGCTAATTCTGAAGGAACAGCCAGAGAAATTAAATCTATCTTTAAGATTTGACAACATATGAAAAAAAAGTCTTAGTTACACAGTCAAGCTTAATTCAATGTAAGATGTGAGTGTCCCTACAATTTAATTTGATGCCTATCTGGGCCTTAACCAGTAACAGAATTCCAAACATGGAAGACTGACTTTCCCCCCCACCCCTAGCTTTTCTTCCCTCCACAAAACACCATATCAAGACGGGCATCTAGGAAGAAACAGTAGAGGGAGATAAAAAACACAGTGGTATAGAATACAGCATAGTCATTGAATTTACAAAGTAAATTTCACATAAATGTGACAAATTGATAAAAAAAAGTTAGAGCATTTGGAACAAAGGGACTTTACCATCTTACACCAGGCACATCAACCTGAAAACCTGAAGAAATTCTTTAGGAGGAAACCTGTGGTGGTAAACATTACACAAATCATTTTCATTTCAGCAAAAATCAAAGCAGAATTAAAAACTTTCAAAACATTTTGTGAGTTTTTCTGCTTTGCACACAATGTTTTCCTTTTTCCTTTCACATTGTTTAAAAAGATGTTCTATGTTAAAGAGATCAACTTTTATAACATCAGTGAGATCAATTTTTATAACATCAGTGAGTCAATATGCAGGAAACGAGCCAATAAGGAAATTGATGGAATCTCTCTTGTAACCATACATCAATATTTAACATATATAAATATCAATTTCAGATGCAGAATCTGAACTTTAAAGAAACAAAAGCAGAGTTTGTCGTAACACAGGTAGTGTATTAGTCAAAAGAAGGACTGAGAATCACTCTAAGGGGGGGAAAAAGCCTGTTTAGCTGAGCTAAAGAGTTTTAATGCAAGGATATTGTGGACCAATAGTTCCAGATTTTGCCCAATCACATCTTTGATTGAGCTAACTATTCCTTCAAGGCAGCGATCTCAAACTGAGATGCAGAAGAAAATCCTTTGGGGTACTGGAAAAAAACCCTTTTTGTACTGCTAATAAATCTTTTTAAATGTAACGTTTATTTCATCTTCATCATACACTCTTCAATTTCTATTTTTGTATGTTTAAGAATGTAAATAATATATTAACACTATAGTATATTTATATAATTTATAAATAATTATACCTGCATTGTGGGGGTGGTCAGAATTTTTTTACTGATGGGGTGTATGATCAAATGTCTCTGTTCTTCAAAAGACATTCAACATCTCTTTGCAGAAACACAGAGGAGGAAGGAATGTCTGCCTCTGTACATTTTGAATATTCCAGGATGAAATTCCTTGATCATTTGGGATCCCTCTCCCATCAAATTGCAATTCTGTAATTTGAATGTTACAGAATTGGAACTATTTTCTTCATCTAGACGTGCCATGGACAACAGGCTTCTCCTGGCTGTCCTCCTGTGAGCTGTTATTTTCAAGCACTTAAGAACTGTTAATTTTATGTGCTTTAAGGCCTTTAGAACTGCCTCACCCTCACTGAAAAAATACACTATTCTTAGGGAAGAGTGGAGCCAAAAGCACCATTCTGTAGTGTTCAGCTACACCAAGTCCTAGGAAAAAACACATCACAGTGATGACATCTGAAGAAACAAATGAAGGCCCTGAGTGGCTCATCATTATTAGAATCCACACAACCAAAATGCCTCCTGAACACTGCCAGACTGGGGGCATTGACCACCTCTCCAGGAAGCCAGTGTTTGACCTCCCTCTGGGTAAAAAGATATTTTCCAGTGTCCAGTCTGAACTTCCTCCCTGATGAGCTGTGCATTAGCTTAAATGTGGTGAACTGATAATCAGGTTGTCTATCACATATTCACTTTTCCAACTTGATTTGCGATCAGACATCTGCCAACAAAATAAGAGGTTCAATCCTAAGATGGGTGGGCATATTGCTAAGAAATTCAATTAAGCTGAGAGACACACGAAAGAGTTATTCCTCTGTGAATAAATGATAAATTTTCAGCTTGACCATTTCCAGATATTGGTATTCATGAGATCTGTAAAATGGCTTTTAACAAAAGTGGAAACTATGTTGTTCATTGTAGCTTGAATATCCAAGAGTGTGAGACAAAGTTAAGAATACTGAAAACTGTAGAACATGAAGCATAGCTGTGATAAAAGAAAAATTCCTCCCCAATTTTTCTGACCTCCTATCCTCACATTATTTCATGATTTGCAGCAAACCCCCTTAGTAAATGTGAACACAGAGAAGTTTTTCTGTAAGATAGCTAATTTTTAACCTCAAGGCCTTGTTGATCTGCTGATCCTGGGTTAACTGCTTTCCAAGTCAGCAACAGCCTAAACTGTCAAAAAAAAGGTCAGATCTCTATTCTTTAGTTTACATTTCTTTTTTTTTTGATGGGGGAAGGCAGAAATAGATACAGACTTGGATTCTGTCAAGTCCACTGACAAGATACATAAAACATTTTGCTTTGCATGCCTGTGAAATACCTTTTAGGAAGTCTCAACAAAACCTTACTCAACAAAAGTTTGAACTCATAGAACTTGCTACCTTAAGAATAGCAGCCAGTAGAACAGAAGAGCATCGTTAAAAAGAAAGTATAGAATGTTTATTTATAGTAGATTCAATCACACAGCAAACAATCCTAAACCAAATCTCCAAGTGTTTTACAAACAGCAATGCAGTATGCCTTGGGCAGAATTATAGTCCCAAACTTGCTCTTATCTGCTGATGAAGGACTCAGATTACAGCATACATTCAGTGTCTCAAAATGGTAGTAACAGTAGGGGAACAAAACACTAAGTTCTGATATTACTTTAACATTATTCTAAAATGGCTGGACCATAAAAAGCCATTGGCCAAAATTCATACCTCATTACAGACACATTACTGATACAATGCATTTGGCAGTCAGGTCACCTTTGGCTGGAATAAAAAACCCCAACACAAATACCAAATATGATTAAAATAAGTTAATTTTGACTGATGTTAACCATTAGAAACCTGCTAGGAATCTTTCATCCCCTCCCTCACCTGACAGGCAGGCTACACTCACAGCAATAAAATGTAAAATTACACTGCTCCAAATATCTAGTGTAGTTCAGACTCCTGACTGCAGTGTCTCACAAACAGATATACAAGAACTCTGTCAAGATACAACAGAAGTTATTCCACAATTTGAGCCTTTACATAATAAAGCCATCAAACAAAATCAAACCTGAAAGACACATCTTCAGAGCAGTCTGACTGCATATATCTGAGCTAAAATTTAACAGCAGGTAGGAACATTCAAAATTTCCAGTATCAGAATAGGTTTGAATGAGTTCACACCTTCCTCCATCTTCCCCAAATAACTAGGGATGCCAAAGCAGTATAACATGAATCATTAGGCATATCGGTAAGTTCAGAGAAGTCAAGAACAGGTATCTCTCAAACACTTATAGTCAATCCTAGGGAAAAAAGAAGAAACCTGGAAAACTATCTTTTCTTCTTACTCAACTCTGCATTTGGCCTAAATAAAATGCCAATTCTGTATTCCTGAACATTCTCATAAAATCCATTTCAAGCATCGGCAATAAAATTATCTATCATGAGAGAGAGTAGCAGAAAAAAAAAAAGCTTTGCTTACAAGCTTGAAGTACAGTAATTCCACAAGTATAAGGCACACCGGAATATAAGCCGCACTTCCGGGTGTCACCGGCGTATAAACCACACTTTCGTTCGCAGTGAGGATGCTCGCACAACAAAGTAACCAATTTGTAACAATCACGCTATCGTGGGTTTCACTGGCAGGTGCTAAATTTGTAAGCTCAGCTCCCCCTGCGGTGCCGGCGGGAGCCCCCACTTTCCCCCACGGTGCCAGCGGGAGCCCAGGCTTTCCCCCGCGGTGTCGGCAGGAGCCCACCTTCCCCCGCCGCGCAACAGAGTAAACAATTTGTAACAATTGCGCGATCGCGGGTTTTACTGGCAGGTGCTCAATTCGTGAGCTCGGCTCGGCCTGCAGCTCGCACTTCCGGGTTGGCAAATTTCAGAACTTTGTCCATATATTGGACGCTCCAGAGTATAAGCTGCACTTTCGGGTTGGGACCAAAATTATAGTCAAAAGGGTGCAGCTTATATGCGTGAAATTACTGTACTTTACTTCTGGTTTTTTGGATGGTGTATTCATATATTTTTTGCCATGGATTGTTTCAAAGATCTCAGATGCCTGCTGTGATACTTCAGGGCTCAGCCATTTACAAATTAATCCAGATTTAAGGCAAAGTAACTTGTTCTATATTTGTTATGAACAAAACATTCAATAGCTGCAGGTGCACCCTATGGCAGTTTCATGGCAACCTATCACCAGACAGCGACTCTTCCATCTGCCTGGATCTTCAAACACAGAATTACAGAATGGCTTATATTGGGAGGGACCTTAAAGATCATCTCATTGCAACATCCTGCCATGGGCAGGGACATCTTCCACTACACCAGGCTACTCAGAGACCCATCCAAAGTGGGGATGCCTCTGCAAAAGGAGACTACCTCCTCACCCGGACAGGGCTGAGAGGATAAACTGTATAATGATCATAAGATACTCCAATATTTATCATACTAGAAATCACATATACTATTAATAAAAAATAAGCCTTCTACTGTTTTAGCATTTCGCCTTGAAATGAAGAAAGCATGACAGTGAAATGTTTTGCCAGTTTGAATAGTTTTAGGATTACCAGATGAACTCCTACTGTGTCTGAGCCATCACAAATAAAGTAAAATCTAGCCAAAGAAAATAAATAACTTTTTACCCTGTCTTGCCAAACCTTTAAAAAATTGCCTTGAAAAGATAGCTGTTTTTGATACTTTTAGGGGTAGCCTTTAAACTGGAAGGAATAAAATATAAAGAACATTTTATAAAAATGTAAAAAATTTAAGCAATTTTACTGTAAATTATTTGAGATCTAGAAAAATTTTAATATTTAAATCTCAGAATTATTCTGTTTTACACTACTACAGTTTCCAGGGATCCATTGCCAAATCTAAGACTTGTCAGAAAAAATTTTAAAAAAGCTAACATACATCAGTTTCTTTAAGAAGTTGACTCATTTCCACAGGATCAGAAATCCTACATATTGTGTAGTTACATAATTTAAATAATTTAAGTAATACTGCTCTAGCAATGCTTCTCCATTATGCTAACTTACAACTGGTCTTGCAGTTCCACAATGATATATTCCAGCTGCTCCTTTTCCATTTTGTGGGCTAGATCCATATCTTCAATTCTTTGTAAGAGCAGTTTATTCTGTGAGACAGATTCAGATAGCTGGTTTTCTCTGAGTCGTACCAATTCTTCAAGATAACCCTGGAAATGTAAGTTAGTAGAAAATTTTAAAGTACACATTATCAAAACCACTTTCAATTATGCATGTACCCATTTTTCATTTTATGATGTATATGATTTTACTTTGGGTTTGTTGTACGGTTTTAAAATTATTTATTTTTAAACAGACTAGAAAATTTACTTTAGATTAGTTTGAGATTTCCTAAGAGGTAACAGGAAAATCATATATTTATTTATGTTTTTGCAGAGGAGTAGAAAAACGGATGAAAAAACGAGACAGGAAAGCCACCATCATCAAACACTAATTCTTCTTTCAAAAACAACTGTCACGAGCACAAGAGAAAGATCAGAATTCTACAACTGAACAGGTGCATGATGTTAGGTAATACACAAGGGCAAGGATTGAATATATCAACGTGAATTTTTATAGTTAATAAAAGGGATCCAGAATTACTATGATTAAAATATCCAATATTATTTTAAAGTTTCTTTGAACTTTTGAATCACACATTAAAATGACAAAGAAGGTTCCAGCATGTCAGATGTCACAATTTCTTAGATATTGTAAATTAAAACAAGATACAGTATGTCCACACTACACAAAATTGTGCACATTCCCTGACACCTGTGGAAAAATGTGCACTTGTTTTATATGTGCCCACATTTTAAAAAAGGTATTAAAAACAAGATAGTTTTCAGAGGCACAGAATGGGTGTGTCTGTTCTCAACTCCTATTATGAAAACAAATTCACATTAGCCGGTAAAAAAATGCTACTAATGTAATTCATCACCACAAAGATGTTAGGGGTTTGAAGCACCTCTGATGTGAGAGGAAACAGAAGGAGCTGGGATTGCTCAAGTCAGGGCTGAAGAGAAGAGGGTAAGGACAAAGAATCAATGTGCATCAGTGTTTAATGGGAGGGTGTGTGCATGATGGAATCAGACTCTTCTCAGTTGATAGCCAGTGAAAAGAGGCAATGGGCACAACCTGAAATACAAGCAAATAGGAAAACTTTTCTTTCCTTTTTTCCCCATTAAATGAACACTGGGATGGGTTGTCCAGACAGGCTGGAGAATGTGTATCCCCAAGATATTCACAGCCTGACTGAAAAAGGCCTTAAGAAACCTGCTCTAGTCTACATTTTCCTGAGCAGGGAAGTTGGGCAGGACAATCTTCAGGGTGTCATCTGACCACAAATATTCTGTGATCCTATACTTAAATATAGTTCTATTCATTTCGTATATATTTATATTTGACAGGGACTTTTTAGTCTCAGTACAAATTCCAAGTAGTCTTGAGAGCTTTTCAGTATGCCTAGTTCTGCCTCATCAAATATTACTGTTATCTTGACTCCTAAGACGTTCCTTGGAGTTCTAAGTAGCACTTTGAAAGTACTAAATGATGCATTACAACACTACAAATTTCCTGCCTCTCAAAACCATAAAAAATTGTAAAACAAAACAACAAAAAATCAAACCATTTTACAGAAACATTTTAGATCTGGAGCACCAGTATCAGAAACATAGTCCTATGTACAGTAAATAACTCTTACCTATAATGACATGGAGATGCGCATCCCACCAGTAAAAACATATAAAATTCCAGTATAAACAGTACACAAATAATTCAGTAGTTTACTATTCAAAAGTGAACAGCTTAAGCCATTCCAGAACAGGGAAGGGATAACTTCCACATAAATAACAAATGTGTAAAGTATGACTCACTGATCTGGACAAGAGACAACTTGGAAAAGACAAAGTCATCAAATTCCCAGAGTGGCCTGGGCAAAGCTGAAAGGAAGAGACAGGTCCTAACTTTTTAAAAAGCAAGAGCTAGGCACCATGAAATCAAGCTCATAGGAGCCAGATTCAAAAGACAGAATAGGAGGTAATTTTTCACACAACAGATGGTAGAGTCACAGAATACTTTGCCAAAAAAGAAATTATTTGGATGGTGAAATTTTACATGGAATCAAGGGGATATTTGACAAGTATTTGGAAGAGACAGCTATAACAGGTTACTACATAGACAAACCTTTTAGCTACAGGCAGCCCCTCAGCTGATATACATTGGCCAAGAGTGCATTAGAAGAAAAGTCATGCATCATCATGTGCTTTTGTTTATTCTTCCCTCTACATCTCCTTTGGTCAAGTACCCAAGATAGGATAGTAGGATAATCAAGGATCTAAACGAGCAGAGTGTAGCTGATCCAATAAAGCAATGCCAGGATTTTGCTTGCTAAAGTAAAACCTGACCCTATCCAACCACTCAAATGGCTCAGAGACCTTTATCTCAGCCACAATCCAATTGCTTGTCACATTGTGATGCGCTGTTAATGACTACAGCACACATACTTACTTGAGAGGCACAAAAGGAATTTATCACTGGGCAAAATTATTGACTTTAGAGCAAACGAAGGATCCAACAGACCGACTGTATCAGTTACTAAAGACATTATTTTCAACTTGGTCTTCTTGTCACAAACACACAGTTTTCCAACACAAAGAATGTCAGAAAGCCCCTTTGTTCAAAAAAACTGTCTCTGATTAACTGCACTGAGTGCAACTCATTCGTTGGTGCAACTTATTGCCATGAAGAAAGGGAAGGGAGAGAAACACTGACTCTTTCACTGTAACTTAGAAAAACTGTAGCTATGTTTTTTCAAGTGCATTAAAATAAACCAATTTTGATTTTACTTATTCCATATTCAGGGAAATAATTACACCTCCAAGCACCTTTGGGTGGTTGCAGCCCTTCATATGGTTTACTCTATTTAGAGGTTCACAAAAATCAAATTTGCATGCTAGGAAAATAGAATACTAGAAGTACTAATAGAAATTATTTTTAAAAATGTAACCAGGTGTATTTCAGTTTTTTCCTGAAATTCTTCCCACCTTTGTTTCTCTGTGCACTACTTTGGTGTGTACGAACAGTCTGCTCTCCTCTCTATCTACCAGCTAATGTGCATTGTAATTACTGCAGATGTAATATGCTGTTATGAAAAACTGACAAGTACTTTGCTTTGAAAATGCTAAATTACTGAAAGGTTTGGACATATATTTCACTTCACCTTTAACTTAAGGTATGTTGGGTGGTAGATGGAAAACCTACCTTTGGTTTCTATAGCTACATTCAATATGCCACCTAGATTAAAATCCAACACTAACACATCCTTTCATGTTTTCCTTTCCCATTCTGCTTCAATCAAGCTGTAAAACTACCTGTTTTCTAAGAATCCATCCCAGTATCACTGAGAAGATAGTTTTGCCTTTCATCTAAATGAATTACTTTGCTGATCCTTTTTGCTTAGTTTAAGAATAACTGTTAAAGTTTAACATCACTATCATCATAAAAGCCTTCAGCTGTCAGGCTACATACAACAACAGAAATCTCTGACTTCTAAAGAAGAGAAAATTCCTGTGAACTTCAAGCACACAACCAAACAACATTAGAGATACAGTGTCTGTAACTCCAAGACTGGATAAAGAAGCCAAAGGTTCTACATTAGATTGTGAAATCTGATCTCTGAATTATTGCTATTCTCTTCCCCAACTCATCAAGCCTCTTTTCCCTCAAATCAGTGAGCAAAGATGCTTGGATACTCTGAGGATCATAAAATTCAGGACATGAAGCTAAACAATCTCTAATAATGTATTTTCCTGCCTTTACTTAGATGGATATGTTACCAGTTGGCTGTTGATGAGCTTGGTTCCATAGCCCCCACACAAAACTAATCTTTTACCTTCTGTTCCAATGCAAGCCGGTACTTCTGTTCTACCCTTTTGCATTTGTTGTACCAACTGTTTTCATCTGTGATGAAAGGAGGACCAATGTTCTCTGGAGTACTGCCTTCACTGCCACTACTGCCCAGTGTTCTTAGCTCTTCTTCATCACTGCTGATACTGTCAGAACTGAAGAATCATATTTATTAGCCAAGTCAAAAGCTGTGCTTATAAAAATGCAAATTTTCATTGAAATTGAACCATTGCATTTCTTAAAAAGCTCTGCAAACAAAAAAAAATCGTAACATTGGGATATGATGGATTACTAAATATAACTTGTATTTCAAGCTTTTGTTTCTATAGCCACATAGAAAATGGGCATAAATTTGTTTGTGATCTTCATCAATTTAGACAACTGTATGTGGGCTACCTTCCTAAGTACGAAGGGTAAATGCATCACAATATAATATCTAAGAAAGTGATGACTTAACCTTTTCTTCACGAAGAGTTGTATCTAAAAGATTTTGTTTCTTTAAAAAAAAAAAGCAGAAACCCAAAAAAGTGGTTGTAATTATGTTAAAGCAAGATAAACTTAAACCAGAATGTATATCTATGTTTATAGCAAAGATCATGTGCCTGTTACTTCACAGAATATATCTACCTACATAGTAAGTAGGCTCATTGTTAAAATATCTTCTTATCTTCCAGAATCAATGCATGCTAGAGAATGCAGACATCTGTCTCAAAGACAAGAATTTATCTTAGTCTAGAGAAGACAGAGGGGATGCATATAAATATCTCAAAGGCAGGTGTCAAGAGGATGCTGCCAAGCGCTTTTCAGTGGGGCCCAGTGATAGGAGGAAGAGCAATGGCCATAAACTAAAACATAAGAAGCTCCACCTCAACACGAAGTAGAACTTCTTTGCATTGAGGATGGCAAAGCACTGGCACAGTCCTCTCTGGGGACGTTCAAAACCCACCTGGACACATTCCTTCCCCAGGTGTCGCCTGCTACAGGTGACCCTGTCTTGGCAGGGGTTTAGACTGGATGATTTCCAAAAGTGCCTTCCAACCCTAACAATTCTGTGATTCTGATTTAACCCAGTACCTGTTTGAAAATATTCCCTTACAACTACATTTCCCCCTAACAGAATTTGCTAGGTTTTTATCAGCAGTGGTTTACATAACCCCATCATCCTGCCATGATAGAAACTGAATTACAACTTGTCACTAACATGTACAGCAATTTCACGAATACAAGCCGCACTGAGCATAAGCCGCATCGCTGGGTGTTGGCAAACATTTAGTTCTTTGTCCATAAATAAGCTGCATCTGAGTACAAGCCGCTCTGTCGTTCGCAGGGAGGACCCGCGTGCAACAAAGTTGCCAAATAGTAACAGAACCGTGGCAGGGCGGGGTTTACTGGCTCGGCTCGGGCCATGAGGGCTTGGGGCTGCTGACAGGGCTGGGTGGCCCAGCTCGGCGCTGCCACTCGGCGGGGCCGCTCGGGGCCAGTCACCACCACCGCTGGGTTCGCTCGCCCCAGCCTGGCGCTGCCCCGCGGTGGCAGGGGGGCACAGAGCCCGCTGGCACCCACGGCAGCGGTGGGAGGCAGGGATGGAGCCTGCCTGCTCCTGTGGTGGCGGCATGCGGGGACGGGAGCCCCCCGAGCCGCGGGGCCAGCAGCACGGAGCCCCCCTGAGCTGCGGGGCCAGCAGGAGAGAGCCCCTGCCTCCCCCCGAGCCACGGGGCCAGCAGGAGGGAGCTGCCCCGCCTTCCCCACCCCCTGTGCTGCCTGCACAGAGCAGCTCCACCCGCCGCGCAACAGAGTAACCAATTTGTAACAACCGCGTAAATGCAGGGTTTTACTGGTAGGTGCTCGACTTTGCAGTTTGCACTGACTCGGTTTGCACTCCCAGGGTTGAAAATGTCAGAAAATTATTCACATATTGGCCGCTCCTGAGTATAAGCCGCATTTCTGGTGTGGGAGCAAAATTTTGGTCAAAACGTTGCGGCTTGTATTCGTGAAATTACTGTAAACTAGTAAAAATTTCAGGAGAGCAACTAGGATATTTCATGTTCAGTCGTACATCTTCAAGACTATTCCTAACTGCTTATCTCATTTTGGTAAACTTAACAATAGAAAACATAATTAATTTCCGTGCTTTTTGGTGATGTCAAATTGCAACTTGATTTATTAGATAGTGAGAATTCTTTTGATTATTAATCATAAGGCTGATCAGAGCAGCAAAATGCAGCTAAAAAGTCAGTTTACATAGCGTCTAGTCACGACTTTCTGTTATGTGCTAATGGCTTATACTGCCTAAGTCATCTTACATTTATCAGGATACATATAATTTTTATTTACAAAATAACTGCTTTTTATTTTTATGGCTACATAGAAAAGGCCTAAGAGAAAGAACAGCTTGGTCTGGTGATCATCAAAGGAGATGCAGCATTTGTTTCCCACTGAACTGTTATTCTGAATCAAGGAAACAAAATGAGCATGACTCATTTCGTGAGTCATGTAACAATTCCAACAGTCTGAAAGAGTGAGGTAGCTGAGTGTACAGGTTTGTACTTAGAGATAAATAACATTATGCATATGAAATGAAAAATAAGAGGCCAAATAATAAGTAAAATTTTGCCAAGGAAATAAAACTTTAAAAAGCAGAGTAAAGCTAAAAGGTACCTTTGGGTGAACTTCAAGTATGGTGTATAATCTATGACAGCTGGATAGCTTCCATCCAATCCCTCACCCTTCAGACAAAAACTGATAAAACAGAGCAACAACAATAAGTTTATTAAAAGAAAGTTAAATGACAGTGACAGTTGAATATTACCAACCTGAAACTTCATTCTTTGTAATTTTTTGGAGCTATAAGCACTAATTTTTAAACATTCACTTTTAATAATACAGAGAGATGGCAAGAGAATAACAGGAAACCTAACTGAAGCAGCAGAAACAGAAGAATTATGGATAAGCTTGGAATTTTCCACATTTAACATAATTTAAAAGGTACGCAGAATGCTTATATAACCATTCTACTAAGTAAAAAGTAATTTTCTCAAAAATATTTCAGGGTCTTTCTCCTTTCAGACACTTACAGGTGCTGAGGTGCAGGAAGCTGAGGAACATAAATGAACCTAACTTTTGGAAAATGTTCTTAAATGGCTGTAGCTTTATAAAACTTCAATTTACACTGTATTCTTTTTTTTTGTACTGGAAATAAATTATTGCATTTCAACCATGTTTAATTATCACAGAAGTGACAAAACTATCATGATTCCCTAAGGCTCATATTTCTCATTCCTCCTACCTCTGTTATTGATAAACAGATTCTAGTAAGTCACAGCTTTTGCTAACTGAATTTCAAAGTGCCATTTTTGACAATGCAGTAATTTTAGTGCTATCTGGGAAGTATATCTAAAGGGCTGTCAGTTTTTCCCTCCCCCCAAAAAAGAAAAACAAAGCAAAAAAGCACCCCTTCAAGATCACAATTACCTAATTCCATATTGCTGTCAGGGGAGAATATAAAATCAGATTATGTTCTCACACAAGCTCTCTCATCTCCAGCCCAAACTTATTTACAACTCCACATAGATAAGCTAGCCAACATTTATAAGAGACACTGAACTGAAAAAAAATCTCATATATGACATGCAAAGAATGGCTATGGCTTCTCAGCCATTCAAATCACAATACTATGAAGGCTCTGCTCAGTGGTGCCAAACAATAGGACAAAAGGCAACTGGAAGAAACTGATGCATAGAAAATTCCACCTGAATCTGAGGAAGAACTTCTTTACTGTGCAGACCAAGCACTGGAACAGATTGTCCAGAGAGGTTGTGAAGTCCCTTGCTGGAGATATTCAAGAACCATCTGGACACAATCCTGTGCCGTGTGCTCTAGGATAACCCTGCCTGAGCAAGGAGGTTGGATCAGACAACCCACTGTGGTCCCCCCCAACCTGAAACATACTGTGATATGTGGCACAATAAAAACATTCCTGTAGTGCTAAGCTCCCACTTTGCTCATTTAGACTCTTAAAAGCTGCACTGACAAAATGTAAAGGTCTTCAAGAGCCAATCAGTAATCTGAACACCATTAACAGTTCCTTTATATTAGAAATCAGAGGACAAAGAAAGAACGAGTACAGTCATACAACTAAGCTCTCATACTCTAGTATGTAACATCAAGCTTTTGAGAGACAAATACAGTCAACTAATGACTATTTATGAGAGGATTTATATACTACAAACCTAATCTTGCAATGGTTATTCATGAATAGCTGTAGTCTGCCCAAGAGTAGGGCTAATGCAGAAGTAGTTTAATTTTAGATTATGTAAAGCTTGAACTAATAAAATCTGGTAATTTCTCTTGAATTTTGCTGTACACAAGGCTAGCACTCTTATCATCCTGCAGTACTCTTCTGTTCTTCCAGAACATATGTTGAGGATGTAATTAAGCCAATCTAATGATACTGTGATGAAAAAAGAAGCTATCCTGTCTTTTCAGCCTCTCCTTTGCCATTTTTTCCTTTTTTTTTAATGCAAACATGAAATTTCCCTCCTTACAGCGGTATTGGCACTTATCTGACTCCACAGTGGTTCAGCAGCCATCAAGACCTGCATTTTTAGGTTGTTTCCTTTTTTTATCCTTTTTCCATCCAGTTGCAGTTCCACAGCTGAACTAAATGCTCTTTGCATCAGGAAGGGAAAACATTGCTCATTCTTTATTTGTACCTTTTCTTCTCCAAGCATTATTCTCCCATAATCTCTGCTACTAATAGGATGCTTCTATGAACCAAACTAGCTAACAACAAAAGAACTATCCAGTCCTCTTCTGGTGATGTTTTTTCATTCTTCAACAATTTAAGCTGGCTCCACAGAAGGGTCCAACAAGCCTGGCACAGAGGTACATAAACAGCAGTAAATATCTGAAGGGCCTTTTGGCAATGGTCAATCACTCAATGCATCCAGCAAGGCTACTATTCTGTTTTCTGGCACTTCACCTCCTATACTGGTTTGTGACAAGCATTAATGCTGCTGCAAGGTAAATACCAACAGTGAACTGACAGAAGAATGAAAAACTGCATTATGAGACTCCTTTTCCTTGTGCTGAATTATGAAACTCTCTGCCAGCGGCTCTGCCCAAGGCTAAATTGGCCCAACCAAGCATATTAACAAGGTCTTGCACCAGCCAGGTTCTATTTTTTTACAGGCACTGTAATTTTTATGTATTGCTGATATGTATTGCTTTTTAATATGTATACATATACAGACACATTGTCTTGGTTTTTTTATTACCTAGGGTGTGCTTGCACATTTGTTACCTTAAAAGTACAGAATTAATAATATAGGAAAGCCCACAAAAGCCTGGCTAGAAGTTGCAAATGTCAATTAACATAAGCAACTCAGCTGCAGGTAATTTTAACACAAGTTGATACTAAATGGTCATTTTTAGGTTATGTTTTTCAAATTCAGAAGTGATAAAGATTACCTTCTACATATACTGTTACAATGCTGTCCTTGAGTTCCAGGATAAACCAAACACTTAACCACACAGTTTCCTTTACAATATAAAAATATCTTTAAAAGATGCCACATCTACAAGCTTCATTTAATAGCTTTGAAATATCTTCTGCAATTAAACTTCTGATTCCTTTTAGGATTTTGATACCTGAAAAAACTACTCCATAATCATGCAGTTATATAAAAGCATAACTTGGTCTTATCTAGAAGAGCCATTCAAGATCTCTCTCTCTTGCCCACTTTTTCACTCCAACCTAAGTTTCGTCTCTCAAACTACCATGGGAATTTAAGAACGTTTTCCATAATGCATTAATTTATAAGTATTTTTCCTGAGCATTTTGTTATGAAGCACACAAATACAGTACCTGAAATCAATTGCATTGAGTCCCAACAGCATACCAGCAAGCATATTTGCTTCTTCACCAAGAACAATTGCTCCATCTTCATAAAATCTCCTTCAATTAAAAAAAAAAAAATTCAGCATTTTTCATATTTAACAGAAAACTGAAGAAATCCAGTTTAAATAAAAACAGTTCATGAACCCCAGAGGCATTCATATTTCATTTCAAATAAAGCAAACTAATAGACTGCATAGTACAAAACATCACAATCTTAAAGCACAGAAGAATTTAGACACAAGCAAAAAGAATTTTCAGTATCAGTCCTATGAACTAGTAGGACAGGATGGATAAAATGCAAAAAAAAATTATAAAGTTACCTTGTATTTTACCTCTAAAAGGAAGAATTTGTGTCATGTACATAAAGAAATAATGATTCCATCACATGTCAAGAAGTTCTCTCTCACAATTGTACTTGCAGGTTCTTACAAAGTTCAACATTCAATTTTCATTTTTAATAGCTGATCTTTTTTTAAAAAAAAATTAAAATCGGCTATTTTTCAGATCGTTTACATTTTCTTAAAATATCGCACTCTAGAAGGTCACCAGAATTCACCTAAAAATTACATGTGGCAAGAGGGAAACCAAGAGGTGTTCAGCACCAAAGGGAAGTTTGATATGTCACTTACTAACAACTGAGATGCACAGTTCACTTTTACATTCTAGCAGTGGATGAATGCAAGAAGGTGCCAGATTACTGAATACAATCTATATTTCAGACAAATACCAGCAATACTACAAAACTCCATCTGTTTTAAGAATTGCATGAAAGCTTCTGGATGGTTCAGAGAGACCTCCAGTTGGCTGCATGGTGAACATCCAGAAAAGACATGTTTTGAGGCACAGGTCCAGAAATCGAATTGTGTTATACTGCATGCTGTGAGAAGTTCCACTTTTGCAGCTTTGTAAGAGACATCCGTTCATTATAAGGAGATGAGTTGCCCAAGATCTCGAATGTTCTTAGTACAAAGAAGAAATCTGTAAGACTTCCTCTCAGAAGACAGATATTATAGTCCTGATAGTGAGGCTAGGAAGTACAAACTCAGCTCTATACTCTCTGACTTCAGGAAGGGCATTAGGAGGCTAAGCTGGCTGAGCCAAAACACTGAGCTAGAGGGACTCCACAGTCTGATTCAGCACAGTGACTTATTTGTGAACAAACAGCAGTGCCCCCAGCACATGCAGATTACCAGCCATTTCATTGGCATTTGTAAAATCACTGCCAGGTACCAGTCTGCACTGAGCTCTTGTAAAATAGTGCCTAGGAAGAAATCACACAGAAAGGAGAGGGCACACCTTCAATGGTGAGATGCAGAAGTTAGCCTGGCAGTGACAGTGTTAAAGACAGCTGCAGCAATCCAGCCAAAGCAACAGTCCCCTTGGAAAACCCACAAATCTTCATTCAGTGCTGTAAACTTGACATCTCACAACACAACAGCCTGCTTTAATTTAAGAGTCTAACCATTCATTAGAACAATAATTCTGTGCCCATACTTAATCCAATCCCTCTTCCAAGTGCAATATGCACATCCAGCACTAAGAATGTGCTGTTTCATTCAAGTACTAACTCCAGGCACCTAAACACAACAGTGAGGTTTAAAGAGAGCTACCAGCATGATAGATAATCTCATATTCTAACACAAGAAATTTATAGTTTATACAAATAATTATTAAATAGGCATACAGAAAAATAAATTATTTACAATGCTAAACAAATGATGCAAAGCATCACCCAAAAATCAGGTCAGTTATTAGGTATCTGAAATCCCACACGGGAAAAGAAAATATGTCCATTGTTGCTAGTGGGTCTGAAATCCACACAACCAAAACCTGAAAATGTAATTTTTATTTCCATTAGATGTATTTTAAAATATTACTTCAAAAGAAACTTTGCACTTACTATGTTTGGAATGCAAGAGAAGTTGTTTCCAAAAGCTATACCACTGAAAGAACATTCAAATATATTAAACATTAACATGTTCAAATAAATGAATTTGAAACTGCTATTCAAATAAAACCATTGCTATCCACTAACAAACTACACTAACAAAACAGGGAAAAAGAATGTGCTACTTAACTACATAATTTGTGACCCTACTCTTCCTCATCTTGTTCTCAAAAATGCATGTGACTTTTCAGTTTGAAGCAGCATGAGTAAATCTTTTCCAGATTTTCTTTGGTTTATGTGCTTCTTGTCTACTATAAATGCAAGCAAATCTGGGTAAAATAAGACAACAGGTTTTGAAACTGCAATGAAATGGGATGATTACCTAGTTGTGTTTCAAAGTCAGATTAATACTGGCAAAATATATGTAGACCTCTGGACAAATATTAAAACAAATAATACTCTAAATGAACAGAAGTCCTTACAGAGAAAATTCTTATTGTTCTAATAGCCCATTCATTATATCAAAACTTCCAACATAAAGTTCAACATAAAGTACATTTTACAGATCCACCTGTATTCAGATAACTTCATCAAAAATCTGTAAGACATACTTGTTACGAGATAAAATATCATCTAATAACTACATTATCTAAACCAGTCCAAAACTGTCAGAGTATTCTTTGTCACAAAGCATATTCTTGTCCCTGTTTTTATCATTAAAAGTTAAAACAAGAATCTGTTACACATTTTTCTTATTATAGCAAGAATTCTAGCTATGCCTGATCACTAATTCTGCTACTCTACAGTTCTCAAGAGGTTCCTGGAATTCTCTTCCTTTTTTCTTCAGAAAAATTTACTACAAAAATTATTTTTTACTGAGTCCTTAGGCTTTCTATCAATTTTGAAAGGAATACCACATCTATCCTTACTACACCACAATTTCAGATTGAGTTCCTACTTTAGAGAGGTTTTCTTTGCTTTTGACTTTTCAAGAATTTCAGCCTTACTTCCATATTTTTAAATCATTAAAAGATTTTAAATTTTGCAGTTCTACCCATGCTAAAACCAAATCCACACTGACTCTAGATAATCTTTCACTAGGTTACAGGTCTTTTATTAATGACATCCTTTACCATACCAATCAAGTGCACCATTCACTTCCAAACATAAGTCCCTCACTTAAACAACATTTACTAGAATATTGCAAAAATAAAATTCTTGTAGACCTGGTTGTTTTGAAGTCCCTCAGAGCTGTAGAAATGTATTCAGACAAATGTTTTTCCATAAGTGCTACTCTTATCCATGCTCGACCCTGCAAGACAAAACAGGTATCAAATATTTAAGCATTACAGAAAGAAACAATTTTACAATCTGAAAACTAGCACCACTGTTTTATCTGAGTAAATGACTGATTAACAAAACTAGCATTAAATAGAAACAGTTGCTATGATATACTTCATTATAGCAATAATGAAAAAAAAATGCATTCTTACAAGGACATGAAGTTTATTGTGAAATAAAGTTACCCAAAATTTTAAGGAGGGGAGGAGAGACCTTTCATTATATGCTCCAGTTGTTTGAAAAGCTCATGTATGGGAGAGGCAGTAGATTAGGGTAGAAAGGTTCACATTTTAAAAAGAATGTATTGGAAGCATCAAGTTGTTTCCACAGTAAAGTAGGAGCAACCTGTCCTCAAAGTGATTCTCTGTGTTCATTCAAATATTTTAGGGATTTACATTAAAAAATGAGTTGTGCAATATTTTTTCCCTGCAGTAACAACATTATCATAGAAGGTGCACATAAAATACAGGTATGAAATCAAATCCAAGAGGCATAAATCTTGTAGAATCCAAAAGCAAAACTTTACTCAAACAATTCCATAAACAACAGTAATAACTTAAAAAAATAACCCTTAGAAAAGCACATTTGCTGTGTTTGCAGGTCTAGTGCACAGGACTGTAGCTTGCAAAAGAGAGACATTTCAATGGCTGCCACAGTTATGACTGTGCTTTTGAGAACATCGGGAACATTTATTGTAAACCATATAAACTTGAAACAATTGTGTAAGTAATAAGATGTGCTTATGCTTAGTATATTTGGTGCTCATAGGCATCTAGCTGACTATCACTACAGACATTCTACCAGAATCAGTAGTAGATTATAATCCTACTTCCGGGTGACCTAACTGTGGTCTTCTAGGGAGCCTACAGGAAAGATGGGGAGAGACTTTTTACAAGAGCAGGTAGTGACAGGAAAAGGGAGAGTAGCTTCAAGCTAAAAGACAGTAGGAAGATGTCTCTGCCCACAGCAGTGGGACTGGAACTAGATGGTCTTCAAGATCCATTTCAAACCAAACCATTCCAAAATTCTATGAAATGCTAAATAAAATTGCTTTCATAAATACCAACAGCACAGCAAAAGGATTATCATAGACTGCACTGAAATTAAAAGGACATTTACTGGGATAGATGCCTTTATGTTGCATTAATTTAGAACATGACTGAAACCATGAAACTGATGATGTTGCTTAGCTAAGGACTAAAGCCTATGCACCTCCAGTGGAAGCAGAGCCAACCAGCCCTGGCAAACCCTTGCTGACAGACTGAGAAGGATACTTATTTGGACCACTAGTCAAACTGATGCATATGATGAGTATCTGTGTCAGCATGCTCTTCATCTTTTCATATCCAGACTTCCAAAATATTCCCCCAAAAAACTGAACACCATTATCCACACTCACTGCTATTTAGCATGAAGTATTCCACAGAGTAATAGTATTTTTTTATTTATTTATAAGAATATTTCAGAAAATAGCGTTGCATCTTATTATCGACTGAATTTAAATATTCATATCTATTCAAATTATCTCAGAATTCAGAAAGACCTTCAAAATAATGAGCTGATCACAGCTATTCTATCAGTGTATAAATTGTACATGAAATAAAATTATTGGGAAGGGAAAGAAAAAAAATCATCCAATTTCTACAATTTTAATATTTCTTAAGTATGTGCACAAGACTTAATTTCCCTTAAAATAGTATGTTTTCAAAAATTATGTAACGTAAAAAGTCTGAGGACAATCATTTCATAACATAACACAATCATAGAATAGAGAATTTTTTCTACTGAATAAGAAATCTTAAAGCAAAGATATTCTGATTTAAAAGTGGGGCTTTTTAAAAGCAAATATTTATTAGACAATTTAAAAATAAATCAAACAATGAAAAAAATAAGTAAGCTAAATACTATGGTTTTTTTCAGGTACAGAACTGTCACAGCAATGTAATAAAGAAGTCACTTTAGCCTTTCTCTTCCCTACCTTAGCTCTAGAAGAACCGACATTCTCCATGTTCTCAATACTGCAGATGCAATTGTGAGAGACTTTTCGGCAAGCTACGCGAATGTAGTCCCAGAAACTACGAGGACTTTCATAGCCGAACCAGGTGATCTGACCTTAAATCAAAGCACAAGATACAGGAAAATTCATGAACCTCCCTGTCTGCTTATTGGAAATAAATGTACAGTAATTTCACGAGTATAAAGTGCACCAGAGTATAAGGCACACTTCCGGGTATTGGCAAATTTCCGAACTTTGTCCATATAAGGTGCACCGGAGTATAAGGCACAGGTTTTTTTGCAGCGAGGATCCACGTGCAACAAAGTAACGAATTAGTAATGGAATTGTGCGATCACAGGGTATACTGGCTTGGCTCAGGGCCAGGCGGACTTGGCTCGGGGCTGCTGTGGGTTCGTACTTCCGGGTTGGCAAATTTCTGAACTTTGTCCATATATAAGGTGCTCTGGAGTATAAGGCGCACTTCTGAGTTCAGACCAAAATTTTAGTCAAAAGGGTGCGGCTTATACGCGTGAAATTACTGTAATTAAATTCTCCCTGATATGCTGCCTTCACTGAAAGGATTTTATACAAACAAGTCCATGAATTCCTACTGAAAACTGACTCACAGATGTAAAAGAGGTTGCATCATGCCATTATGCAGCTTACGCTGGTTTGAAAGTGATGCAAAAAGAGAAGTTTAGGGCTTTGTGTATATATGTGTATTTTCCTGAGGTTTTTTCTTGTTATTATGCTAAAATAATACTTGAGTCCTTCACAGAACTCTTCAATCATAACAGAGCACAAACTTGTGACTTAAAAATATGAGGCAAGAAGTATTTATGCTATTTCTATAGGTAGTATATATATTTCACTAATACAGACAAGTAGAGAGAATTTTGTTCTTAAAAAGCTTATATTAATAAAAATTTAAAATACCACATTGCTGTGGTAGTGTTATCTTTATCTAAGGAGCAGACTGGAATTTTTCAAATTGTACTTTCATTTGAAGAGAAGTTGATGCATAAGCAAAAAAGTCTTACAGTCACAATTTCTTTTGAGTATACAGAGAACATACCCTCAGAAGCTGAGTGAAAATAATTGAGCAGATCATTACCTCTTCTGGAACTACAACCAAAATCCTTCATGTTTTTTTCAGTTTGCAATGTATTGCACTTAGAAAATGAAAACCAAAACTACACAGCACTTGCAACATCTCCACATAAATTTCATCAGCAGCACAACAGTTCAACCCTGTTTTTCAGGGTGAACAGCACACTGTTCTCACTTTGGACATACCTGCAAACAGGTATGGAACAAGTAAGTTTAATATTGTCCTCTAGTGACTGCCAGCATTGCTATGTGCAAAACCTTGTCTCCATATACAATGTGATTTTCTTTTGAAGCTAATTTTCTCTGATTTGAAGTCCTGAATTGCACTTAAGAAGCTTTACTAAAGTATGAGAAAGACTTCTAACTCTTTTTTGTAGAAAGCTCAGATTTTAAGTAAGAATACATTAGTGTGATACTGCAAATCATACATACTGAAAATAAAATCCAAAACATGCATTTTTATCTGACATGACTAGATTCAGCTTCAAGCATAGCCAAAGTAGTGTCAAAGATCTGCCCCTATGAGTTGAAGACATTCAAGTGGCAGGTTCTTCTTCCCCTAGAGGGTGCATGTCACTTGACTTTGTGGTCCATCTGCTTCCTTCACATTAAATTAAATTACATTAATTTAATTACATTAATTAAATTCAAAGCATGATAAAAGACTTTAAAAATACAAAAAAGGCACAAGCAGGAAGTATTAATATATAATACCCAATATGCCAAAGAAAAAATACAACTCCAAGGTGCCACATTTACTGTAGTTTTAGACCTGCACAGCTCTAAGGACTAAAATAAAAGAAATTCCACAACCTAAGTGCTTTTACAAACTTATTATATTTGTTGAAATGTCAAGTTTAGTGGACAGCAACAAAAATTTAACAGCATTTCAACAACACAAAAAAGCTACAGATATTTTTCATATTCTTCACCAAACTAAAAACATTTCTGCCCTAGAAATTATACCTATAAAATAAAATGAAGCTAGAGTGTAAAGATGACTTCACATCATCAATTCCAGGTCCAACTAATAAAGGCAAGTGTATGACATATTAACTTCTGTGGCATTTCCCAAACTATCTTAAAGGCAGAATATATTTAGCAAAAAAGTTTCACTCCAGTTTTCTGAAGCTGCTGATGAAAGGCAATTCCTTTTACAATTGAACATCTGAAAAAGACATGGTCATTTAAAACAAGAAATAACGTTACAACAGAAATCCATAGCAGCACACAGCACTTACTTGGTTTACACCGATCAAGAAAGCCAGCTGGCCAGAATTCAACATACTGTGACATTACAGTGGGCATCCATCTCATTCCAGTTCTGTGAGAGTGTGCAACAGCTTTCAGACTTCAGCAGGAATTTTCTTCACTTGAAGGCCACAGCCAGTTCAGCACCTTTTGTGAACCAAGTCTCCTACATTTCACTATTCTGTCCCTATAACTTTAAACCTTGCCCACACTATATAATCATATAATCTCTTATATAATCTCAAGAAAAACTTTCTCAACCAATCTATACACAGAAAAATGTTGGAAAAGACTAAGAATAGTGAGAATGTGTTTTAAGAAATACTGAATAAGATATTAAA
Source organism: Catharus ustulatus (assembly GCF_009819885.2). Lineage (NCBI taxonomy): Eukaryota > Metazoa > Chordata > Aves > Passeriformes > Turdidae > Catharus > Catharus ustulatus. Next base: position 22,281,448 of record NC_046221.1, on the reverse strand, counting down.
CTATAGATTTACTGAAATTTTAAAAGCCTCCAGCATGTGAAATTTTATTTGGCCCTCAAAGCATTCGATGCACACAGCCATAAGAAGCCTCAAGAATGAGAAATGAAACAGCTCCCACTACTCAGCACTTGTCAGGCTTTACCTGCAGTACTGTGTCCAGTTCTGGTCTCTACAATTCAAGGACAAGATCTGACTGAGAGGGTCCAAAGGAAGGTCACAGAGATGTTCAAAGGGCTGCTTAACCTGTCCCATGAGGAAAGACTGAAGGCATTAAGTTTTTTCTCTCTAGGGAAGGTTCAGTGGGAAACTCATCACAGTTTTCCAGTACTTAAAAAGGGTGAAGGCTCCCTCATTACAAGGAGCCACACAGAAGACAAGAGGCAACACATACAAGTTGCACTGGGAGAGGTTTCATCCCAAGAAAGAAATCTTTTACAATAGGAACCAAAATTCACTGTGACCACATCCTCAATGATGTGGTTGAGTTTCTACTGCTGATGGTTTTCAAGATGTGATTGAACAAGGTGCCAGATACTCTCATTTAGACTCCCATGCTCAAATGATTGGACCAGATGATTTTTCAAGGACCCTTCCAACCTGGCTTGTTCTATGGTTTCAAAATCATATCTAAATTTTTAAAGATCTCAACAAAATTGAAAGCTAGTTTTAGTATAGAACTTACATTCTGTAAAAGTATTAAGGAAAGAGGAAGTTTCTCAGGACATGCACAGGGCAAAGAACGTGGTCTCTGCTGTGAAGTTCATATGTCATCTGAAGACATAGAAGCTGACAGCTATTCCAACAGAAATGATGTTGGTTTTGTCAGCCAAACAAAATTGTTAGGTAAGCATGGAAGCTGCACGTGTAATATTAAACACTGTTCAAATAAATTCCATTCCTGTCTACAGAACTGCAATGCAAATAGAAAAAATATTGTTTTTTTCTTTCACCACATTTTTGCATACTTCTGCACACCTATTTCAACCTACATCAACCCGTTTCTGTTCCAACAACTAGATACAAACATCTATAGCTATTGCAGATCCTTTACATGCCCAAGAAATTCTTCAAATAAGATTAAACAGTTTTATCCCTATTCAATCACAGTCCAATTTAATTTACAAAGTTCCATAGTTGCAAAGAAGTAATGACTAGGACACTCCGAGGTAGACAGGTTTCCTCCAGGTTTTCCCATATTATTTAGTTTGCAGCAAATTTTTCTATCCAATAAAAAGTAAGTTTTAGTGAAACTTCTCGCTAATAAACTGGTGCAATCTTTGAGGAATTTCTGAGATACCTACCCTTATTCTGAGCCTACAGAATGGGTCATTAAATACTTCAGTAATTCATAAAGTGAGCCCTCTAAGACAACTATAAATTCATTTATGGTTTTTCTTCATACAAGAAGAATGAACTAAACCACAAATTACACAAGAGCTCTCTTGTTTCTTCTTAGTCAAAAAGAATAACAGATCACTCTGTGTGTATAGATACTAAATCTAGTACTAAAAGCTATTCTGCTAAGAACATTTTTGCACCAAATAAAGGGCTACCACAGCTGTATGTTTATTTTGTCTTTTTCATTATAGTAGTGCCTTTAGTTCTTATACCCTTAACCTACCTTTTTCACTCCCATTATATCACTATTACCTTAATTATTTAATCCAGCAGACTTTTTTCTCTCAGAACAAAGAGCATTACAAACTGTATTTTACTTACTCAAAGAATTCCTAAAATTTAGGAATTAAATAGACTGGATAGATAAAAGCAGTTTCTATGGACAACCCTAGCAGAAACTTTTGACATGTTTATAGCGCCTCCTGAACGTACAGCAAAATAGGCACACAAAGTTGTGAAAATGTCAAAATAGAATGGTACAGTGTATCTTTGTGTATCCTCGTGGTGGTACATACAAGTAAGTGTACAGATGACAAGTGTGCTCGCAGTAACCATGATATGCAAAAATTACAAAAGTCACAAGAAAGATGCTCTAGAAACATTTACACACTGACACCTGACACTATCTCTAAACACACATATTGGCTAGCAGTTTGGACAGCAAATATTTTTGCTGCGCACAGGGTATTACACTGAAAATATAGTAAGTCAGCAAATACATTCAGAAGACCAGTTTCCAGAGATATGTTTAAGATGATGGCCATAGAAATCTACAATAGTTATTCATGTTTTTCAGTACTAACTCGACACTAACATAAAGTGATAGGAAAAGGCAGAAAATAATACAACCTAGTTATATAGTAAAGATATCAAAATACACATCTCTTTGAAATTACTTAAGATTTTAAATCAGCTTGGATATATCTGAGATCAAACCCCAAGCTGCTGAACACTTTTGACGTGCATCTCTGCACTACCCATATATACTTAGGTGATCTGATAAAAAAGACACTTACAGAAAAATCTGTGGCCAGAAATGAAAACAAGAAACCATACAGATGACTGCTTCATGAAGATGACTGCTACTTGAAGTTGCTGCTTCATGTGCCCAGTAAAGAATGGGCAAGAATGGAAAAAAATCCAAACAACTATATCAGAAAAAAAAGAGTCCTGAAATTATTTCCCTTGCTTTAAAGATTATCAAAAACACATTCATTTGTACAAAAATTTGTAAAATCACTTTCAGAACTATAGGTCTTATCTGGACCTTCAAATACATTGTCCCAGAGTAACACTTAATCTCTGCTGTATTGTAAAACCATGCAAATGCTTATTCCAAAGAAGAAATAAAAGAGTACAGTAATTTCATGATTATAAGCCGCACCATTTTGACTAAAATTTTGCTCCCAAACCGGAAGTGCGACTTACATTCAGGAGCAGCTTATATATGAACAAATTTTGGAAATTTCCCAACCCGGAAGTCTGAGCCAGCAGCAGCCCTGAGCCGAGGTGGAGCCCACCCGGCCCCAGGCAGCGGGGCAGTGGCGGCACTGCCCGGCCCTGGGGGGGCGCGGCGGCGGTGCCGGCCAGGCATGCCCCTCTCCCTCCTCCCGGAGGCGCCAGCCAGGTACGCCCCTCTCCCTCCTCCCAGTGGCAGCAGCCAGGGATGCCCCTCTCCCTTTTCCCAGCGGAACCGGCCAGGCACACCCCTCTCCTGCTTCCTGGAGACACCAGTGGGCACACCACTCCCCTGCCTCCTGGCGGCAGCGGCGAGCAGGGCCAGGGCCACTCCCTAGCGGCCGCCCCGAGCAGGGTCGAGCCAGTAAACCCCATGATCCCGCGATTCTGTTATTAATTGACAACTTTGTAAAAGTTGCAAAATGCAAACGAAAGTGCGGCTTACAATCTGGCGCAGCTTATATATGGAGGAAAAATGAAACATTGCTGACACCCCGGAAAGTGCAGCTTATAATCGGTGTGGCTTTGTAATCTAATTAGTCACTCCTCTGTTTTTCTGTTACTTCTTCTCTCCTCTCTTTTCAAGATTTTCAACTGCCCTGTCCAGTAGCATCATATCTTGCCAGCAGGGATGCTGCACAGTTTACTTCAATGACATGAAAGACACATGCCTTATACCCTCCTCACTACAATCTTTTGTCTACTCCACTTTCTCAATACATCCAACACTTGTAGGAAGTATCAGGTATACTGCATATGTAGTGTTACACAGTACAGGGAAATAGTTCTTCACTTTCTAGAGCTTAAGGCAGTCCCTTAAAAAACAGTTAATACAGCTTGCTCAAACTCTCTCATCCCTAGGGCAATTCAGACTTTTTTACTGTCTTTTACTGTCAACAGCCACCTATTCCTGACTGATATTTACTGGCAGTACTGGTTCTGTAAGGTAGTGCCATAGCATATTATGTTACCATTTTTGGAACTATTTTGGTGCCAAATGTGCCAAGTCTTCTGTATCACATGAACAGATACATATATTCAAGCTGCATTTACAGACCTCTATTGTGTGAGCTGGTTTGTTTATGCCAATCTTATTTTACTACTAAGCAAATACCCACTTGTAAAATATTCTTAAGAATATGAGCAGTTGGGGTAAAAAAATGCATTCATGGGGAAAGTAATGATTTTTCTGCCTGTTTGACTTCTTGGTCTGGCTCACTACAGGACCCTGTGAAGACCACAGCCAGGAAAGGTAAGCACAAAGTCAAAGTTGGGCAGTAGGGTGAGAATAAAAATCTGCAGCAAACTGCACTGAGTTTAAGACATGTCACGGAGATTTACATTACAACTGGACAATTAATGAGTAATCTATAGCAGTCCTACTTTGAACAAGAGGTTGGACTGGATGACATTCTAAAAACTTTCCAAAACCTAATTCTTCAACAAGAGTGAATTTAGAAAACCAAATCAACAAAACCATTCATGGTGTTTAAATAAAAAATGGTATTTCATTACTCATTTGCTACTAGGAGTATCAGATCAGGTACCTCTACCAAAAATCCCTTTTACATGGCTCTTGTGTTTTTACAATTACCATTTTTCCTAGAACACCTAGGAAGATAATGCTTGGAGAACTACTACAGAATTTTTAATTGCAATGGTTTTAGACTAAGTGTAAAATCCCTGTAGCTGAATTCTTTTCCCTTTTAAATAACAATCCCACTTCCTGCCATTTTGGGTCTTGGTTTTTTTTTTTTTTTCTGGATCCTAATTAAGGTTGAAACCAATAAACAGGAACAGTAACTGTATTCCATCAAGTCTGTTCTTTGCCCCTTATCAATACATTAAATTTAATGTCAGAAAAGCTACCAGTAAAAGCTTTCTAGTAAAAGTAAATGTCACACTTTATAACGTAAAATAAGTTTTGGGTTTTTCTTCCTTCCACACCCAGTACTTCCAAAGGAAGCTAAAGATTAAGAACTGTTGTTTGCCATGGCCTTAAGAAAGTAAAATTCTATCCACTTAAACTCACAAATCCATTTAACTACACTGCCATGAGATTATCCTGACAACTCTGATACAATGAAGCTATTTATCTTACCATAGACAACCAGATCAAATGTGTTCTGCCAGCTTCAAAATACTTTATACAACCCACTGCAATCACCAGTCTGCTTTTAGTCTATTCCTACTGACACAAAGTATGCATTCAGAATATATAAATAAATTCCAGCAATAAAATACAATTTCTTTCAAGTCCCAAGTTGTAGAATAGATACCCTCTTAAAATTTGAAGCATCATGGTACATTTCTTATCTCAATTTCTATTTTATTATTTAAAAATCTTCAAAAATTACATGCAGTCAACTAGCTTATTACCAAAACATTCTCCGTTTGCAACACAATCCACAAGTTTCCACCTTTTTCTGTAATTTTAACTCTGCAAACTTAGAAAACCATACTAGCAATTACAAGGGGAAGAATGAAACAAAAATTTAGCTATTTGAATTTCTCCATTTCTTACATAAAATTATTTTTTACTTGCAAATTCCATTTGCCAACCTGTCAAGGTTTCTTCTCTGTACTGCCTATCCTGAATAAAAGACTATGAAGCAAAAGAATGCTGAAAAAAAAAATTAACAATGACTTTTACACAAATATTGCTGAAGCTGGAAGAGGAGAAAAGAGAGCAATTTCCCTGCAGAGTTAAGCTGCTAAGTACCCATAATCACTCCAAAAATCTTTGTCACAATGTGACAAACACTATGTTTCTACCATACTGTGCACCATTTTTTCCACCTCTGACAGAACCACAGCAGGTAGTAATTGTGCTATTCAAATGTCAGCCTACACACAGTATTGTTCACAAAGCTTGGTTAAGAATATTAAAAAGTATGAAAATGAGTAGATTGTCATATTACACATCTATATTTAGATGATTATGATGTTCTTCATAATCCTCAAATCATTTTAGAAACTGTACACAGAACTGAGAAATGAGAAGACACTTCCAAGGTCCCCTTCTAGTGACTGCTACTGCTAAAGCACACTCTGTTCTCTGAGCAAAGCAGCTTCCTCTAGAACAATTAGAAAATGCAAACAGACATTTGACTTGATACAAGAAGAAAATCAACAACTGACCTTTCTCAAAAGCAATCTAATCCAGGACATTCCAGTAGATAAAACAGCCTCACTAAAGGGGTGGGGCAATAGAATGAAAGGATCTAAAAACAGTATATGGAAAAGAAGGCAACAAAAGCAAGGAAGGGAAAAAGAAATGGGAGCAGTACCAGATATGCTCTGTAGCTTCTATTGAAGCAGATAACATAATTGTCTTTTAGACTCTTAGGATACAGTCTTATCATAAAACAGAAAAGCAGACAGAGCTCAGCACCATGGCAACATTCACTTGCCTAATTACCAGCCCAGAAGGCTTCCAACAAGATCATTGGAAACATGTTTCACAGAAATGATTACTTTCACTTTTCCATAGTAATGCAGAAAATCAGGAAGGTAACAGTAATAGGACTGACCCACAAAGAAAGCCAGTGCTTTCATTCAGCATCAAGGAGTTTGCACAGATGCACATTGGTTTTGTATAAACAAATTCTCATGGCAAAATCATGACCAGTAAGGAAGTGAACTGACATACCTTTCAGTCGATGACTTAGAATCTGTTCCAGAATGGCTGCAAAATTATTAAATTCGGGGGAAGTATCATCAATAGTTTCAAAACAGGAACGATCAATCAGAGTCTTGACTGAAAACCTAGAGCAAAAATATGGGACAATCATAATTTATATGAATAATTAGTGTCCTCTATAGCAGAGCAGTAGTTTGTATAAACCAAAAGAGCATGGAACCAGAATCCACCTCGATGATTTCAAGGTTCAGTGAGAGCAACAGGAACACATAGAACATTCAGATATAGTGTGGAAGTGCAATTGTCATTGTTGGTCTTAGGCATAAAGCCTAACAGAAAGAAAACAAAAATCCCTACCCATTCCAAATAGAAATGAGCTAATTATTTTTCTTTTCTCTGCATTAATTTAATGAAGTTGTAGAAAAACAAGCACTCAAAAGCATCCAACATCAGTTTCTCCTTGTAATCCTAAACATAACCATCTTTCACTTGACATTTTATCAGTGCTCCTTTTATTCCTAAATCCATGTCCAATAATCAGAATTATAAACTTTATCCTATTATGAGAACACTCTAATTTCATCCTAAGGCAAAAATAATCTAGACATATTATAAAACAATGAATTTTTATGCATTGTTAACACTGCATTCACTTAGGCTGATTTCCCTGTGAATGGTGGTAATCCTTATTGAGCACTACATTACTTCATTATGATGCTAGAAAAGCTTTCCATTTCAATGATCTAACACTTAAAACTGGAAAGGTTGAATCAAGTCACCGTAAAAAGCAGACTAGATGTAATTAGTCAACTGGCCAGTCTGCTGTGTTTAGTTACGTCTACATTTATACAAACTTTTATTCAGAGGATAGTTAAAATCTCAATAAATGTGACAAAAAGTTATTTTTCTTTTACCTTCATAATTTTAGTCATCATCCATTTTTATTTTTCTTTCTGCAACTTGTTCTTCCAGTTTTCAGTTTCTAGACAAATTCCACACATTCTCAAACTTAAAAGTATTAAATCTGAAGCATTTACTATGTTTTTTTTGCAAGAATCTTACTTGTATTTATAGAGCCATACTATAGCCTGAGGAGATAGTTTTCACAACACCCAAATGTCAACAGTACCAACTCAGGATGTTCTCACTCTGCCTGCTCCTCCCAGATCCTGGACTTGAGCAAGCACTGGTTTCCTCAGCTTTGCCAGTTCTGCACTTTTTATGGTGCTCACTATGAACTGCTCTAGACTGGAAAGAAGGGGAGAAGTGCCTCTTAAATATGGATACATTCATTTTAAAAAGTCCTTCACAGCATCTCAACACAAGTACTTCTATGGCATAGCTGCAGAAGCAGCACAGCATTATAGGCACAGGCAGGAATGAAGTTCCTTACACTGGTACTATTTTGAAATGCTCCCTACTACAGAAGTAACTCCTTAGTGGAGTCAGCACAGCCTTCTGATGCACAAAATCAATATGCTCAAACTGATTTGACACATAGCTCAAGAGCTTCCACTCAATTATGTTTTACTCAGTAAGCTTCTGAATAAAGACGATTTTACCTTTCCTGCAGGCTTCTATTGTTTTAGTGTTTTTAACAGAACAGGAATTAGGAGTGAATTAGGGTGGAGGAGGAAGCTTCTCCTGCAGTGCCAAATTATGACTCAGGTTTGAACTCCTCCATATTTTTAACCAGTTTTGAGTAAGTGAGAGACATGCATGCCCACCAGTTAACTGCTATTGACTCCTCTAATGGCAGAACTTAAAGCTATATCAGAACTGAGAAACTTTTTATTAAAAAAACCCTTCATTTTGAAACATAAGTGCCTATAGCAATGCCATGACTAAGCTAATATTAACTGTAATAAGATGAGTCCTCCCACACCATGCAGGTCTGAAAAAGATACGGTGCAGCACATCACTCACAGATCCATACACAAGATAGACAGTGAGTTAGCAGTGTGATGTACTGCCCTGTATACATGAGTATCATCTTAAAACTCAAGAGATATGATCATCCATAACCTGCAAAATCGAGTACAATATAAAGTTATGTTTATTTTTCCTGCTTTCAATGTCATACTTGAAAGCTCACTAATTAATATTGTATGGAATATCTATTCAGAAGTGGAGATATATTCAAGAAGAAAAACTTAACAATTTCAGACACCTCTAAAAATCAGAGATGAGTTTTTTTAAAAAAAATTTAAAGCATTCTGCAACTCAACTGAAAAGAAATCTAGTATTTAAGGAAACAAGAAATTTTATATACCTAGGGTCTGATTATAAAAGACAGTCTAAGAGCTCATCATCAAAAGGGTGTTCTTTTAAAGTGGTCGTATTACATAAGAAATGTTAATTTTCATCTGTCTACTCTACCCTTTCACAAAATACCTAAACTTTTACAATCAAGTTTGGTTAAATTTGCTTTTAGGACAACTTACAGGGAGTGCAAGTATGTACTTCCATAGGTCAGGAAGATAGCAGCACTACCAAGCAAAATTTGATTCTCTGGAAATACATTTTCTTTTGAGATTTAGAAAAAAAACTCTTGGGCAAATACTTGTGTGTTATCTTTTTTTCCTCCAAATACTACAAAGAGGCAAACATATATTTAAGTGCAAGTTAAAACTCATTAAAAAGTCATTAAAAGCACATTTTACATATTAGATATTCACACTTCACCATGTTTACCGTGTATATTGGAAAAAGGAACAAGGGTATATAGAAGTTATGCCTTTGAAAAAGGCTACACTGCAAGCACTAAGTAAGCAATTCTCCTTAGTCACTGAAGTTGTTTCCAGTGTATGGTCCCCAGACCAGAAAGTCCACGCTCTTGCACAGATACATGGAGCCACATGGAGACTGAAAGTCAAGAAACAAAAGCTCAAACAAAAGGTCTAAAGTACACAACAGCTATGAAGAAAAAATGTCCAAGTAGCTAGAACTGGAGCTGTTTCCTTGGCTCCCTGTATTGCTCCCATCTTCACAGAATCTCTAAGGTTGGAAAAGATCTTTACGATCGTGGAGTCCAACTGTTAACAGTGCCAAGTTCACCGCTAAACCATGTCCCCAAGTGCCACACACATCTTTTGGGAAGACTTCTGGGAATGGTGATCCAAATGTTCTGGGCATTCTGTTCCTGACCACCCTTTCTGCAAAAAAATTTCTCTGAATACCCAATCTAAACCTCCCTGGTGCAGCCTGAGGCTTTTTCCTATCATCCACTCGCTACCTGGGAAAAGAGCCCAAGCAGCACTGCACTCCAGAGCAACAGTCTGTTTAAGCATCAGAGGTTAACTGTAAGAGCAGATGTGTAATGTAGCTTCTGTTGCTAATACCTGTTGCTTCAAGACCTTTTTTTTTTAAAAAAAGTCTTTCATCCAACATTTCCCATTGTGTTATTGCAACAACTCTCAGACATTTTTGGGGTTTGTTTTTTTTTAATACAGTAATTGCCATTGGAGAGATTCCAGTATCAGTGTTTCTAAATTACCTTCATGAACTCTCATGTTTCTGGATTCTTACATGTTTTTCTCTGTCATGAATCTACTCTAGCAACCTATGGTCCTGTTTAACTTGGTTTGGTTGCACGTGATCACATTTATATCTCTCCCATTTGCAAGCCCTTATGTAAACATGGGCCCTATAACTAAGGCTACTGTGGCTGCTATCCAGCTTTTTTTGTGCATTGATAAGGTGAGGAATTCATGGATTTTTAACTTCCTTTGGAAGGTGGTTACATGCATTCAGGACTATCACACACTAACTGTATGTTTTCGGGGCTACTTTAATAATGGTACATACTGTGAGGGAATGACACCAGGGGAAATTTTCTCCCAATCCTTCACCCAGATTTTTGGGTCTACCTCACCAGGTTTTGAAAGGTTCAAATCTCCTCTAAATGCTAATGAAATCATACAGTAGCTGGTGTTACTGATATCCCTCTTAAACCTGTACTATTTAGCATTTAGAGATAAGGGGGGATTGAGCTGGATAACAACCCCGATACCTACTCCAGGAAATAGGGATGGCGCTGCAGACATTGACCAGAGACCAGGGATACCCCAGAGCCTGACCCTGCCCTACAGCCCACCTCAGAAAGGAACCATCCCAAGTGGATAGGGGTTTTGGTGAAGGAGATGCGTGAGATGACCCAGATGACGAAGGAGTACCTTTCCCCAGCTGGTAAGAAACCCTGCCTTAAAGGGGGAGAATCCAGTGATGCTCAGTAGAACCCATAGATGTTACATCTGCCCAGGTTCCAGCTGAATTGCAAAGGCACACACAGCCAGCAGCAGTCGCTCCTGTGGAAACTAGAAAGTCTAAGAAGATAACAAGGCACCTAGACAAGGAGGACCAGAGAGGAGGGCACTCACAACCTGCAGGGGAGCCAGAGTTTGAAATTATCACCAAGTCCCTGTCATATGAAAATCTCCATAATCTGTAGAAAGATATTGCATGACTTTTACAACTTGGTTACTTTGGGCCTGGGACCTTATGGGAACAGGTGTGCACTTGGATGGCACAGAGGCAAGGATTTTGGGATCCTTGTCCCAGGACTCATGCGTGGACCAGATATTCGTAAGGGAGTCAGGCCCCCTTCCCCTGTGGTAGCGGCTTTTAATGAATGTGAGAGAGAGAGGTTTGTCAACAAAGAAAGAATGCAGGAACACCACAATAGAACACACTGGAAGACCCTTGAGGAAGGAATTCAACAGCTGAGAGAAGCGGCAGTATTGGAGGTACTCTTTGGGAGGGATGGACAGCGTGACAATGACCCTGACAAGATCAGGTGCACAGGTCACATGCTGTGGAACCTGGCAAACCGAGGGCCATCTCAATACACCACCTTCATTGCAATGATTAATGCTGATGAACACTGAGAAAGAGTGAGTTCTGTTGCTAACAAGCTTAGGGATTTTCAGACTATGCAGGTCCACATTTCTACCGTGGTCAAGGATTGCATACAGGCAGGGATAAGGGAGGAGATGAAGGAGGTGAGGGGGATGAGCGGTGATATAAGTGAGGTAAGGGAAGAGATGAGGAAGATCAATGCAGCACCACTGTGAGTCTCATACCTCAAGGTTACAGCCCAACGCCCCCCAGTTAGTGAAAGAGGGTACACCCCACGAGCTGATCTATGGTTTTTTCTGTGTGACCATCGGGAAGACATGGGAAAATGGGATGGGAAACCCACTTCTGTCCTGGTAGCATGGGTGCGTCAACTCAGGGAGGGAAATGCTAACCGAGGGAGCTACACTAAAGTGAAGGTAGCCTCAACCTCCCATGACCAAGGTGCTGGGCAATACAGAAGGGAGGATAATCTGTCAGACCCACTTGAAGGAACCTCCACTATGTATGCCCAGGAAAGGAATAACAGTCAGGGCTAGATGGGCCCTGCCTCTAGCCAGGGAGAGGCACAGGATAACAGTATCTATTGGATGGTGTGGATCCCATGGTCTGGCACATCAGAGCCACAAAAACATAGCGTATTAGTTGATACTGGTTCACAGTGCACCCTAATACCATCAGAACATGTGGGCGAAGAGCCTGTTTCCATTGTTGGGGTGACAGAGGGATCACAGGAATTGTCTTTGCTGGAAGCTGAGGTGAGCCTGATAGGGGAGGGGTGGCAGAAACACCCGATTGTAACTGGCCCAGAGGCTCCGCACATTCCAGGCATAGACTTTCTCAGGAATGGCTATTACAAAGACCCAAAGGGGTTCAGGTGGGCTTTTGGAATAGCTGCTGTAGCAGTAGACGGCATTAAGCAGTTGAACACCTTGCCTGGACTGTCAGAAAACCCATCTGCAGTGGGACTCCTGAAGGTGGAAGAGCAACAAGTGCCAATTGCCACCTCAACAGTGCACCGTCGGCAGTACCGAACGAATCGAGATGCTGTGATCCCCATCCACAAGATGATCCGTGAGCTGGAGAGCCAAGGGGTGGTCAGCAAAACCCACTCACCCTTCAACAGCCCCATCTGGCCCGTGCGCAAGTCTGATGGAGAATGGAGATTGACTGTGGACTATCGTGCGTTGAACGAAGTGACTCCACTGCTGAGCGCTGCCGTGCCGGACATGCTGGAGCTCCAGTACGAGTTGGAGTCCAAGGCAGCAAGGTGGTATGCCACCATTGACATTGCCAACGCATTTTTCTCCATTCCTCTGGCAGCAGAGTGCAGGCCTCAGTTTGCTTTCACCTGGAGAGGTGTGCAGTACACCTGGAACCGACTGCCCCAGGGGTGGAAACACAGCCCCACCATCTGCCATAGACAGATCCAGGCTGCACTGGAAAAGGGTGAAGCTCCAGAACACCTTCCATACATCAATGACATCATTGTGTGGGGGAATATGGCAGTGGAGGTATTTGAGAAAGGAGAAAAGATCATACAGATTCTGCTGAGAGCCGGCTTTGCCATTAAAAAGAGCAAAGTCAAAGGACCTGCCAGAGAGATTCATTTCCTGGGAGTAAAGTGGTAAGATGGACGGCACCAGAACCCCACTGGGGTAATCAATAAGATCACCGCGATGTCTCCACCAACCAGCAAGAAGGAAACACAAGCTTTCCTAGGTGCCACAGGCTTTTGGAGAATGCACTTTCCTGAGTACAGCCAGATTGTGAGCCCTTTCTACTGGGTCACCCACAAGAAGAACGATTTCCACTGGGGTGCTGAGCAGCAGCAAGCCTTCACCCAGATCAAACAGGAGATCGCTCATGAGGTAGCCCTTGGCCCAGTCAGGACGGGACCAGAGGTGAAGAATGTGCTTTATTCTGCACTGGTAACCATGGTCTGTCCTGGAGCCTTTGGTAGAAGGTGCCTGGTGAAACTCGAGGCCGACTTCTGGGATTCTGGAGCTGAAGCCACAGAGGGTGTGAAGCCAATTACACTCCCACAGACAAGGAGATCTTGGTTGCCTGTGAGGGAGTCCAAACTGCCTCAGAGGTGATTGGGATGGAAGCACAACTCCTCCTGGCACCCCAACTACCAGTGCTGGGGTGGATGTTCAAAGGAAAGGTTCCCTCTACCCACCACGCCACCGACGCCACATGGAGCAAGTGGATTGCCCTCATCACGCAACGTGCCTGCATTGGAAACCCGAATCGCCCTGGAATAGAAATAATTACAAACTGGCCAGAAGGTGAAGATTTTGGTCTCGCCGATGACGGGAAGCAAGAACAAGTGACCCGAGCTGAAGAAGCCCCACCATATAACCAACTGCCAGCAGATGAAACACGCTATGCTCTTTTCACCGACGGCTCCTGCCACATCATGGGGATGAACCAGAAGTGGAAAGCAGCCGTACGCAGTCCCACATTACAAGTTGCACAAGCTACCAAAGGAGAAATTGGATCAAGTCAACTTGCTGAACTCAAAGCACACTGGACATTGCTGAGAGAGAGAAGTGGCCAAAGCTCTACCTCTACACGTATTCATGGATGGTAGCCAATGCTCTGTGGGGTTGACTGGAAAGGTAGAAAAAGGCAAACTGGCAACGTAGGGGAAAACCAATCTGGGTGCTGATGAGTGGAAAGACATTGCTTCCCGAGTAGAGAAAATGAAAATCCATCATGTGGATGCCCATGTCCCCAAGAGTCAGGCTAATGAAGAGCACCGTCACAACGAGCAGGTAGATCACACTGCACAGATAGAGGTGTCAAACATAGACTTAGATTGGTGACACAAGGGAGAATTGTTACTGGTTTGATGGGCCCATGATGCCTCAGGTCATCAGAGCAGAGACACCACCTATAAGTGGGTAGATCTAACCATGGACAGTAATTCTCAGGTTATCCATGAGACGTGCACTGCCATCAAACAGGCCAAGCGGGTGAAGCCCCTCTGGTATGGTGGCCGTTGGTCCAAATATAAGTACGGGGAAGCCTGGCATTTAAGCTACAGATGTCACTTCCAAACGTCCATCTCAGTTGTCCTGTCTCTATCTATATGGATCTTTGATCTATGAATCCTATCAAAGGCTACATTAAAACAAGTTGAACAATCTGTAACTAGTAAAAAAATCTCAGTGCCACTTACTGGAAAATGAAAGGGATCAAACTCAAGGGAAAACAGGTAAGGAGTGACAAGCCTTAGAAAATGCATTACATACCCAAAAAAAGTTTGTGAGAATTATTCCAATTTAAATTTTGGCTGTTCAGTTACAAAACCACAGCCATGCATTTTCACATGAAACTGGTTTATGGAATTTAAGTATCTATGTCATTTTCCATGGCTACAGTGACACTCAACATTTCAGTGGAAATAACCTCTTCCTTCCAAAACTGTAAATGTAAGAAACTATCCACATCAGCAGGAGGAGTTAGATATCATCACTGTAAGAAAAGATGAAAACCCTAAAGTCTGCTATGACTATTAAGCAAAAATATGGTAAATTGAAGCTTTGACAAAAATAATTCATTAAATTACCAGAGACTGTTAACAGATGGTAATTCAGAAGAGTATCTTCCTTGTGATCTTTCCCCTTCACTAGGGAGCCAGCCATACCAAATTTGATTGAGCCAATTGATTGGAGCTACTTTTTAGCAGAACAATTTCTTATTTTCATAGAATTCTGATTGGAAAGGACTATTATTTTACTCTTTTCAATACTAACTTGACTATTTCTAACAAGTAACACTTTTCTATAATAGAAAATATATAATAACTACAGTAAAGCTCAGAAATATTTTTAGACATTTACACTGGCAAAAATATAGATAAACATTCATACATCATAACAAAGTAAATCCTTTTTTGCTTCCCATTCTTTGTAAATTTTAATGTGTATTCACGAAGTGAGAACTTCAGGTCTTGTTATGATAAAGTAAAATTAAGTCGCTATACTGAAAATAATAAAAATACACCAATCTCAAGCAGTTTCTGAAGTAGCTCTTTGTTTTATATGTGTTTAAATGAATTCCCTCAGATTTCTAAGCATTTTAAAATACATTACATCATCATTTCAATTTCAGGACAAGGACATAAGATAGCCCAAAAATACAATGTAACAGCATAGAGTACAGATGAGTTCTTCTCAAGCAGGAGGCAGGAAAATAACAAGTTCTGCAGAATACAATATATTCCTTTAAAAAGAACTGTTTATATTCTGCACAGTTGTGTCATTACTTGATAAAACTGGTGTTTTCCTGAGCATGCAGATTGGAAATATCTGCTTCTCTGTAACAACAGTGAAACAGAAAACTTCTATTTCTATTACATAAGCTGCTTCAGCAGGTTTGATAAAAAAGAAAACTTTTTAAAGATCTTTTTTGTTGTGTGTCTTTTTCACAGGTAGGGACAGAAATAAGCAAACATGCCCAGGAAAAGACAGAATAGCACTGATGCTACTCAAACACAGATACTATGGTTTGAAGGAATACTGAAGCAAATACATGAGATGAATGATACAGTCACACTTTGTAAAACCTGCTAACAGTATTCCATAAAAGAAAAAAAAAAAAGAGAGTGGAGAAGATGAAGTTCTACGGGCTTTTAAAAATCCTGCTGCAGCCTTAAGTGATGATGGTACAAAATTATCTAATAGGTGTCCTGGCACTTAAGATTTGTGAGAACTAAAATTATATCATAACTCTCACAAATTTGTTGAAAACTTTTCCCAGATAATATTAAAATTATTTTAATAGCTTCAAAATTAAGCAGTTGAAACAAACGACCGAATGGAATCATTGCTACCAGCATATCCACGTATTTAAAAGTTTGCCATAACATTACAGGTCACTGCTGCACACCTAGAAATGCTGCATGAATTCCACAGTGACAGCACTGGAAACGCTGAAATGGAACGTCATAGTAACTGTTATTAAGCTTGCATAAGCTCAGCACTGAGATGCTTTAAAAAAAAAAAAAAAAGAAAGAAAGAAAGGTATTTGAACACAGTAGCTCTAGTACTGCAGATCTCCTGATCTAGATTTCGTAGATAAAAATATCCCGGAGCGCAGCCTCTCCGGGATGCTCCTGCGGCACCGGCGCGCTCGCAGGAGTGCACGGTCAGCGGCCTCCGCGGCGGCTCGAACCCCTTCCCCCGGACACATCCCATCAACTCTCAGCCACATTAACTCCGAACCGACCCGCGGCCGGACCGCGTCAGCTGAAGGGCAGCTACACCAGATGTGCCCGCACGAGTCCGGCGCTGCCGAGCGCTCCTCCTGCCCTGCCTTGCTCCCGCACCGCCTTTCGCCCGAGAGCGCAAGCATGGTGCCGAGAACAAACCTCTCCTTCCCCGTCCCAAAAGAGGCCACTCGACACCCCGCAGCAGCGGCACTGCCCGGCGAGCCCTGCCCCTCGCCCGGACACCGTCCGCGAACGCTCCCGCAGGAGCTGAGTCAGGATGGATGGAGGAGGCTGCCCTGCCCCTGCGGGGGCCGGCACGCGCATCCCTCCCCCGGACAGCGCTGCGGCGGGGCCCGCGCTCCTGCCCCCGACCCACCTGAGCGGAGCGGGGCGGGACGGGCCCTGCGGGCTGCGGCGGCAGAGAGGGGCGACGGTCCCCTCGGGCGGGGAAGGGCCCCGGCCCGGGGCTTACCTGCACACCGTGATCAAGTTCCGCCTCTCCACCGCGGCGTTGCGGGACGGGACGCTCTTCCTCCGTGCGGAGACGTTGAGTCCCCCTAAGCCGAGGGACGCCATCTCCGCTGGGCAGGGCAGGTGCAGCCGCCGGGACGGGCGCGGAGCCTTTGTTCCCGGCCTCCCGCTCTCCAGGATGCTGCGCCTGCCGCCGCCGCACGCGGACGAGAAGGAAGCGGATGAGGAGGCTGCCGTGCTTTTCCCGCTCCTCCTCCCGCTGCCCGGAGCGCCCGAGGCCGCGGTGGGTCGGGCGGGGATGCGCGGGGTCCCCGCGGCGGGGGCGGCTCGGCCCCCCCGCTCCGGCAGCCGGGCGGCCACAGCGCCGCAGAGCGCCGCCGCCGCAGCCAATCAGCGCACGGGGGGCGCTGCGCCGGCGCCGCCTGGCGGCGCTGCCGAGGGGCGGGAGGCGCCCCTGAGGGGCCGCGGGCGGTGTTCGGTGGGGCCGCAACCCGAGGGAGCCCTGCAGCTCTCCAAGCCTCTGGAAAATTGTGGTCTTCATTTAGTTGTTATCACTTCTTTCCCTTATTAGCGCGTTGGCGTCTAGAACGTGAGAACTTACCTGGTTGTAGATTTTAGAGTTTGAAATGCTGTCAGTCGTTAATTAGAATCATAGATTCACAGGATCATTAAGGTTGGGAAAAAAACTCTGAGATCATCGCGTCTAACCTGTGACTGAACACCACCATGCCAGCTAGATGCCACTAAGTGCCACATCGGCTCCATCACCTTCCTGGGCAGTGTGTTGCAGTGCTGGACAGTGCTTTATGAAATATTTAAGGTTTACAGGCCATGGCTGTGGGAATACGGGAATGAAGTGGGAATACACTTTGCCACACAGCTGGCCCAGCTGTGAACTATGAATTCCTTGGAAGAGCGCTGACTGTAGGGCTTTGCCTTGGTACCAAGATGCAGTTGCGTGAAGTTCATGTCACTGGAAGACAGGAAGATAAAACACTTCAGAAGAAAGCCTAGCAGTAAACTAATTGTGGTTTGTGGCTGTGAAGGAGTAGATTTGGCTGTCTAGTTGGGGATGTGTGAAACTGTATGGATTAATTTGATTTGCTTCCTTTATGGGAGGAAATTCCTTTTCAGCCTAAGAAAATAATTTTGTTTGATTTACAAACTTTGTTTGCAATGAGGGTGAATGGTGAAATAAATTTTGGCACAATTCTTCGTTCTACTGAGTTACGTACATAATAACTCCTAAATGTGTCTGTTAAATTCCCTACTCATTCCTATTGATGAAACATAGGAATTTCTGTTCACTGACATGCAAATCCCCACTGGATTATGGTTTCTTTGAAGAACATCCCTTGTAGATACGAAACTATTTCTGACAGTTCCTGTCAAATAAGAACTTTGTCCAGCACAATTGTGTTACATGAAGAAGAATTATGTTAACATAAGAAGTTTGAAAATGGATTACCATTTAGATGGCTATTTTTTCAAATATAGTAGCATATAAACTTTTTTCATCAGAAGATACCTCATAGATTGATTCAAGTATTACCACTCACCAAAACTTCCAAGATCATCATATATTACTTGATGTACTGTATTCTTACCTCACTCAACATGTAACTGACTAAATTTGACTTAACCTTTCTCTTCAATGACCTTGATATGAAATGCTAAGTTAACTGTTCTGCCTTCTCTGAAGTAAAACTTCTTCTGTGTTTGAGTAGTTTTTTTCCCCAAGCATATTACCATTCAAATTCACTATAAGGTAGTTCATCATTTTGTTTCTGTTTCTCTTTCTCCCTGCTCCAGAAATATTATAAAGAAATGAAGGCACAGGTAAATCTGAAGGATGATATCTTTTTTACATTGGACTCAAGAATAATACTTTTTTTTACTAATTTTAATTGGCTCTACTAGTACAAGACTCAAACTATGGAGGGGAAAGGTTGCATATGTTGCTTGTTGCCTCTCAGAAATTAAAAACCTGTCTTCAGGTTTCTTTCTACTTCTCAGAGGCTTTTTTAAGGACTGTTGTTTCTGTAGCTTCTGTTAAGGGATTTGTGCAGATTGAGTAAACTTTAAATTAAATTCAAGCTAAGGCTGAAGTAGATTTAATCTCTGCAGATAAGCAATTTTACCTGCAAGGTTTGTTGTTCTTGAATTCTTGATAAACACTAATAATTAAAAATATTTAACAAGAAAATCAAAACAAAACAAAAAAACCTCAAGGAGAATAAGCCAACAAAAACCAGGAGAACTTTTGTACATATTTCAAAAGGAGAAGTATCTTCTCATTCTTCTCCTCTACCTTTTTCCCAGAAACTGCAGGTTTTTATTTTTATACTTGAAAGAGATTTAAGATTGTCTTAAATTGTATTGTCTTGTATTAAATCTAAGAGATTTAAGACTTATCTGCCGGACCAAGCCTTAGGTTTCAATATTTGAGGTTTTAGTCCTCAAGTAAATGTATTTCCTTAAAAATTGTATCTTTCTTTCAGATATAGTTTATCTTCCACTACTGTCTTATCAAAGCAGAAAATGTAAAAAGGTTCTAGAAGACTTCAAAAGAATAAAAAAATAATAATTTGAATACCATCAGCTGCTTTGGAAAGCTCAATAAGTTTATCAGGAAATTTACTCTGTTAAGTCTTGAATTTTTAAAACCTTTCTGTAAGAAAAATAGACTAAGGGAAAATCTTACTACCTTCAATTAGCCAACGGGAGGATAGAGGCTTTTCTGAGGAGGGCACAGCAGACAGACAAGGGGCAATTGCCAGAAGTTGAAGCAAAGGACAGATATTGGTAAAAACTCTTAAGGCAAAGATGTCTAAGCACTGGGGATGCACAAGAAGCTGTTAGGTACCACATCCAGGACGACTGATTCCAGCTGATAAAGGGGTTATTCCACATCATACTGCATTGTGTCCAGTGCTAAAAACTCAGGGAGAGAAAGAAGTGGAAGGGACATGTGAGTTACACCATTTGCCATCTCAAGTAACTGCTCCTACTTTTCTAGAAATGGCTAAAGATTTGCCTGTTGATGGGAAGCAGTAAGTATATGCCTTATTTTGTTTTCCTTGCATACACTGCTTTGCTTCACTTATTAAACTGTCTTTAATTCAGCCCACAGTTTTTCCTCCTTTTCCTGTACAATTCTTTCTCCCATCCCACAGAGCAGAAGTGAATAAGTGGCTGTGTGGGCCTTAGCTGCTGACCAGGATTAATCCACAAGTTGGATTGTCATTTATAGTAGGAGAAAATGAAGTTCATGTCAAGCTACATA
Source organism: Catharus ustulatus (assembly GCF_009819885.2). Lineage (NCBI taxonomy): Eukaryota > Metazoa > Chordata > Aves > Passeriformes > Turdidae > Catharus > Catharus ustulatus. Next base: position 22,261,117 of record NC_046221.1, on the reverse strand, counting down.
TAAGACTTCCTCAGTTAGGAGCAAAATCCAAGTTGGTGTGAAATGTGATATATTTTACTCTTGCACTTTAGGGTAATTTTGAATATTCTGATAGTACAGAGCACATCTCATGGATTCCAGTCAGCTGCCTAGCTTTGCATATGAACCGTTCATCTCAACAGAAGGAAGAACCTTCTCTATATTAAGAGCAGTAGAGCACTGCCACAGGCTGCCCAGGAAGGTCAAGGAGTGATCCTCTCCAGAGACATTCAAAACTCTCCTGGACATGTTCCTGTGTCTCTTGCTCCAGGTGACCCTGTCTTGGCAGGGCTTTGGACAAGATGATCTCCGGATCTTTCCAACCCTAACAATTCTGTGACTCTATATATGTAGGAGGCATACATGCTTGCTCTTTTTGATTTTGTGGTTTGAAATAATTTGGGCTTACTTTTTGCTTTGCTAGGCTTTTTTTTTTCTTGGGTTTTTTTTTTTTTTTAATTGGTAGCATATCTGCGTGTCTAAGAATATCTTATTTACCAACATGTTTGTACTGAAACATGATGGGTATAATTTGGAGTTGTAGTTGTACTTTTCCAAACCACTCTTTCCTACAAGAATTCTCAGAATGGGTCCATTTTTTGGATTATTTGCAGGTCTTGCACTTTGGCATTATTGCTTTTCCTTATGTCTTAGAAAATCTGTACAGGTGTCTTTAAAAGAAAGGTTTGAGGGCATGTTAGAAGATGGAATTCCACCTACCTTCTTTTTTTGGCATACTGCTGATAATTAGTTCTGTGGAAGGAATTGAGAATAGCAGAGTACCATATGCCTTTTTCAAGCATACTTGGATGACAGTCATGAACAGAAGGAGCATAAGAACAAAACTCTTTTTTTGTTTAAAATTATAATTTTACTATATTATATCATCATAGTGGAGTTGGCCAAAGAAAAGTAATATGAAACACTGAAATATGAAGCATGTTTGTGTTTTTGGATTGGAAAGATGTAAATTTCAATCTGTGAGTATTAAAACTTGTTGCAAGTTGGTTTAAGGTTGCTTGCCTGAAATGAGTAAGAAATCAATAATTGAAGACATCATGACTTAAACACTGTAGCTTTTGAAAGTTATGTTTGCAAGATTACTTGTGAGATAAATGAGATTAATGCTTTACGCCGTGCTGCATAAAATTTGATCTGTGTTAATTTCCCTTGACTATTCTTTTCATGTATTCTGAAGTTACGTTATTAAAAGTTATTACACTTTTCCTTTGTGACTTAAAATATTTACATTCCCACTTGATGGCCTTATTTGATCAGTAATATAAATTAAAAATGTAAGTTAAGATTCTTTTTCTTCACAGGTGTGCAATTCAAACCTTGACATGATTTTCCTACACAACCAGGAGCAATATATCCCTTTTTGCAATGAGTATGTGGATGCTGTGGTGGTTGCTGTTGTAGTTCTCAAGGGTCCGAATCAATGATGTTGGGGTGGTCAGATTTAAGAGCTCTTCAGTAAGGGTAGAACTGAAGTGAATGATTTTTCTCCCCATTCTTCTTCTCCCATCCTTGAAGTTTTAAGGTTCCACACCCCTTCTCAATCAAAACGAGCAGAGGATCTTGTCTGCTACCAGTAATTTAACTACAGTAATTTCATGTTTATAAGCCACACCTGATTATAAGCTGCACGTCCAGGAGTTGGCAACGTTTCGTTCTTTGTCCACATATAAGCCACACCGGATTGAAAACCGCACTTTCATTCGCAGTGAGGTAACCAATTAATAACAATCACATGATCACAGGTTTTACTGGCAGGTGCTTAATTCGCGAGGTCCACTCCCACTTCAGGGCCAGCGGGGACCGATCCCCCATCTGCCCCGACCCCGTGGGGCTGGCAGGAGCCCACCTCCCCCCGTCGGGCAACAGAGTAACCAATTTGTAACAATCGCGCAATTGCAGGTTTTACTGGCAGGTGCTCAATTCATGAGCTCGGCTCGGGACCGCAGTTTGCACTTCCAGGTTGGGAAATTTCCAATATATGTTCATATACTGGCCACTCCTGAGTGTAAGCCGCACTTCCGGGTTGGGACCAAAATTTTAGTCAAAATGGTGTGGCTTATAATCATGAAATTACTGAACACTTTTTTTTTTTTTAATTTTAGGACTAGAATTTGTTCTGATTTTGCCAGGCTTCTTTCCTGCTTGTTCTGCATCCTTAGTTCTTATTTTTCTGATTTTATTACTTGAAAATGTTTTTCTGTATCACTGTTTTTCTGTATCTGTGAAATTATACCCCAAGTCTCCACCCCTCTGTGGTTCCATATTATTTGTATGATTAGCCATGTTACAAGATGCTAGTTTGTTGCTGCTGGTTTTGCTGGTTTATTGTACTTCTGTCTGGGTTCAAGGCAAGAAAATATTTATTATATTGCCCTTAGGACATTTACTTATAGAAATCTTCTTCCTTGGCAAACTTCTTGTCAATTCCCCATGCCTTGCAAGCTCAGGAAGAGCAGAGTGGATGAGTGGAGGGTGAGGTGGTTAAGACCTGTCTGTATGGCAAGTCTCTGAGGTTTTTGAGCAGTGGTCCAGGGTCTAGGGTCTAGTGGGACTGTGACTAGTGATGTCCCCCAGGGTTCAATACTGGAATTGTTTAACTTGTTCATCAGTTACTTGGATGAAGGGACCGATTCTGCCTCAGCAAGTTCACAAAGCTAAGACGAGTGGCCAATGCCCAGGAGTGCTGTGCATCCCTTCAGAGGGACCTTGACTGGCTGGAGGGATTGGCAGAGTAGAGCCTTTTGAAATTCAGCAAACACAAATGTAGAGTCCTGTACCTGGGGAAGAATAACCCCACACCCCAGTACTGGCCAGGAACTGACCTGCTGAGAGGTAGCTCTGAGGGGAAGGACCTGGGGGTCCTGGTGGACAACAAGCTGTCCATGAGCCAGCCGTGTCCTTGTGGCCTTGCGTGCCAATGGTATCCTGGCAGGGAATTAGGAAGAGCAGGTCCAGGGAGGTGATCCTGCCCCTCTACTCAGCCCTGGTGGGGTCACGTTTGGAGTGCTGTGTCCGGTTCCGGGCTCATCAGGGGTAACAAGGGGTAAATGGAGCTCCTGGGGTGGGTCCAGCAGAGGACAGCAAGGATGATTAAGGGACAGGAACGTCTTTCTTACAAGGGAGGGGGTCAAGAGGATGGACCAGGCTCTTCTTGATGGTTCCAAGCAATAGGACAAGTGGCAATGGGGAGAGACCAATGCACAGGAAATTACACCTTAAATATGAGGAAGAACTTCTTTACTGTGATGGTGACTGAGCATTGGAACAGATTTTCCAGAATGGTTGTGGGATCTCCTTCCCTGGAAGGGAAGCCACCTGTTCAGAAACCATCTGGATGCAATACTGAGTAATGAGCTCTAGGGGACCCTGCGTGAGCAGAGAGGTTGGAACAAATGACCTTCCAGCCTCAACCATTCTGTGATTACATGATTCTGAAACCACAGTCTCACACTCTGCTGGCCCAAGGCTAGGTACTGCCTCAGAGCAAGAAAGTGCACTGTGACTCTCATTTTGTTGTGTGATTTTTTTGCAAAATCCATGTAGGTCTTTAACAATCGTATAGCTCCAGATAGGCCCAGGTCTTCTGTCACACACTGCAAGACATACTGCAAACTGTAATAAAAAAACATCTAATTAACACACGGTTAATGATTTATGGCTGAAATATTGGATTCTTGTAACAGTACTTGACTGTCCTCTAAAATTACCATAGTAGATTCAATGTTTCTTCATTCTTTCCTGAGCTTAGTGGTTGTTGATTCTCTGAAGTAATGAGTCCTTTCACTGCTTAATACCTACTCATGATTTTTTTTTAAAGCTACTTGCTCAGTTTTCTGTGATTCCTTAATGTTTTTATTATAAAGATTCCAGTTAGCCCCGAGGTGCTGATGTTCTGATATTGTAATTCTGCTGGTGTAGGTGAACATTGCATATGTTTACCCAAAATTATATAGATGAGAAACATTGCATACTTATTTCTCTGCACAGAGCACAATCTTCTGACAATTTCTACTTAAATACAAAGAAACAATTACATATATTTATACCTGGTATTATAGATCCTAGAATCATTAACTACTTGGGTCCACACTAGCTACTGCTATTGTAGGAGCAATACTATTTCCATTGTGGAGCCTTCTTCAGACTGCATTTCTGTGGGACGGGACTCAGTGACTATTACTCTGTTTCTTACATGTCTTTCTGAATCTGTTAATAGCCCATCAGTAATGTCCCTTACCTTCTTCACAGTGACTGATACATCTCTTCAGGCAGTAGCAACGTGGGTTTTGCATGTGCTGTTTTACAATCATCTCTAACCCTTCTTCAGTATAGGATCTTGGCCTTCATTTCTCCTAAAATTACAGCTCTGTTCCATTTCAGTAGCTGACACTTCAACCATCCTACACTCTGTCCCATAACATGTGTGTGGGTGATTACTGCTTAAAGAGTCTACTGATATTAGTAGTTTTAGGATGTTAGTAGCACGTTCTACTTCCAGTGCCTTTTTTTCTGTAAAACTATTATTTTTTCTACTTCTATCCATATTTTTATTCCCTTGTGTCATTGTTACACCTCAGGTAAATAATATTAAATTATTTATTTATATGTATTTTTTATTTCATGGGGTTTGAATGTTGCTTATAATATGGTCCGGTTTTGATAACTCACAAATCACACTTTCTATATAAGAGTGTTCAGAATTCCAGTCACAATTTCTACTTCCTCTAAAATGGTATCCATAAAAACTCCTGGTTTGTTGTATTCAGTCACACAAAATCCATTTTTGGGTCAGTGTTGCAATGACCCTTTAATAAAAGCAGTGTATCTGTTCTGCCTTTAAAAAAGTCGGAGTAAATGCTTTGTTCACAGTAACATGCACTCCAATTAATATGTAGTTGTATACATAAGATTTTGAATTTTGTCTCAACTGGAATCCTTGGTTTAAACAGTTAACCACACCAAGAACGAAACACTGTGAAGTAAACTTTTGACTTCTTTTTTTTTTGTTTTTGGTTTTTGCTTCACTTCTGGTTTTCTTAGTTGAATTGTCTCTGGTGTTTTCCACTCATATTTCAGTTCCTGAAGTTGTCAATGTTCCATCACAATTGTTGTGCATTACTTTGATTTTTATCTGAGTAAATAAAACTAACATATGCAATCTAAGTTTGTATACTGCTTCAAGCACCCAAAATACATTCCCTTAAAATCCAAGACATTTGTTAAAATCATAGGATTATTTTTGTCATCGTGAAACATAGACGCTGTTGTTTAGCCCTCACATTTGTTTCCCACAATTTTAAAATAATGGAGACATGTATCTAATGTTCTCATTGTCTTTGGTACAAAAGAGTTTTCAACTGTCACTACAGGTAAGGTAAGGTCTATTATCAATAAAGAGCAGGTTGCTTACTACTTCCCTTGCTATGCAAGAAAATATTCCCAATTTTGAACCTAATAATAAAATAATAGAAATAAAAACAGGCAAACTTCGCTCAGACGAGACAAAACTTAATAATTAATTTATGCTGCTTCTTTTAAGAGTCTTTTTGCTGGCAATAATTGTGGTGAGACTTCCCTTACGTACTCTTAAATTTTAATAGCAACATTTATAACAAAGCATTCTTGCTTTTGTTGGCTTATTTACCTTGCCATAATTAAAATTGAAACTGGAACTATGTAGGCCATTTTCCATTTGCGAGTTAATCTTGATATACATAAGATCCTGTTTTGTTTATAATTGAGACTAGTTCATCCCATTTACAGTTTAGACTGTACACTTGTGTGGAAAATATGCCTCATTATTTTCCATCCTCCTTGCCATTCTGCAAACTAGTGGTTCATTCTTGTTTGTTTACTTGTGCATTGAGCATTCCTTCCCATCTGAGTTGCTATAGCAACATTAATCTCTCTCCATGTGTTTAGATAGGGTCAGTAGCCATTCTTCAGTTAAAACATTAGGCAGACGTTTTTTCTCCCAGGCATAGCTCTAAATTACATGAAATTGGGAAAAGCTGTGCTCACAGGTCCTTACAATGAAAGATGAGGCAATATCCCAAACCTTTCTGTAATTTTTCAGCTTTTGGCTTAGTGCTATTTTTGTAGTCCTATTGGACCGTTCAATTTACCTTGAAGTTCACAGCAACATGGAGCCTTTCTTTCTTTCTTCACAGGCTTTGACATGATGCCTTGATGATTTTCCCTGGAATGTATGTTCCTTGTCTCAAATAAATTTATTGCTTTAAATTGCATCTGGAAAATACAATAATAAATGCCTTCATGGTGGTACACTTGGCTGTAGCTTCCTTCACTCAATTATTTATTGAGTAAATTACCTCAACCCACTTTGTCAGTGAGTCTAGAATTAGGAAACCATGCTTACTCCCACTTTGCATGGTATGTGGGACTAAGTTGTGACCACACCAATTCTGGTGTAGTCTGTTTGTATCCTAGCCTGTTGTCCTGGGTTTGGCTAGGATAGAGTTCATTTTCTTCTGATGTTTCTCACGGATGTTTTGGCTGTTCCTAAATACTGCTTACCCTAAGTCAAGGACTTTATAGTGTCTCATGTTCTACCAGTGAAGATCTGCACAAGAAGCTGGGGGCAGGGGGAGCACAGCCAGGACAGCTGACCTGAGATGGCCCAAGGAATATTTCCTAGCACAGAACATCATATAGGCTGGGGGAGTTGGCTGGGAGGAGCTGATCACAGCTCAGGGATGGGCTGAGTATCAGTTGGTGAGTGGTGAGCAAGTACCTCGTGCGTCACTGATTTCTCCTGGGTTTTATCTCCCTCTCTCTCTCTCTCTCTTTCATTATTACTGCTACTATTATTGTTGTTGTTGTTGTATTTTACTTTGCTTCAGCTATTAATCTTTTCCTACATTAACCCATCAGTTTTTAGTTTTTCCTGTTCTGCTCTCCATCATACTGGGCACAGAGTGAGTGGCTGCATGGCATTTAGTTGCAATTCGGAATTAAACCATGGCAAAAATGGTTCATTAATTCTCTAATGTTTTAATTTTATTTTTCTCCTGGTAGGGGTATTTACCACAGCAAAATGAAACAATCTGTCTTCATGTTTGGACAACTAGCTACCTTCTAATATTCCCTTTTGCATTCAAGCACCCCCTACATGATATTGCTTATGCATCTAAAACCAAATCTATTGAAAGTGTACATAGTGCTCATCATGTACAAGTGCTTTTCACCTGGCCACACTACACTCTCTGTTGTGTCTACCACTTTCTTATGGTAATCACCCCTCAATTTCCTCATTTCCATGTTGTAAAGTTGCTCTACCTTTTTATTCTTTGCTTTGTATGGTTTTCCTTGGTTTGCCAGCTGGATTTGACATTTCTTCTATTTCTTCCAATATCAAATCTACTGGAACTACCACAACCTTGACAAGAGTGCGTACTTGACTATTCCAAGATTACTGCCTCTGTATGTTTCTTTTTGCTAGGCTTTTACATGACCCGCATTTTTTTTCTCTCTGTTTTTATTAACCTATGTTCAGGATTTCCTTTCCATGATGGAGAGGCTACCAAATTTCCATTCTGTGTTTGTAGGTAATTTTTATTCTACTTTGGTAGCCAAACAGTTAAACTTGATGTATCCGGTCTGAAACTAAGTATGAAGCTAGGTCATTTCCTTTGGGTTTGTCTTTTAACATCATTAGCAGAGCTTGTGGCTCCGTTGCTTGTGCTGAGTGAAGGCAGACAGCTCCTTTTATTTTTCCCAGCATATCTAACAGAGAATTTTCCACACTTTTGATACAAGCTGGAGCTATTTGTAAACCACACTGAATAACCTGTGGCACGAAGTCAATAAGGGAACTTTATCCAGTGAGAGATACATGAACAGGTAAAGTGCACTTCTTTCCAATGGTTAAAAACCCTGTAGAGCTAGTGATATGGTCTTGCCTTATTCTACAGAAAGCTCTTATTTATAAAAGCCGGTGTGTATCCAGCTAGCCTAGGTTTGATATACATCCAGTTTGTACTTTTCCAATGATTTTGTACTTCAGTGGAGTATATGTGATATGTACTTTAGCGGAGCATGTGTGATATGAACTACTGCAAAGCAGCCTCTAGTGATTTATACCCAAAGCTAATTGCCTATACTATGCTAAACCTGTTTTTTAATACGGAATGCTGTTTTTTCCCCACAAATCTTAAGAATCTCAAAGTAAAGCAATTTTATTTCTATGTTCTTTAAACAGCATCGTGTAGATCGGTAGTGGCCAGCTGAACATGAAACAGCTTACAATAATGTGCATCTAAACTAGTGTGCATCTGAACTAGTGGTTTTACTTCTTTTTTTTAATTTCCATTCTGTTTTGTGAGATTTCTTCACTAATTTAATTAGTGGTTTACTCATTTCTGCAAATATGATTCCAACAAAAATGTAAGCAGCTGCAAAAGTGAAACAAATACAATTTTTACATGCATGGACTCTCATAATCAGTTCTATCCTTTGCTGATGCCAACCTTCTTGAAATAAACCTAAAATTATTACTGAATATTTCACTTTAGACTGTACCTGAGTTTTGTCATGATGAGCTTTGAAGCCTATGTTTTGAGTCATGCTGACTACTTTTTGAGTATATTCCCAAACGTTCAGTTTTTCCCTGTACTGACATATCATTCGTGTATGGTATGACATAACACATTCTGATGGTAATTTCATGCATATGTGATATGTTTGATTTGAAAATCTTGAGGAACAGATAAAACAACATTACTTTCTCTAACAGCTAAATGTTTGTGGTTACTAGCTCTACTCTGTTAGTGGAATTGCAAAGAAAGCTCTGGCTAAATTAGTAACAAAATAACCATCAAATATTCTGCTTAGTGTTGCACAAATTTCAGGCATACAAATAACCTAAAAGATGGCTATGTTATTTAAGTGTTAAAATCTCACTTTTAGCTCTTTTTCTTTGCTTTTAACCCTGGACAAATAGGATGTTAAAATAATAGGTCTCTCGACCAAGATCTTGCCTTCCAGTAAACTTGTTGATGGTGTATTGGAGTACTTCCTCTGTCATTGAAACAAAATTTCTATTTTTTCCCATTTTAAATTACAGACACACAAAACTTGAGGAAATTCTGTTGCCCAAATATCCACTGTTTTACTTCCTCCGGATTCTTAATAACAAAGCATCAAGGATTTGCAGGAATCACTCCACCCTCACCTCCCACTGGTCAGGCCCAATTTCACAAACATCCTTAGCAAAATCTGCAGCTAACCCATTTTGTTTCAACAAGGCTGTGCCAAAAATTCCTTGGTGTTCCTAAAAGGGATCCTCCCACTCCTGAAGGAACAGGAGAAGGAGACTCCTGAACTTGGCAGCTATTTAATTGCAGTCAGAGATCTTAACACAGATACTTGAACATCGTTTCATGCATATAATACAGTAAGATTCATCATTTTTCCTCTTTCTTGGACTATAGCTGGAACAAATGTTTGTTTTGGTTATTGACACCACTGTATCAAGTAACATCATGGCACTACTGGTAGTTAAAGTTCTTCCCTTGACCACCCGGTACTAATATTGTTACTGACCATTTCCATTGGTTATATTGTAATTTTACCACTAGACCAGGAGAAAGTGGACAGCAGAGTCTCCCGTCTTTGTTATTGGGAGGAAGAGATGATGTCTGAGGGCTTCGCTGAGAGGGACCTATTAGGTTTTCTATTTTCATTCCTCATGATTTTTTATGTACTTGGTAAAATGAGTCAGCAAAGAATTTATGTATTCTATCCCATTTTCTCAAATCTTTACTTCTTTTTCTCAAATTTTACCATGTTTCCTTCCTGCAGTTTCATTGGTGTCCACTAAAGGAAGTTTTTATCATATTGTCCAAGCATATTTTTCAGTTACCATTACCACCGCTTTTTACATAAAGAGCTAAATCCACACTGAGGACTATTTTCCTTTTGTGCTGGTTTTTATTGTTATTTTAAATGGAGGCTGTGGGTCATTTAAGACTGTGTTTCTGAAAATTACGGTCTGTAAAGTCTAGTGTATAGACCTATTATTAGATCTACAGGACAGGGATTTTCCTGTATTATTTCTTACCTTCATTACCTTGTCTGTTTTCCTTGTCCATACCTGCTGAAGACAAATTTGCAGTTCTTCCCATTGTAGTTGTGCTTGATTTACATGCCTGATAATTACTCTTGCTAACTTAAGTCTTGTACCAATACTACTTGAAAACCAGTGGTTCTATTTGGTCAGATACATTCCCAGATGCCAATATCAGCAATTATCCCAGGATTCACAGTATTTTACCATCTCATAGCATTCTAGGTGGAATAACCTGCTAGTCAAGTCTCTTGTCATTGCTCAGATAACTGTTCTGAGACATCTACCTACTAAATTTCTTACAGGAAATTTTTCCTGCAGTATAGCTGATAATCAAACTCCATTCTGAGGCTATGCAATCTTTACTAGCTAAGGAAAGCTAATCCTTTAGTCTCAAAAGCCCCATTTTAAAAGTTTCTGAATTCAATGGCCTCAACTTTTAAGCAAATACTCTTGCTCGCTCTGCAGTCAGATCAGCTACTATTGTTACAATAATCTCCCACGTTTTAGGCGCAGCACAACCCAAGCAGGAGTAACCAACAGTGTGCATTATTTTTTTACCACTGTTTTGGTTTTAACAGCATAACTGGATCATAAAAACCTATTTTGTGGTCACGTTAGCCTGAATTTTCAGTATTGTTTGGTCTGAGTTTCCCTTATATCCTTGTATGTTGACAGCTGTGTTCTGAGTAATAGATAATGAGGTAAAAGGGTTTTCTGAGTGTGCAGAAACCCATCTATGCAGTAGAGGTTTCAGGGTGTGTCTTCAAGTTAGTAAATGATTCAGTGCAGAAATTACAAGGTAAATCTAGCAATAAGAAACTGAGAATCTACTTTTAAACACCCAAATGCAAAGAGAGAAAAAAGCCTGAATGTTCTTATTATCAGCTAGATAAAAACTGATGCACAACAGAGTTAACGTTTTGGTAACATTTGACATTATTTCCACTCATATTTTCCTGATATAGAAGATATACATATATATTTTTCCTTTTCTGTTGTTCACTCTTCTCATGTATTCATCTAAATATATGTGAATAAGTGAATTTTCAGAGTAATGTAATTATTCTTTTCCTCTACTTCCTATCATGGTTTAATGCTGATGTATGCATGAGCCATCTGATATGGAATGACAATCAAGTCCTTGCCTACATCCATGCTATCTGTTGGGAGGAGATCAGTTGACTTAGCTTAGCATTATCAGAATAGCCACTACTATGAATATTGTGGCAGCACAAAGAATGTTTTGATGACTACCATAGGGGTGGCACATAAAAAGAAACGAGATAACCTTTACTGTTCTTGGGGTTAAAACGTTCATGAGGAACATCCTACTATGAAATCTTGAGATAAGCATTATTCTGCCTGCCCAATGTCACCCTCTTGTAAAACACAGAAAATTGTCAGTTCTAGTGCTGGATTTAATGGAGCAAAGTGAACTCTGTAACAAATTAAATGCGATGACACAATCCAATGTCCAGTGTATGAAAAAAACATGCACTCATGATGGCTTAGCTTCATTTTTAGGCTTTAAAGAAATATGTACACATGCTTTCCCTGAGAGACCTACCACTCTTGAATAGTTCTGTTTACTCAATACATGAATGTAGGTAGAAATCTATTAGGTTGTGAAACAATGCACCACACCATTATTCAGAAAGAGATTTTGCCACATGTATATTTGGAACAAAATTAAATACTCTATTTCAATAATTTTTGTTCTTGTAAACATACTATTTCAATATATATTAAATTATCCAACTGGTATGTGAGAAATACTTCTGGTCCTGTCACATACAGTAATAGACTCCCTTCTTTGCTAATGTGTTGTTGAGGTGTTACATCAATAACCCAGGCAGATACGTTCTCCCCTTCATGTGCACCATACCATGGAATCAGTTTTGTTATAGGATTTGGTCTGGTTCTGTTTATACCTGCTTATAACTTCCAACTCAGTGGGTGTCTTCATGAACTGATTGTCAATCATGTGTGATCACTGCAGAAATCATCTGTCTTCTTTAGGGTGTGAGATAATTTAGCAATATATCCATCCTCAGACACCACAAAAAATCCTATAATGTCTTCTGCAAATGGCCCATGACATGGAGTCACTGGCAGAATTTTTCCTCTATTGGTTAGATAAAAGGGGGGGTTTTTTGTGTGCCAAGTCCCATAGATACTCAGCAGAGGTAGTTTAAAAAAGATCAATTCTCTAAATTTGGTTCTGCTTCATAGTACTGACTATTCAAAGAATCTCAGAGGATGCTCCCATTGAGGAATCTCAGTAGCATTTAGAAAGCATTCCTTACCCACAGGGAATCTCTGGATCCTTAGGATATTGGCCTTAGGTTCTTAGATTTCTGCTGGAACAGCATTCCTTGTGTGTCAGGTGCAGACAATGAATACAAGGAAAGTAGACTTCTTCTTACAGTAGGTGGTATCTCAGTTTAACTAGGTGTTTAATGAGATGCTTAGAGTTGCTTTCTGCACATTTTCCTTACTAAGGAACTCATTTGCTCTCAGTGAGTAGTGGTGTGGAAACAGGACTGCTGTGAACACCTTATTCAATCAGGGTGAGCTGTTAATCATTCATGATTTATTGTTGAGTATAAAAAGAAATCAAGGAAATGCATTTAGTATCATGGCACTCACATGGGGTCATTGCACGCAAGCAGAATGTAAACGGTACAGAGGTCATGATACAGGGCTGAGTCAGAAAGGAGGATGGCTAGAGTGCAAAGACTGAGAAAGTTGGAATATAAGCAGAGATCACTTTGTTCCTTCAATTATCATTGTGTGGTGCTGCAACACTGAACAAAGCCTTGTGGTTCAAGGGTTCCCATGAATATCAACTTTTTGGGGAGCCACCTGCCAGTCCTTCTGGATCTGACCTGCAGCCTTTATCTCCCATTCTGTCTGGGAAGTAGGAAATCATGCTGTGATTTCAATGTCTACACAGGGAAGGGGAGAAACATTGAAGAAGACACCTGAGGCTTGCTGATTGGTTAAATATTGCATATGGGTACTTTCTTCTGTTTCTTGGTCTAAATTTATTAATATTATTCATATGAGTTTGGCCATGATTAACAATTCTTAAGTTTCATTGATTTAATTACTGTTTAATGTTATGTCACTTTTACACAGAGTTTATACTTAGACATCAGTAAGAAATAAATAAGAAAAACACCCTGAAATATGGATTTGCAAGGCAAAAGTCTAATAATTCAAGTTTGAGTGGAAAGTGTAGAGAAAATGTTGATCTTCCCTTAAAAGGGTAATCTCTGCAGATAGTGCTATAAACTTTGTTGCAATCAAAATAGATTTTAATGATATTGCAATAATAGGGAAATAGGGATATAAGAGAAGATGCAGGTAGATTAATCAGACATTAGAGCATCTAATCTGAGTCACTAAAAAGACTGTATTGCCTTTTCAGTTACTGTAGCCACAGTGTAGCTGGCCACAAAATCGAGAAATCTGATTTTTTAATTACTGCGTGGTGAGAGAGTTATTTCCTCCAGTCTCTTTAAAACTGTTTCTTGCAAAATGACCACATGCCGACATATCTTGATATTATAATTGGAATCTTCCTTGCAAGTCTCACTGGGTTGTTGTCAGGCATCATTGGTGTTGACATGTTAGGCAGAGGTGTGGCACAAGGCAGAACTTTCTGGAAGCAGAAATGACATGAGGGAGCATTACCTCTTTTGCCTATAGTTATGGTTGTTTGAAAAGTTTGGAGCTTGTGAACGTGTGTCTGCACTGTATCCAATTGCTTGTAGAAACACATTTACCTTAGAGTGCACAATCATTTGTTTTACAGTAAACATCAAAAAGGAACAAAGCAATTTAACTGTGGTTAAAGACTAACATGCAGAGCATGGTCACAGTGCCATAATCAATCTCTTATGAGATGAAGTGATTATTTTCAGTCATTTCACCACAGCAACGAAATCCAATGTCTAAAATCAAATAAAATAAGTAAATATATTTCCATACTGCTACAGAAAATGGAAGTCAAATTACTTACAGAAATTAAAAATATTTGCCTATTATTGAAATAATCCCTAGTTTGGGGCTACTTTCCTGAAAAAAACCCAAAGCTTTGAAACCGTTTGTGTCTAGAGGATAGTAATGTCAAAGATCAATAGCACCAATTCTGCCTAGAGGGGTTATAGGAAATGGGGTGGAAAGTGGGGGGATGTTTGTTTATTTTGGTTTAGGGTTTTGTTTTTGTTGGAATTTTTTGTCAAGAGAGGACAGGCAACACTTGTGAATGCAAAATCAAAATTGTGAAAGTACTGTCCAGTTAAGTGGTAGAAGTTCTTCCTATTTGTTGTGGACAGGGAAGGGGTAACAGGTCTAACTTATCTCAAGGAAAATTCATGTTAGACATCGAAAAAGCCTCCAAGTAGTTCAGATACTCTGAACTTTTCCATCTTTGCTTTTGGAAACTAATGACAGAGGTACAGAATTCAAACACTGTTAAGAATGTGATATGTAATACTTGATGTGATCTGAATGAAGGAGGACAGGATGGCATTTTGACATTATAAAACTTGAAATTCAGTATTACTGGGAAGAAGCTGAATGAGAGGTTTTTCATTCTCATAATTTCCACTGTGATCTAGACATTTCACAGACAGTAGGGAATAGAATGTAAGCATTTAGAAAATACGACTTTGGATAGTATTGTACCAGGGAATAAGTCAATAGCCTTGATTTCTGTAGAAAATATAATACTAATGCTGTTATATATTTCATATGTAGCGAGTTTGTAAACTCCTTTCCTTGTTTCTCAGGTATTCAGCTGTGATCCAAGACAGAAGTGTAACCATCTTTCAGATTTTTGAGGATATTGCTTAATTTGGAGCAAGAACTGCAAGGAAGTTGATAAAATGGGCTTCTGCAAGGTAAGAAAGATTGCAGACAGAGGTAAGACTCTTGAATTGGAGTTAAGCAGCAGTTTAGGGATTCATGAGAAAAAAAAATCATCGTGAAAAGAAATAAAATCCTAAGGGAAAAGCAGGGCTTTGGAAGACAGCAATTCAGCCCCAGTGAGGATCCATTCCAGGGGCAGTAGAAATCAGCTCCACCCTACCTCACTGAGGACTTACTGGCCAACAAAGATTTTTCCTGTTTCTTGCTTCAAGGCACTGAACATACCAACACTCAGGTTAGTATTTCATTAATTCAAGTTATCGAAAAATGGTAATATATGGTAACTAATCAGTAACTGCTGAATACTTTTAAGCTGTGTGTATTCAGTTTACAAAGGGCTCTTTGTGCATGGCAAAAGGTGGCGGTTCAATCAAAGGCACTCAGGCATATCTTTACCTAGAAAAATTAGATGGACAAAAATTGGATGTGTCATACTATTACCTATTTTATTCAGATTTTACTGGGAAAAATGTTTTCCACCTGCACAAAAATTAATTTTGTTTATCTTTTCCCATCAGTGTTCATTTGTAAAGTAAAGTCCTGAACATTTTTGAAGCCCTAATGTTCTGTACTATATTTTTAAATTCATTTTTCTAACTGTAGGAATAATATTACTTTAAATGAAACTATCCAGCAAGTAAAGATTATGTTTTCAAAGCTGAAAACTGGCACATCAGTAGTAGGAATCTAGCAGCATTAGTTTGTGGCAGTCTGCTTTATGAGAATAAGCAATTAACTACAAATCAAATCACAGACAATAAGAGTGAAGTTTTGTAATTTTAAAACATGCTTTTCAGGATAGACTTTCCTTTTAAACACAAGTAGGAGATTGATGCTTACATTAACTTGATATGTTCTCATGTTTCATCCAGGAAAAACAAAATGTCCAGAAACTACAATAGGCATTATCCTGTAGCTGAGTGTACAGCATAGTTAAAGGAACATAAAATTCTCAGTTTCTGATGGTATAATAATTCCCTTCATATAGAACAATTCTCATTGCTAGAATGGTATCCAAGCTGACAAAATTACAGAGTATGATTCTTTTCCAGCCCCGATTAACAGCTACTAAAATACAACAGGTGTACTAGTACCATAAATCAGAGATTCTTCACCGATGTTCTGATCTATGCTAGGGTTGAATGTCATTGAGGAATCATTACAGAATTCCTGCAATCCTTTCCAGCATTTTGCCTACCTGGCTCTTATTGGAAAATCCAACTTTCCATCTTTAAATTAAATAGAAGAAAAAAATAGTTTGTGTGATTTTCTCTGATCACAACATATGCAGACGTTGAAGTAATTACTTCACTTTCTTGTCCTGTTTTCTAATTTTGTTAATAAGTATATTTAAAACATAAGGGGTTTTTTATATTTTTAGAAAATTTTGAAGGCATCAGGTCATCGTTTCACTACAGTTTGTTTGTGATGTCAAAGTTAGATTAACATTTCTGTGTCAGTAGTTCCAGTATCATGTGTCAATTGATGATGTGCTGGCCTGCATCAGATTAAAAAATTCATAGATCCAATGTGTGATTTGTGGACTGAGGTTTTCTCAACATAAAGTATTTTTTAGAAGCATAAGCTGTTGAAACTTCACCACAAAACCTGAGACCCCTATTTTTCAAATGCCTTTTTCTGCAGTTTCAGAAACTCTTATCTCATTATCAGTTTGGTAATAAAATATTAAGACATTTTGGCACAAGAAGCGAGTTGAATAAGTAAATTTAGATAATTAACTACTGGGAAACAATCTGAAATAATTAATAGTGAGTACAGTATAAGATGATCTGTATATATCTAACAACTGCAGTACAAAAATTATGTTGCGATCACGCAAACTACAACTTAGAGTTATACTGAAAAGTCTGGTAAATGGTCTGTAAGAACAATGACTCAAAGAAGGATTTAAGGTTTAGTTTATTGTGTCAATACGATCTCTCATTATACTGGAGTGTTCAAGAGAGATTATTCAAACCATGTATTTATAACACATACGAGAAGGGAATTATCTGTGTTTCAGTCTACAGAATTAATGTCGACAGAGCATTTCAAGGGGCCTATGATAATCTTTCAAACATGTAAAAAGTATTTATGCTTAAAATTCTAAAAAAGATGTGTGAATATAATGCAGAAACAATCAAAGTTTGTCAGGCAAAGGGAAATTGGCTACTATCTTAATAAAGAGAAGATTGAGTAAACCTCATGAATATATGTAAGTATTTTCACATAGAAAATATATCTGATGATGCAGAGCTTCACAGAAATTGTAATATCCAAGACATATTGTTCTATCTTCAACTAAACAATGTCTGTGAGGGGAAATGGAGCGTAGAAGCAGTTAGCCAGTAGGTGTAACAAACTTATGACCACTTGTAATTTTTAATGTAAAATTAGAAGTTTTCCTCTTGTGCAGGCTTTACTTTGCTTACCTGACCTGATGAGTCACTTTAGAGAACTTTTTACTGGCTAAAATATCTTAAAACATTTACTCCATAACTCAATAGAGGTAACTCTTTGATTTGCAGTTGTCATTATCTTCATAAAATCCCACTGATGCACTGTTGGATAGGGCTGAAATGGACTTGCAGCAGAGCTTCAGACAGTCCAGGTGGATGGAACTTATCGGGCATTCTTTACTTGCTTCTGCAACAAGGGGTTTGAATTGTCCAACAGTTCCTATATTACCAGATCTCCACTTCTTCTAATCATAGTATAACAAACTGGTTTGAGAAGGAATTTTAAATTGTTTATGAGCCTTAAATAGCTCAAAGGTCATAAATTGGTCATCTCTGTTTAAATCCCTCTTCTGTGGGAAACTTGTGACTAGTAAGTGGAAACATTAAAAAAAACCAAAGCATTTTCTTTTATCTTGAGCTAGTGAATGATCAGGACATTCTGCTTTCAAGGCATCATTACGTAGCATCAATGTCTACTTGATACAATGTCTATACAAGATTTCATGCTGCAAGTCTTTAGCCTATAGAGCTAAAAATTCCTCCTTGGTGGCATCAAAGATTGGCTAAAGCTGAAGGTAAGCTGTTGAGTTAACCAAATAACTGTTCTGAGGCAAGACAGCAGTTTTCAAACACTGGCTTTATGAATCCTGCTAATGTATTTAGGGTGAAAACAGTCACCAGACTTTAGATGAGATCGTGTTTCTCCTCATATTGGATTGACTGGCACCTAGACTGTTTCTAGGTGGTTTTGTACATCTTTGGTTGTGAATCTGCTCATTCACCCGCATGGTTTTTATATACTCAGGTAATGTGCAGTGGTGATGCCTCAGATTCTTCTGTTGTTGGTTTATTTTACAGATTTAATCTCTTCAGACTGGAATTATATATTCTCACCCAAATTATCAGTTAAGATACAAGACATTATACGAAAGATTTAGTGATCTCTGATTTCAGATATGCTGCAATTGTGGAGCTGTGTGACTGAACAAACTACAGGAGCTATAGAGAAGTTACAGAATTTTCTATCTTATTAAGTAGATATAAAATACTGTACTTCCTCAATTTTCCCACTTCTTAATATCAATTTAGTTGCTTCAGCTCCCAGTGTGATAAAACCAGATAGATGTCTTTGTATGCAGACAAGAGACACTCTGGTAGAAATTGCTTTTCTGTTTTATTTCTATTTCCGTTTCTTATCATGATTGCACTGCAATAGCGTTGAGACATTGCAATGAGATAACAGAACATTGTGAGAGATCTCAGAGTTCTCTCTATTTTCTGTTTAAGGCCAAACAGTTGTGAAAACACTGCATATACTATTTCTTTTTTTTTAAATCAATTGACTTTTCTTTAAAGATTCTTTAGTTCTTTTGGTTGTCACTGAAGTAATTGGAGCAGTCCATTAAGATCAAACCCAGGAAAGCATTTAGGCACACAAGTTAAAATGTAGTATTCCCAGTAACTGCTGTGGATAGACTTCTATATAAATATATCACAATGACTTTTGATAAATATATAACACTTATTACATATAATACTTGTTAACTCTTTATATTCTGCTTGACTGGAAATGCTAAACTACCCTTTCTGAAGTAATCCTCGATCTGATAAGACTATCTCTATTCCAAAACATTATAAAAATACCATTTCACTAACATTTTGAAATTACAAGCATGTATGACAAAAAGGATCAAAAATAATTTCTTCTGGGTAATTATCAGATTAAGCAAATTTTAGAAGACCTACAGAAAAATTCATATAAACCTACTTGTATTCTAGGACAATTTTTTTTTGTTTGTTTCATTTTCTATAAATTTTATTTCTGTAAAAGTGTTGAACATAAAAGTATCAAATTTAATACATACATTGAAATCAGGCAACTGAAGTGCAACTAATTTATTCAAATGTGTAAAACATTTGTTAGTTTTCATTGAAGTAATGCCTACAGATTCTGATAAAAACAATACATTCCACAATATAACAAATGGCCTATTCCAAACAATTTAGAATATAAA
Source organism: Catharus ustulatus (assembly GCF_009819885.2). Classification (NCBI taxonomy): domain Eukaryota; kingdom Metazoa; phylum Chordata; class Aves; order Passeriformes; family Turdidae; genus Catharus; species Catharus ustulatus. The sequence continues at coordinate 22,241,576 of NC_046221.1, read as the reverse complement.
CATAAATTTAAAATACTAATTAGGCAAATTTCTGCTGACCAAAGCTATTTCCAAAGCACTTCAAAACTGAGTCTGAAACTCATCTTGTTGTTCTGCAGTTACTCAAATGAGGAACTATAGGCACTATAGTAAAATCTTTTTTTTTTCTCTTTCATACTAGATGGGTAATGTTTTCCTGGATTAGACTTAGAAGATGGGAAAGGAAGCAAAATATTAAAACAATGCTTTGGTTTTGCCTGGTTTCATTCTCACTGTGTATTCAAGAATGGGTTCGTCCTTAAGTGCAACAGTTACTTCGAGCTTCCAGCAACATCTTTAATAAGGTAAAGAGGAATTCCTTTCCATTTTAGGGACATAATTAAAACAACAGTACCTATAATAGGGAACTTTTTCTGGTGGAAGAATAAAGTATTCAGGCTTGTTTCCCCAGGTGACAATGAATTATGCATGTGTTCAAGGACTAGCATTATTCCCTTTAGGAAAAGGGAGGTGCAGTCCAAAGTGCATAAGCTTTGCTATCCAAGGTAAATGAGCCTATTGGAGTGGGAAAAAATCCAAGAGAAAGCTATTTATTATGTCGGTTACATAAGAGGAGCAAAGTCCAACCAAGGTGCATGTACTTAACCATATTAATTCTGCTCAGATTTGAATACTTTTTCATCGGAGTGGATGCAAAGTGGGAACAACCTTTCACGGTATGTCAGTAGTTTGGGGATTTTTTTTAAAAATCAGAGATATTTTATAGATTCACTGATAACTAAAACTGAGACAAATACAATTAACTGCATATTCTTTTAAATAAGCATTTTATTTTTAATTTATTTTGTTTATCTGTGCTGAATTGCAGAAAATGTTATTCTTATATAATTCAAATTAAATTAAATGAATGACAGTTATCAAATGGATAAATGCAGAATATAAATGTTTATAAGGAAACTAAATACTTCTGGACTTCTTTCAATATGCTTATACTTGTGCATTATGAATATTCACCTTGCAATATAGGATAGTAACTTTACTGAGTGTAATAAGTATCCATATTTTTCTTTCAAACAAATGATTGAGGTTTCTGTAGTCAGCTTAAGATTGTGTATTTCTCATTCAAATATTGTTTTATAGGAAACTATCTTCAATAAATTTAAAATGCATTCTGAAGATGAAAAGAAGTATACTGCAGATCGAAATAGTCATGAGCTCACTGCATCCAGCCAGGATCATGAACCTGAAGACAAACAGTAAGTATTCTTAAATATAGTAAACATTCTGTATTGAAGCTTATTAGACTTAATTTCTGTGGTTTATATTTTATTGAATTTCATATTTTAAATCTTACTTTACCTTATTTTGCTAGGAAAACCTAGTAAGAGAAAGCTTTGTATCAACGTGAGAGTAGCATTTATTGGCACATTTATTTCATGCAAAAGGTCTATTTACTTTTTCCTTTAAAGGACTTAAGTGTCCACAGTATTGACTAGAAAAACAACTCTAAAATATGACAGAAGTTATGTTGGAATGGAAATATTGGATACATTTATGTCATATGCTACAAATTACCTTAATATTCTTACTACAGCAGTGAATCAACATTACATACCTTGAATATTTTATCTACTCCCCATCTACTATGTCCAAAAGTTTTCCTCTCTTCTGTTTTGAAATATATAAAGAGCTTTAGTTCACAACTTCCCTGACCAGATAGTGGTGTTGGTGTTGTTTCATCCTTGAAGGGGTGAACTGGGAAGAACATGACTTAAATTGACTGAAGTTAGGAAGTGATGTTACTTATATTGCTGAAGATTTAAATAGAAACATCTCAAGAATGCTTAATAAATCATGTTCATTTTACACAATTGTTTGATGTAAAATGATTTCATAGTTATAATATAACCGAATTGCATTAATATGTTGATTTTGTATTTCTGCAAAATATGGTCCATTTTTAAATTCACTGAAACTACCACACTTTTTTTTTAGCAAGGCAAAGAAGCAGAAAAAAGGGGAAAAACCTAAGGTGGTCAGCCCACTTGCACTGGTAAGGTTTATTCTCTCTATATGTATGTAAATAGATGTACACATAGTCACATTTCAAAGTGTAGTCAAAAATGGTTACAATTATGTTGGTATCCTGCATATGTGATGGTGTCTCTACCAAATATGTTCATACTACAGAATATTTGCTGTAGTATAGAAATCAAGCAGTTCTTTTTCTGAAAGTAGTTATTCAAAAGAAGCTGTCTTATTACAGATAAGGATTCTTGGGAATGTTCCCTTAGTAATTTCTCATCTTAAACACATCCATGCCAGATATTGGTTTGTGAAAGATAGGAATTTCCATGTTCAGTCGTTTCTTCTGAGACAATGAGAAGGGTGGCCATATACATACAATGAGTGTGGTCATGTCCTCTAAATTATCAGTCAGGTACTAATCACACTAATTATCCCCATGAGTCATTATTCAATCACCTGAGTCAGCAGTCAAGGGTAATTCCATGCCACTTATGAAAATTAAAACTAAGAATTGTATGCTAAAAGGTTCCAGATTCTTTAAAATTTTCTGCATGGTTTTTTAAAAGACAACTTTTTAGTATTTAATCGAGTAAATTCTAAGCCCCTTTTAGTCATACTGAAATATTTTATACTTTGTTGGTTTAGTGTGTGTAATACACGACACTGCAAATAACAGACATAAAACTATTGTACATGATGGTGGCCAGTGTCCAATTTCTCTGCTTTGCTATATACAGCTTACACCTGTACAATTACATCATAAAACTATAATTTAAATCAGTAAACTTAATATTTTACAAGACAGAATAAAACCAATGATTTTGTAATAGATAAGCTCAAACTTTAGGAAGTTCAATGGCAAGATGATTTAAGATTTCAATACATTTTTATGATGTCTATGGTACATTAGGAACACTTTTTCTGATGGAATAATAATAAATTTACAGTAAAAGCAATTATTACCTTAGTTATCATAATGCCATTAAAAATTCTGATAATTAGAAGTTTAAATGGCAAATGTAAAAGTGTGAATTTCTTGTGCCTTGTTTTCCTATGACCTTTCTCACCCAGGTGCAGATACTAGTGCATTAAAATGGCACATCTCTCTGGTTTTGACAGTTTATAGTATAAAAGTGCTTACATAGAAAGGATTTATTCCTGTACATTTTAATTGTTTTTAAACTGTATTTCTGAGGAGATAAAGTTGTAGTTTTGCGACAGCAGGTGTACAATTGATGGCTTTTTCTTTACTTTCTTGACTTTGTAGACGTAGAATTGTGTTAGCATTCCAATACAACAGTTAGAATGAATTTCTCTTCTCACTCACAGTTTCGATACTCCAGCTGGTCAGATAAATTATTAATGCTACTAGGCACTCTGCTGGCAATAGCCCATGGAAGCAGTCTTCCTATTGCGATGAAAATTTTTGGTGATATGACTGACAGTTTTATTACTCCTGGAAATTTTACAGGTAAGAAATTATCTACTATGACAGGAACAGTGGCTCATATTTTTAAAAAAGACAGGAAGATTCACACATCTTGACAGGAGATACTGATGTCAGACTACAATGCTATACTCTGGTGCAAATTAGTAGCTCATGTTCATGGTAATAGAGATTCACTATGGTTGGGGTGACATTGTAATGGAAGTCTCCTAAAGGCTACCTGACCACGAAGACTGAGCAGATGAGGTTCCTTTATAGACAGATTGGAGCAGCCTTGCATTCATAAGCCCTGGTCTTCATGGGGGTCTGCAACCATGCCAATAACTGCTGGAGGAACACCATCACTGGGCAATCCAGGAGGTTCCTGGACTGTGTTGATGATAACTTTTTCAAACGATTGAGGAGCCAGGGAGAAGGGGTGCTTGCTGGACCTTACTCTTTCTAAAAAGGAGGGAGGTGGGGAATGTGACTCTCAAGAGAAGACTGGGCTGCAGTGAGCATGAAATGGTGGCGTTTCAGAGCAGCAAGGAAGGAGGACAGCAAGATCAGTATCTAGAACCTCAGTAGAGCAGACTTGGACCTCTTCAAGGACCTGCTTGATAGAGTACCATGGGATAGAGCTTTGGAGGTAAGAGGGGCCCAAGGAAGCTGATTGATATTCAAGGACAACCTCCTCCAAGCCCAGGAGCAATGCATTCCAACAAAGAAGAGACAAACACAGAAAGCAAGCCTGGAGAGGGTGGAAACAAGGAAAGATAGCTTGGGAGGAATACAGAGTACCTATCCAAGCAGCCAGGGATCTGGTTAGAAAAGCTAAAGCCCTGATTGAATTAAATCTGGCCAGGGATGTCAAGGGCAACAATAAAAGCTTCTACAGGTAGGTCAGTGCTCAAAGGAAGATGAGAGAAAATGTGGACCCTCTCCAGAAGGAAATGGGAGACCTGGTTACTTGAGATATGGAAAGGGCTGAGGGACTCAATCATTTTTTGCCTCAGTCTTCACCGGCAAATGTTCGAGGCGCAAATCACAGAAGGGAAAGGCAAGGACTGGGAGAATGGAGAACTGCCTGCTGTAGGAGAAGTTCAGGTTTGAGAATATCTGAGGCATCTGGAGGTGCACAAGTCCACAAGACCTGATGAGATGCATCTGTGGGGCCTGAGGGAACTGGTGGAGGAAGTTGTTAAGCCAGTGTCCATTATATTCAAGATGTCATAGCAATCTGATGAAGTTCCCACTAACTGAAAAAGGGGGAAACATAACTCTCATTTTTTAAAAAGGAAAAAAGGAAGACGCAAGGAACTCCAGGCCAATCAATCTCACTTCTGTGCCCAGCAAGATCATGATAGCCCTGGAAACTGTGCTAAGGCATATGGAATATAAGAAGATGATTGATGATAACCAACATGACTTTTTAAAGGACAAATAATGTCTGACAAATTTGATGGCATTTTACAGCTAAGTTGCAGATTTAGTGTGTAGGGAAGAATTTGGACATCATCTACCCGGACTATCTGCAAAGCATTTGACACTGTCGACATCTTTTCCACTAAATTGAGGAGGCAAGAGTTTGGTGGATGGATCACTTGGTGGATAGGAAATTGGCTGCAGGGTCACACTCAAAGAGTTGTCCAAATGGAGACCAGTGATGAGTGGATTCTTCTGGGGTCAATATTGGGACTGGCACTGTTTAACAGCTTTGTCAATGACATGGACAGTGGGATCAATGCACCCTCAGCAAATTTCCAATAACACCAAGCTGAGCAGTGCAACTGACATGCTCGAAGGAAAGGGAGCATCCACGGGGATCTTGACAGACTGGAGAAGTGGGTGTCTGGGAATCTCATGAAATTCAACGAGGCCAAGTGCAAGGTCTTGCATGTCGGTTGGGGCGAACTCAAGCATAAATACAGACTGGGAGAAAAATAGCTTGAAAACAGCCCTGAGGAGAATGATTTGAAGGTGTTTGTTGATAAGAAGCTCAACATGAGCCAGCACTGTAGGCTTGCACCCCAGTAAGTAATATCATAGGCTGCATCAAAATATTTATGACCAGCACATGGAGGGAGGTGATTCTACCCTCTCTACATCTCTCTGGAGTGCTGCAGCGAGCTCTGGCACCATCCCCAGAATAAGAAGGATACCTGTTGGATTAAGTCCAAAGGAGGACCACAAACATGATTAGAGGGCTGAAACACCTCCGTTATGAGGACAGGCTGAGCAAGTTGGGGCTGTTCACCCTGGAGAAGATTCCTGGGAGACCTTATAGCAGCCTTTCAGTACCTGAAATCAGGCTACAAGAGAGCAGGAGAGCAACTTTTTATAACAACCTGTTGTAATTGGATGAGGAGTAATGGCTTTAAATGGAAAGAGGAACTATTTAGAGGAGATATTGGGAAGAAATTCCTTTCTATGAGTGTGATAAGACTGGAACAAGTTTTCCAGATATGTTATGGATACCTGATCCCTGGAAGTGTTCAAGGCCAGCTTGGATGGGGCCCTGAGCAACCTGGTCTAGTGGATGGTGTCCCTGTTCATGGTAGGGGGTGGTTAGAACTGGATGGACTCCTTAAGGTCCTTTCCAACCCAAACCGTTCTGTTCTTCTATGTCTGTATGCCCAGGGAGACTTTTTAATCTTAAAATATAGTGATGTAGTTTTGTAGTCAGTGGAGTTATGACTAGCCCTGCGTTGGTAACCTTCATTCATGTGCATTAAAATTTCCTCTTTTCTCCAAATCAACTTGATTCAAAAGAAGATGTAGCCACTCCAGATATACTGAACAGCATGCAGGAAAACAAATTTGTTAAATCTTACTCAACTAAAAGTATTTGCTCTTCTCTTCCTTTTTAAGGCAATTTCTCTTCAGATGAGCTTAAAAACCTTTCAATGAATTCAACTTCAGACATGCTTAACCAGCTGGAAGAAAATATGACAAGGTAATTTAAAATTGGTATTTCCTCTTATGTTTTTTTAATGTAGCCACAAATTTCTAGTCAAACCATTCTTCTCCCAATGATGTTTTGCCCATTTTAAACAACACAAAGACAATGATTTAATAATATATGTAACTAAAGATTGGCACAAGGGATTATTTGAGGCCCTGGGAAGATTCTTGAATATTCCCAACTATTCCAAACAATTTCCCTGTAATCTCTTGCTCTGACCAAACCTGACACATTTCAGGAGTGTTCTGTATCCCAGTGAAATCTGCATTCTTCTCTTGCTCTGAATTTATAAAGAATAATTGTTATGATAAAAAATTATATTGGTTATCATCTGTTGATACCTTGAGCCATGGTAATTCACTTGCAAAAAACAGTTGAATTACCAGATAGTACCTACTTTGGTGTCAAAGCATCAAGTTCAGTAAGACAGTAAATAACTGTCTACAAGTACCTGAAAGGAGATTGTAGCAAGATGGAGCTCAGTCTCTTCTCCCAACTGATAAGCAACAGGACAAAAGGACATTACCTCAAGCTGTGCCGAGGGAGGTTGGGTGTTAGAAAAAATACCTTCATGGAAAGGATGTGAAACATTGGAACAGGATGTCCAGGGAAGTGGTTGAGTGACCATCCCTGGAGCTATTTAAAAGATTTGTGGATATGAGATTGAGGGACAGGTTTTAGTAATGGAGTTGACAGTGCTGAGTTAATTATTGGATTCAAATATCTTAAAGGCCTCTACCAACCTAAATAATTCTATAATTCTGTGAAATTATCTACAGCGTAGAAAATGCAGATTTAGATTATATGCTACCTTAAATCTAGCATTCTAGAGCTGAAAACAGCAGAAGACAGTAGACAGTAGGTGCTTCTGCTACAAAACTCCATAAAGAAAAGATTGAATAAGAAGAAACATAAGCTACCAATAAATGTATTTTGTTAAGAGGCTTTATTAACCATTATCCATACACTTTGCTTATGTAGGATATGTAAAGTTTCTGTGTTTCTTGTACCACTTCAGGTTCTTCAGGTTGAACTCTGTTCCTCATTAGATATTGAAATATGTCTGCTATGCTCTTCAAGGCAATTGTCTTTTTAGAAGAGAAGGAGAAAAGGCATTTTCTGTAGTAACTGTTGCTGTTTTATATCAAAGTGCATTATAATTTTGAGTAACAGTGGACTGCAACTTATTTAGATTCAGTATTTAATTTTTGCAATTAAAAAACCCATGACTATTTACACACAAAAAACCCAAACCAAAACATACTCAAACAACTCATTACCACAAAATAAATGAACAAGTTAGGAGAAGGCTATTTCTTAGAAATGAAGAACTGGAATGTAATGAGAGTGAATTGACAGGGAATTGTCAATTATGCTTTTTAGGAGAGTTTCTTGTTCCTGAAACATTTCTGTCAGTCTCTGACATGAATGTAAATAATGCCTACAAACCTCCAGTGGGATATACTTGTTCCCAGTGATTTGAAAACAAATTTGAAGGCAGAATTGCAAACTAAATAATGCGTGCATGGATGAAGTTATGCTAATTGTTCTGTATTTAGTAAATACCTGATACCTAGTTGCGCATTTTCAAAGTCTGTCTTGTGTTTATTCTAAAAGAACTTTAAAAATAGTTACTAAAATTTGCTACATATGAAATTGTAGAATTTGTTTTGCCCATTATTTAATTGGTGAGTGATCTCTCCCTGTCCTTATCTCGACCTATGAGCTTTGAATTATATTTTTCTCTGCCAAGTCTAGCTGAGGAAGAGAAGTGGTAGCGTCCTCAGTGGGTACCTGGAATCCAACCGACGTCAAACCACCACAAATTAACTCTAAAAGAACAAGCAAGAGTAAAAAGCAGCCCTAGTTTCTCTTTAGAAACAAATTGTTTACTGATAAATGCTGACTAGCAGCACAGGAATAGGTGTTCTTTCCCAAAGTTGCTAGCTATAACTTTGAGTTGGCATTTTCACTGATGTGACAAAGCTCTTTGTACCAACTTCTGGTTTCTCTAGCAATGGTGCCCAACAGGTCAAATAATGATAGAAACTGTTTGCAAGGGCAGAGTTCTCACACAGGTGTGTTCAAGTACTGAGCTAGTACTGAACTTAGTCGAGTTTGTTACTCAAACAGTTTGCCTAAACTCCAACTATTTCTCAAAAAAAACCCCAAAAACTATTATTTTACAATGCAATGTGCATTTACTCTCTGTTAAGTTGCAGCAGTGAATTTACCACATATTTTTAATCAGCATGGAATCTGGCAAAGATATGAATCCTTTGGATATGATTTATCAGTAAACAAAGTCCAAGCATAAATCAACTCCTTGAAGTGGTGTAACATCATAAAGTAATTGTCTAAAGTAATTACTGCTGAATTTAGAATCGATGATCTTGCGTTTAGTTTGAGAGTCTTTGTGGAGTTTTAATGGAGCTGAATGTGACTGAGGTCTATATTCAACTAATCAGCATTCTGTTTGGCATTAACCTGATTTTATTAAATAGTTTTGATTAAGTGAATTTTATAATGAATATAGTTTCAAAGTCCCTAACTAAACTGTATGATATTATAGCCACAACAGATATTGGAATAAAATTTGAGAAGTTTAGTTTGTAAAGCCTTTCTCTCTTAAAGCAGAGCAATTGCACAGATTGCTGCAATTTGCTCCTGCCAAGTTTTATTTTAAAGTTCTATAAAATCCATATGCATAACTCAGTAAAAGTGTGAAGGTCACAAGAGTTCAGAAAAGGTCATGAGTCAAGCTTTTTGCTAATGGTTTACTTTTATGTAGATACATTATTCTTATAATTACAGGTAATATACATCATATAATATTTAATCATTGATTTTGGTTGTGTTTTGCAAATGAAACCCATTAAGTTGCGTATTTTTTTATTTAGTTCTGGTGTAAGTTCAATTATAACTGATATCAATTCTTCATCAAATCAAAATTGATTTTATTCTTTTTAAACAGTTTAAAGCTGTGACTCAGATTTATTTCCAGTTCGAGGATTATTGTGGTTCATATACTCCTGGTTTGAAATTGCTTATAGCAAAGGTGTTAACTAATTAATGTAAAAATAAAATATCAGTTATGAATAAAAGATCCAAAGAATTTCTGTTCTAAAGGTATTTGCTTTCAGTAGACATACATACAGTAATGCTGTATTCTCAAATCAGGAACTATTTACTGCATCCCCACAAATTTTTGTTTATCTATTTATTTTTTTATTTACATAGACAGGCATGTTTATGATATAAATGTGCGTATAATATAGATATATGTTATTTAGTCTATGTGCGTCTGATGCTGGGCAGTTTTTGGATGTGACACATTTAAGTGAAAAGGGTTGTTACTCAAACAGTTTCCCTAAACAGTTTGTATCAGAAGTACAGTCCTAAAAGAATCTTGTGAGAAAACACCCACTAATTTTTTTAAAAAACAGTAATTCTAACGTTAAATGCTATTCATGGAAAACTCAGCAAGTTTTACAGTGAAGTGTAAGTTCTAGTATAAGCACATAAACCCTAACTCAGGTCAAACAGAAAAAGCATCATGCTGAATTCACACTAGTAAGGTAATTAAACCAATTTTAACCTGATTTCAGAAAATCTTACCCTTTTTCTTCCTTACAGATATGCATACTACTATTCTGGAATAGCAGTTGGTGTTCTTATTGCTGCTTATGTTCAAACTGCATTCTGGACCTTAGCAGCAGGTCGGCAAATAAAAAGAATTAGAGAAAAATTTTTTCATGCAATTATGAGACAGGAAATTGGATGGTTTGATGTGAATGATGCAGGAGAACTTAATACTCGTCTTCTAGAGTAAGTACACTATGCCTTTCCCAATGTTATTTTATCTTGTTAAGTATGTAGGACTTAGAAATTTTTTGTTTTTAAATTAAATTATTTCTCTGTGAAGCTAAGTTTTCAAATTTCCTCTTGGACAGTCTCAGGGACTGAATTTCTAATACTACTGATACAGGACTGTCACAAAGATATCAGAAAAACATTTTGTTAAGTTCCCTTGAACTCCAAGGATTACTAAAGCCCAGCCCATGGTATTACCTCCCATGAAAAGAAAACGGTTCGTTTCTGGGCACACTGTGGACTGAAAAAGGTACTGACTCAGCCCAGCAACGTAAACAGCCATAACTGCATAATGTTGCCTACATGAAAACCGTTACCTTTTATTTCCAAATAGCCCACAAGTACCAAACAGATCAAAAATTTGGAATTAAGAAAGTGAGAGTAGTATTGCACTACAGAAAGAATTTCAAGACAAAAGCAGGTTCATAATATTACAGTTTCACAAGAAATATGAAATTTTCCTTGGCCACACTACATAATGCTTTACCTTGAAGAAAACTGTTATTGGGAGCAGTAATTGAATAATAAAAATTGTCTTCCACACATAACAAAACTGGAAACCTTGTACTTTCTACATTTTTCTTCCTCTCTGTATGTCATTTCTTTTCCAGTGACGTCTCCAAGATTAATGAAGGAATAGGTGACAAGATTGGATTGCTTGTTCAATCAGTGACAACATTTGTGGCAGGATTTGTTGTCGGTCTCATAAGAGGATGGAAATTAACCCTTGTAATACTAGCAGTTAGTCCTGTCCTGGGACTTTCAGCAGCCCTCTGGGCAAAAGTAAGTTAATGTACATACAGAATCAGGCTTTATATTAATTACAGATAATGAAATAAATCTACATATCTGTAAGTCTTAGTATTAGAATGTGTTGCTTTGACCAATGATAGCTTTAAATAACACTTCTCCACATAAACTCTTAGATGAACGATATATCAGTGCCCTTTCATCCAAGGCCCGGTCAGATGCAACCTGCTCTAGTGGAAGGGCTCTGAGCACACTGTTCTAGTGGAAAGTGTCCCTACCCATGGCAGAGCAGTTGGAACCAGATATCTTTGATAAGATCCCTTCCAAGGTCATTCTTCAATTCAATAATTCTATGTAATTTGAGTATTATAATTCCCATAGATTAGGCAGACATTTAATTTGAAGTTGTTTCTGCTAATCTACCACATACAGAGAAGGAAGCAAGATATATGTGTAGAATCCACCCCTGTAACTCTTTAACTTACATCTGTATAAGTACTTTTTCTCCTGAAAGGAATAATTGCACCTCCTGGAAAAGAAGAGAATAAATTAGAAAAAACCTTTGTCTCAGACACAGAGGTTTTTTTCATAGTTGTTAACAGAAAGAAATTCTGTACAGACCCACATGAGAGAAGGACCAAATTTCCACAGGATTAGAGTGACTTACGGTTTTTAAATCTTTCACTATCTTGAGTGAGAATATTGCAGAAAAAGTCAGATTAGAGAAGTATGTGCCATGTATGTCAACTGGCTCAGTCTTCACAGAGTGTGGTCATGTCTTCACAGTCTAAGTTATAGGACCCTCTGGCTAAGGTAGCCAGAGATGAGAATGAGCTAAGGAGGTCTGCCTGGGGAGAACCACAACAACTCATTATGAGTTCTCTTCTTATCTCTTGCACTGGGTGAAAGAGTGGAAAGTCCAGGCCTTATTTGTTTACAGTGTGTAGTGTGGAATCATTTGATTGAATTCACAGAATGCTTAACAATTTGGATATTGGACATTCTGCACCCATGCCTTACATAGTCAAAAGGCTTCATATTGGAAGACACTGATAAAAGCCATTATGAGTGCTTGAGCTTATTCTGGTTTTCGTATGTCAAAGTATTTGATTCTGTATTAGGTTCTCTCTGCTTTCACTGACAAAGAACAAGCTGCATATGCAAAAGCAGGTGCTGTTGCAGAAGAAGTTCTGGGAGCAATCCGTACTGTAATAGCTTTTGGAGGACAGGAAAAAGAAATTAAAAGGTAAGAGCGATATTTGCTTTCATCAGTGGATTTTAAAATACTAATTTCAAATGGTTGGAGATTTTCTTATATATTTTCTGTTGACAGTCTTGTGCTTTCTGCATTTTTAGTTAATGTGGGATTTTTAAAGGCTGCTTAGCAAGGTTTGCTACTTGTTGAAAGGCATTAGTTATTTTTGTAGAGTTGATATGTTGTCTCTGCATTAAAAGATATGTAAACTACTTCAAATATCTTACTGTGAGAGCTTTAGACAAAAGAAGACCCTGGTCTGTGAAGAGATGATGATATCCTTGGTAATCTAATCTGATTACTCAGTAGTTGTGAAGGTGCTAATGGACAGTATAGTTCCAGTATACGGTAAAAAAAAAGATCTTGTGATGTACTTTAACTTTTTATTTAGAGAGGTTCACAATCAAAGTTCACTGTTCTGCAGGTTATTTAAGCAACTCAAATGCCAGTCACTGACCTGAAATACCGTTTTATTTCTGTAGTTGACTAATGTTGGCATTTTTAGGGGTTACCTCAGAAAGTCCATGCCTGACCTTTATATAGTCTCGGGGTTAGATATTTTAGGTACCTAACTGCTGTACTTTGTAAACATTCTTTTTCTAATCCATCCACAGAGTTTTTGTGGTACAAGTGTGAGTCTATTTTGAACTTCTATCTTTCTTCCAGATACCATAAAAATTTAGAAGATGCTAAACGAATTGGAATAAGAAAGGCTATAACAGCAAATATTTCTATGGGTGCTGCTTTCTTTCTGATATATGCATCATATGCACTGGCATTCTGGTATGGAACTACTTTGATCTTAAAAGATGATTACACCATTGGCAAAGTTCTTACGGTAAGTATTAATGAGTAAATTCTCAGTAACAGTGAGAAATAATAAAGAACAAACATTAAAGTGTGTAATGGGAATTTATTTGAATATAATGAGAATTATGGCCCAAAATTGGCAAGTAGCATCCTTTCTTAATAAAAAAATTCTCACTACAAACCCTATATGTTGTTTCTATAGGATCTCAAAATTCATATGAACCCACATAAAAGATACATGGTTTTCAACTGTTCCTATGTATTTTCTGGTTTCCATAAGATCAGACTGATATAGAAACAGTTCAATCAAAAACTGAAGTTCAATACCCTTTGTAATTGCTATTTGCTTTCAGAGGGCTGAATATATTTTCAGGATGAAGAAACAAATACTTTTTTAGTTGTTGTGTGGTCAAAGTAGATAATTTTATTAATGTTTTGCTTATGTTTTGCACCATGAGGGCTTGGAATCCCTTCTCTGTATTTTTAGAAATTGAGGGGAATAAAAATGTATTTATGGCTAGGAAATAAACAGGCTAAGAAGAATGACTTTGTTGACCATGATGAAACCTGGCCAGGTGACCATATGCGTATCATTATCTTTTTTTTTTTAGCTACCTGTTTCATTTATGAATCACTGAAGTTTGTGAAAAATGTCTCTCATATATGTTTTTGGCTCTTTAGAACATTTAGTACAGGTTGGCATATGGAACCTCTCAGTTAAGTTCACAACCTTATGTGTAATTTATTCTGTTCAAAGTATTAGCACATTCTATTGCAAGTTGTCTATGTTGAAGTTCACTGAATGATGTTTTTATAGCACAGATGATGCATCATCCTGTGTAAAACCTGTGAATAACCCCTGTTCAAGATGAGGGGTGTGACGGACTTTCCTCAGACTACTATAGCTGCTATGACCTCTGAGCAGTGTGCTTTAATTGCTTTTGTTTTGATACTAACTGAAAGCAATAAACTTTGCTATTGGGAGAAAATTGTTAATTTTTTTCCTTCTGCTATTTCTTGTTGGCTTGCACTTCACTCTCTTTGATTAAAACAGGGGTTCCTTTATTACATTGTGATGAAGAACTTGGGTTTCTATGCTTCTATTTCACTGTCTCTTTGAAAGCAGCATACTGGTGTTTTGCTTATCTGTTTTTGTTCTGTTGGAAGGTATGTAATACACTTTCTGGTCTTTGGCCAAAGAATGAATTAGTACAATAAATCCTCAGACATGAAGTACAATACTAAATTTTTTGTCATAGATTTTACAAGTCTGAGTCACTTTTTCACTTTTTCTCAAGATATTTGCTTATTTTGCAAATTTTGTTGTACAGCACCTCAGTTATCGTCTGAACATTCAAAGCCGTTTTCTTAATGTCTTTTTTTATGCTTAAGAGACCTAGATTCCTTAAACTTCCATGAACAGACATGGAACCTCCTTACCCAACAATATCTAATGTAGATAAATAAGTAAATAAATAAATAAATAAATAGCATTTTCTGCCTAAATAAGAATGAATATATGCCTCTGTAAACATTTCTTTCAGGTCTTTTTCTCTGTATTGATTGGGGCTTTCAGTATTGGACAGACTGCTCCAAGCATAGAGGCATTTGCTAGTGCAAGAGGAGCTGCCTATATGATCTTTAATATAATAGACAATGTGAGTATGTTTGCCCTCACTAACATTTCAAAACTTCTTTTGAAGGTAAGAGACCATTCTTTTTAAAGACAGGAGCTAAATTCACAAAAATGCTTAATGGAAAAGTTTTAAAAGTATTCTTGCACGAGCATATCATCAGTGTAGCAGTGAGGGAGCAAAACATCGTGCAATTTGAATCTTCAGAAAGAAATCTCACCTAAATTACTAAATTACTTAAAAAACACATTTAATGTTTCTGCAGAGTAATGGTGCACTCAAGGACTTCTTTATGAAAAAATATTGAGTTTGTTTTGGTTTTTTTGTTTTTGTTTTTGTTTTTATTTTGCACAGGAACCTCAAATTGACAGCTATTCAGAGGCAGGTTACAAACCAGACCACATAAAAGGGAACTTGGAATTCAGAAATGTTTACTTCAATTATCCATCCAGACCAGATGTTGAGGTAGTGTAATTGAAATTTTATATAAATATTACAGTCGAACATATGGATCATGTTTTGGCAAAAAAAAATAATTAAAATGTCACATAAGTTAACTTTTCTTGAAAATCTAAAATTTCAGTTTGCTCCTCTAATGTATATAAAACTACCTTGTCATCACAGTGATTTTAGCTAATTTTTTTCCACCTTAGGTAAACATGTTAAGTTTCCTGAGTATTTTTTCTGTCTAAAGCTCTAGCTAGTGTGGCTATGCAAAAAACCATAAATATATATTTCTATCAGAATCTAAATTTACAATCCTAATTCAAGTATTTGTATGTAGTGATAATAGTATAGTGATAATAATGAGATACTAAGTTATAAAATACTTGCAATGCAGCTCTGTTATGACTGTGTCTGAACCAGAAAGAAAAATAAAAAGCAGGTCCAGCAAGGACTTGCTGTATATGGAAGAGAGATCTGTATTTGTCTAGAAAGAGACTAAGTTTCTTTTTTTAAGCACTGTCATAGATTCAGAATCTTAATACAGTGATGATAGATGAGATATGAATGATTCCTGAAATTATTTCCATGGAGAGTGTCTTTGCACTATGTAACTATTTCCTTCCTTACCTTGAAGGAAAATTGCTGACCTTGATAAAATGACCTTTCTTACTTTTGATAGGCAGAAAGGAAATACATTCAGTTTTCATCATGACTTTTATGTAGCTTCCCTTTAGTCTGCATGCTGCATTAAAAAGAAAGGTGAGGCAACATAATACAGAAATTTTGCATCATATTGTATCTATATTATACTTTAGTTGTGAGTAGTAGTAGTAGTATTTTGTCAGATGAACTGAAACAGGTAATTGTCAAGTGTGTTGCATAATACATTGATACTGAACCACTTGTGATGTAATTATAAGGAAAATTAAGCTGAAGTCATCAGTTACACAAAATCTAAACCCAGAATTTTAGAATTTTTTTAAAACCAAATTCTGCCAGAAATATGAATATTATCTTATTCTAGTCTTTCAAATTTACCTTGACATTCTAAATACTGTTGTGTTTTTGACCGACCTTCTTATATGGACAGATACTGAAGGGCTTGAATCTCAAGATTAATTCTGGCCAAACAGTGGCCCTGGTTGGTGGCAGTGGCTGTGGGAAAAGTACAACTGTTCAGCTTATCCAGAGATTTTATGATCCCAAGGAAGGCATGGTAAGACACCTCAAGTGAGATGATTACTCTAGTTCCAACCTCATTACTCTTGTCAATTTTCTAATGACACGGAGAAGTCTCCCCTAAAATGGCAAATGCTGGCATGGAGAGAGAGGTTCTTCAATCAGAACACTTAGTAAACAGTTTTTGTCTGCTCTCTGTTGTTTAGGTTACCCTTGATGGGCAGGATATCAAGACCTTAAACGTAAGGTATTTGCGAGAGATCATTGGTGTGGTGAATCAGGAGCCCGTGCTCTTTGCCACTACTATTGCAGAAAATATTCGTTATGGTCGTGAGGATGTCACCATGGAGGAGATTGAAAAAGCCACCAAGGAGGCGAATGCTTATGACTTCATCATGAAGCTACCCAATGTAAGCAGATCAACTCTCCTGTTGAAATAGCTTCTTCTAAATCTTATTGTGCCAAACAGTTCCTTAGAAGGAATGCTTATTAAGACAAGAAGCTATCCCTGGACCTGTCAATAGCAGAGCTATGCAGAGCTTGCTCATAGCTTTTGAGAATAATGTTAATTTCATATCTTCAGGCAGTGATTTGGCTGTCATTTGAAGAACTACTAGAATTCCAGGAACACAAATGATTAGTCAGCTTTATCCAAGTAGGTGTTTATTCCTGTAGACAAAGAAGTTGTTAATGGCATTTCTGGCATTGCTGACATCTTTAGTGGAAGGACTGTTCCGCTAAGTGTTTTCGATACATGTGTTTGTCTTGTAGAAGTTTGAAACTGTGGTTGGAGACAGAGGGGCACAGCTCAGTGGAGGCCAGAAGCAAAGAATAGCAATTGCCCGAGCTCTGGTTCGCAACCCTAAAATTCTTCTGCTTGATGAGGCAACATCAGCTTTGGATACTGAGAGTGAATCAGTTGTGCAGGCAGCATTGGACAAGGTCAGTAGTGTTTTAAAATGCAGCATGTAAGCAGGAGCCTAATATTTACTTCTTTCCTGGACTTTTGTTGAAAATAGAGACACAAAAAAACAAAAAAGTAAACTTTGATTTGGCAAATATTGTTTGTATGGAGAATTTTTGCAGGTATTACAGAGAGAAATCTGATTTCAAATTAGAAGATGGAATCATATTTTCTGCATTATTAAGTTTAAATCAACATTTTCTTGGTGTCAATACCATTCTTATCCGTTATCTGTCTTACTACCATTCATGTTGCTGTTAGTCACCTGTCCTTGTTGAGCTTCATGAGATTCTCCTCAGGCCTGTGCCATCCTTCCCCTTAAGTGAACAAGCTGCACCACTGTGCTTGATGTCACTCATAAACTTGCTGAGCGTGCACTCAATCCCATTTATCAGTGTCAGTGAGGAAGATACTGAATAGTATGAGTCCCAGTATGGACCTCTTGAGGTACATCACTGAGGATGAATTCCATCCAGGTTCCAACCGGATTACACGGCTTGGGATCATTACTTTGATTATTTTAACTAAAATTTGCTTGACTGTGTTAAAACAGCCTCATAATTAAAATGACAAGCTGTGATGTTTGAAACATTAAGTGTATTATGGTTGTAAATATCCAAAGAAATGTACTTAGTTGCAATGCAATTCGTATGAAATTGCAGAGAATTTTATTTTTATTGTGGTCATTTGAGTTAGCGATGACTTAGTGCTTAAAACATGGATATCTTTAAAAGTGAGTGTAAAATATTTTCTAGTGTTTCTGAGTATAAATTCTCCATGGATTTTAAGGTTTAAGTGGGCAACTATGGGTCTAAATATAGAAAATTCTAGCATTTAAAAAATTTTAGTGTTTGTAATATTCTAAAATTTTATATATTGAGAGGTTTTTTAGATATTTTTGATCAAAATTTGATGTGCCGCAGTGAAAGATGATCTGTAATATTAAATTTCAAGCTTTAAATTATATTTCTGCTTTAAGGAGCTCATTGAAATATGTTTGTAAATTTTTTTGAAAGTTATCTTTTTCTGTGAACTGTTTTAGTGTTTCTTTCAGGTCCTATTCAACACTGCTATGAAGATTAACAGCTTTTGGATTTACTTATAAATACTCACACTAAACATTGATATTTTCAGGCAAGGGAAGGACGCACCACAGTTGTGGTAGCTCATCGACTGTCAACAGTCCGAAATGCAGATCTGATTGCTGTGTTTGAAGGTGGAGTCATCAAAGAGCAAGGCAATCATGCTAAATTGCTTGAGACAAAGGGAATCTACTACAAACTCGTGAACATGCAGGTAATTTGTCTCTAGCTGTTGCCTCATTTTCCTTTTTTTTCCCACACCCGTGGTCATTTTAGCAGAAGTATGAGAAATTCTACAGCATATTTTGATAACAGCAAAAAAACATTGTACTTTAAAAGGGCAATAATAATTTGTGAGAGACTGCTAGTTTTGGTACAAGACCTGTTTAAACCCACGATAGTACATTTTTAATCCTCTAGGTATTTAAACTTAAAAGATTATTTTGTGTTTTCCTTTTATGCAGGTAATGTAGAGCAGATAACTACAGTAGTTTGCTATTCCATTGCTTGCTCTTAGTCTGATAAGAGGTGAAACACGGTCAGTAGCTGATACTGGAGGAATAGAGCATGTGTATTTTAAGCTGTTTGGTTATAACCTTTCATACTGAATTCCTTTCTAAAGAAAAAAAGAAGTGTTGGAATAGAAGAAAAATAATTCAGCTATGCCAAGAGCAAAAATATGTTCTTAACTTATATAAACAGAAAAAAAAAAAAGATTGCAAATTAAAATAAATTTCCAAAATGTATTAGTTGTTAAATGAAGACCAAGATACTTCGATACTTACATCCCAATGTCCCATGTGACCATTCGGTCATAGCAGATTTTCATTGTAACCTTTGTTTTACTGCATAACCACTGTGTCCATTAAAGAAACTGAAACTGCCATTACAGTGTCAGACTGAAAAGGTCAAGCAGACCAATTAAAATATTTCTTCATAGGAGAATGTATTTGGTTACCTTAGATTCAAAGTACAGTAGTTTCACGAATACAAGCCGCACGGATTATAAGCCGCACTTCCGGTGCCTCAACAATGTTGCTGTCTTTGTCAATAGATAAGCCGCACCCCGAATATTAGCCGCACTTTCGTTCGTCGCGAGAATCCGTGCGCAGCTTTCACAAATTGGCCAATTAGTAACAGGATCGCGGCATAGCGGGCTTTACTGGCTCGGGGCGGGGCCAGGAAGGCTCGGCCCGCTCATGGTTGCTGACGGGGCCGGCCGGGTGGTGCTGCAGCCGCCGCCGGGCTCACTGGCCCCCCTCTCCCGTCAGCACCGCCTCGCCGCTGCGTTTACGTACTCGCCCTGCCGGCGGGCCAGCCACTGCCGCCGCTGGCAGGCATGCCGGCCGCCTCGCTGCTGCGTTGTTTACGTACTCGCCCTGCCGGCGGACCAGCCACTGCCGCCGCTGGCAGGCATACCGGCCGCCTCGCCGCTGCGCTGTTTACGTACTCGCCCTATCGGTGGGCCAGCCTCTGCCGCCGCTGGCAGGCATGCCGGCCGCCTCGCCGCTGCGTTGTTTACGTACTCGCCCTGCCGGCGGGCCAGCCACTGCCGCCGCTGGCAGGCATGCTGGCCGCCTCGCCGCTGCGTTGTTTACGTACTCGCCCTGCCGGCGGGCCAGCCACTGCCGCCGCCGCCGGGCTCGCTGGTCCCCCTCTCCCGTCAGCACCGCCCCGCTGCCGCGTTCCCTAGCCCTGCCGGTGGGCTGCCGCCGCCCGGCTCGCCGGCCGCGCCGCGTTCCCTAGCCCTGCCGGCGGGCTGCCGCCGCCCGGCTCGCCGGCCGCGCCGCGTTCCCTAGCCCTGCCCGCCGCCGCCCGGCTCGCCGGCCGCGCCGCGCCGCGTTCCCTAGCCCTGCCGGCGGGCTGCCGCCGCCGGGCTCGCAGGCCACCCCCTCCTGTCTGCACCGCCGCCGCGTTTCCTCGCCCTGGCCGGCACTGCAGGCCCCCGCACCGCCGGGCTCCCCCATGCTGCTGGCCCCGATTCTGCTGGGCTTCCCCCGCTGCCAGGCAGCCCCACCCGCCGGCCTTCCTGCTTCTGCCATGCTCCCCTGCACTGCTAGCCCCAGTTCTCCCAGGCTCCCCCGCCCTACTGACCCGGCTCTGCCGCCCCCCTGCCCCGCCCTGCTGGCTCAGGCTCTGCCGCCCGCCCCCCACACTGCTGGCCCCGCCTCTGCCAGGCTTTCCCACCTCTGCCGGGGCCGGCCGGGCTCCAACTTGGCTTGGGGCTGCCGCGGGCTCTCACTTCCGTGTTGGCAGCTTTTAGGATTTTGTTAATGTATTAGCCGCCCCGGAATATTAGCCGCACTTCCGGGTTTCCACCAAAATTTTGGTCAAATTGGTGCGGCTTGTATTCGTGAAATTACTGTAACTTTATATCCAAGCAAATATAAATATGCGGAAAATGAGGAAATATAAAATTGAAAGAGAATTTAAAAACAATGAAAAATGAAAATTAAAAATTGAGAGCAAGTATAAAGAGATATTTTTTTTTAGTAGTGCAAAAACCAGTAAGAAATAAAAAAATTCTGGAAAAAATGAAATACAAGTTGAAGGGAACTTTGAATTCAGCTGCTATTAAATGCCTCAGGGGTGTGTAGACATTTATTTATTCTCTCAAAGAGACGGGAAAAATACCACCAAGGGTAAGGCTCTTTTCCAGGCTGCTCTAATTTTTCAGTCAAAATCTGATTTTGATTCATTTCATCCTGAGCTTCCTTATTCCATTGAAAGTTAAGAATTGTTAAACGTGCTCTGCGGTAGTGTTTTATCACTCCATATCCCTCAAGAACTCATTGTAAAAGATCCCAAGAGGAGTGCAAAGGGTTTACCCTCAATTTAAAACCTTTTGTTTAATTCATTTAAAAATAGAGCAGCTACTCACAGTCACCTGTCCTCCACTTACTGTAAGAATTTTCATGAGATGCAAAACTCCTATATGACTAAAGCTCTGAAGTTAGAGCTCTAATAAATATTATACAGATTTTCATATCTCATTAAGGCATTATATGTTGTTTCCCCCATACCTCTTTCAAATGAAACAAAGTTACTTTTACTTTGATTGCCTCATAGTTTTGAAAGTTTGAAGTAATATATGCATATTTAATCTCAGCAACATGTTCTTCCCACTTTTAGACAATAGACGCTGAAGCTCCATCATCAGAAAATTATGAGTATGTTCTTCCATCATCAGAAAACTATGAAAATGTACGTAGTATCAAAAGCAGTGAATCTGAACCAGAATTTGAAGATTCCTTAAGCAGAGGATTGAGAAGACGCTCAACACGGAGAAGCTTGAAAAAGCCAGGAGAGAAAAATGATAGTCCTGATGAGGAAAAAACTTCACCTGTAAGTATCTTTGCAGAGCTGTTAGTGAACTTGATTCCTTTAAACAAAGCTTGTTAAGTTAATTCTCCTGGTGAAAAAACATATAAAAAGGAGGAGGCATTTGAAAGGGATGAAGAGGACGTGAGAATTTTGAAATACTAAATAGCCTTTGACTGATAATATTCATAACTTGTTTTTTTAGTCTCAACATAAATGATGATAGAAATAAAATGGTAATTTTAAAATCTATAATAAAGATGATGAGTTTATTATTGAAAATAAATTTATTTTAAAAGAAATATACTTACATATATTTACATACCATACCAATATAGTCTATACAGCTTAAACATTCATTTTTGGATAAGAAACAAAATATTTAGCCCAACGTAACAACTCTTACAATAAAATTTGCAAATCCCTCTCGCCAAAATATGATTGCATTCATATTTACAGCAATTTTTTTTGCTCTTATAAATCACTTAATGAACAATTACTTGAATTAATCAAGCCATGGATTACATACCGCAATATGCCCAGAACAAGTAGTTCAGTCATCACTGACCAATATCAAAGTATTCACCAACAAAAATTATATGGATAAATTAATATAAAAGGAAAAGAGTTGTAGATATAGTGTACAGATCTTCCTTCCTTGAACTAGAATAACAAAAAAAAGTACAATCATTTATTCATGCTATTAAAAACAATACATTTTTGCTTCCCCTGAATAGATCCTGGGAATAGGAAATTGATTATTAATCTCTCCTTTTCTCTGTATTTCTTCAAATACATTCATATTTGTCCTAATGCAATTCATGTTCTTTAGGATGAAGAACTACCTCCAGCTTCATTTATGAAAATTCTGAAGTTGAACAAAACTGAATGGCCATACTTTGTAGCTGGACTCTTGTGTGCAATTATCAATGGAGGTTTACAACCTGCATTTGCAGTAATATTTTCTGAAATTATAGGGGTAAGTTGGAGTCAAATAAGATTTTTTTCTAATAAAATTATGTTTAAAACAATCACGGCCCAGTGAAGCTGAAGAGTGGATGAAGCACTCTTGGAAAGATCTGAAAAATTGTATGACATTTACAAAATGCTAAAAATCTTGCTACAACCTGAAATATGTTTGTTATACGTTAAATATTATGTAACATAGGATCACATTTCATATGAATGTAATGGACTACCAAAAAAAGTTACTGAGAAAGATGAGAGTATTTTAGAATGTTAGTTAATTTTATAAAATTGTTGTTTCAAATTTTGTTTTATAGATTTTTAGCACGACTGACAAGGTCTACTTAAGAAAACAGAGCGACTTATATTCACTGTTGTTTTTAGTGCTTGGGATAATTTCCTTTTTTACTTTCTTTTTTCAGGTATGTTTTATTATTTTAAGCTTATTATAATTGTTCAGCATGTTTTAGAAACCAGACCTGAAATATACTAAAAGTTTGCATCTTCATAATATGTCTTCAATTCAAACCAGAAACTGTATTTATGGTTCTAAATATGTCTGAAACTTTTTTGATCTAGAGCTCCTTGTGTTTAAGAGTCTTTTGAACCTATTCAGACATTTTAACTTCAGAAATTCCCATCTTGTTAATCAGTCAGACAGTTCTCAGCAGAAAACTCCAGATTTTCTCACCCTTTTTCCATTGCCAGATAACAGGCAACCTCTCCAGCCCTTAGATTCTACCACCCCCTTCCCACCCTCAAGTCTTCCTATTTGAATCTGTTAGTAATTGAAAATCTATCAATCTCCTGCCTTTGTTCTCCAATTTTTTACTTCCCTAACCCTTTCCTTGTCCAAGGGAACCTCTCATATTTCTCCTGTGGGTGTCCCCAAAGACTCCTATTCCCATTTTGTCAGGTAGCACTTATCACACTGATATTCAGTTCCTCCTGTTGAAGTACTAAGGGTTGTACCTGCCACAACAGAGCCACTTAAAAAGAAAAAAAGTAGTAATCATATTAAATATTTTCATATATAGTCCAGTTTATAATTTAGGAGCATACTGGTATAGTTTTATCTGTTAAATGACCCTACACAGTGAAATAATAACGTGCACTTGGGACAGCAGAAAACTGTTTTGCTTGTGGAATCATCTCATTGCACAAGCAAAAAAAGGCCTTGAGAACAGAAGGCTGAGTAGTACAGGGCTGTGATAGGTTTGCTCAGTTTATAAATGCTCAGTTAATGTTTTAAATTAAAATTTGATTGATGCATTTGACTTCAATCGTCCCAGGTTGCCTTACAAAGTCTTTAAAATGAATAACATAAATGCAACTTGTTTAAATCTGACTTAGAGTGACTCAGAAAAATTCAGTCAAAGGGTTGATTAGTGATCTTCTCCTTGAAGCATGCTGGTGAAGCAGTGCTGGGAAATACTGCTATGCTCCGTGTATTTTTTTTTGTATTTTAATATCTGTACTGTGAACCTACTAGAATTTATGAATATTAAACCTGGTTTTACATTTGCTTTCTGCAAATAGGACTGCAATATTTTTTACTTTGACATTGTAGAGGCAATTTATCTAAAATACATATTGAATAAGCACAAAAAGTATAATACAATACTAAGCATTGTACTTTTTCTCAAACAGGGTTACACATTTGGCAAAGCTGGAGAAATTCTTACAATGAGGCTTCGATTCATGGCATTTAAAGCAATGCTTAGACAGGTGAAGATAACAAATATTTTGATTTCCAGGGTTTTGAAGAATAAATGATGGTAGTGGTATAAAATAACTGTATTCGACATTATCATACAGAGAAGATTGTTTAAATCAGTCTAGAAACCAGTTTGATTAGTTACACGTGGCTATGCAAAGTGTCCTTAGAGGGAGAGTCTTAAATCAATACAAGAGCTTCTTATGTACTTCTTGCAAAGAATTAGTTTTACAGCCAAGTTACAAGTTGATGTGTACCAGCAGTATCCCATTATCTGTTCATTTACCTGTTTTGCTTTCCTTGTGCCCTTTCTCCCCTAAAGAAATGCAACACAACTTCCATTGTAACTGTAATTTAAAATGTCTGATTTAAACTGTAATATATACAGATATGTGTTTTTTTTTAATTTATTGGAAGTCTGTGTCCGAGCCTCCAAATCTATAATTGTTTTTTGTTAATGCAATGATAGGACTGCTTATTGAAAAGTAAAACTGCTTTTAGAGAATTAAAATATAAATAGAATGTGATGTTGTGAAATAATTCCAGATTGGCCCTCATTTTGCATGATTTCAGGATCAGGATTTTAGATTTTGAAATGCAAAATGTGATAGTCATGCGGTTTTCAGTCTTGCACATAAAATTATATGTAGACACAGAATTTGATTCTTATAAGCATGACTATTTACAGTGTGACAGAAAACTATTGTGGTCTGAAAAATTATAGATCAGCCATACTAAAATTCTAATAAAAAGGCATTCTTACAATAGTCTTGCAGTCACAAATGCCTGTAATACATTACCAGGACTTCATTCAATGCATGTTACACATGACAGTTTAAATCAGATATTTGATTATGTGGTGAATAAATCATAAACTGTGTATCTGATCCCAACAATTAACTTTGATCAGATAGACCAGTTTGGTTTTCATTTGGTTGGGTGGAGAGTTTTTTGTTGTTGTTGGTTTGTTGGTGTCTCATAACTTCCAAATAAGCCTCTTCAATATGGGAAGAAACAAAACAAGGAATATTTCGTTTTTAACCTGAAAATGCTTTACACTTGACTCTTCCCCAAACAGCTTTGCAGCTTTGTGACCAAAGAGTCCTCTCCTCCAAGGAGATTCAGTGAAGGAGCAACAGTGAGGGAGGGTAAATTTTGCTTTTGGGAATCTCTCAGCTGCTTCCCTTCCTTCTCAGCAGTGACAATGAATACATCAATGATTCACAACTTTACACTTCTTTCAAAATATATTCAATGTGCAATGACAGAATAAACTTATTTAAATATGTAGAAGTGACGCACTGCCACATATCAGATTTACTTAGCAGTTTATTTGAAATGTCCAAAATCTGGTCTTAAAAATCATTTTTGTTATTATAGGATATGGGCTGGTTTGATAATCCTAAAAATAGTACTGGAGCATTAACTACAAGACTTGCTAATGATGCCTCTCAAGTGAAAGGAGTAAGTAAAATTTTGGGTTGGAAGTTTTCATATTTGTTTTAGCATGTATTGAAGTTGCAGCTTGGGTTTGACTGGCTGAATAAGTCCTGATTTTGACAACTAAAATAGACTATAAAACAATAGCTGTTAGAGAATGCACTGAAGCACCTCATGAAAATTCTAGTACTTTAAGTTTACAGACTAATTTCCAAATAAAATTTTTCTAAAGTTTGCTATTATGCTGTATTTGATTTTTATTATTAAACAAATTTATTGGGAATTTCTTACCGAAGTCTTTTTAAAGACGTCTTATTCACCTAAAGACATGCAACTAAATTTATTCAGTTTACCATCTCCTGCTATTTTTTTGGTTGCACAGATTTCTTTTTTTTTTTTTAAAAAAAGTAATCAATGGACTTCCTTTTCTCTGTTACTGTTTGGAGATTCTTTAGAAGTAAATTGTGTTCTTTCAGGGGTCTGTAATATCAAGCTAAAGTACCCTGAATGTAATTATTTGTATATGCTTAAGTAAATGTTTACTTCTAAATGAAGTTATGTGCTGGGGGTTTTTTCTGAGGAATTCTGAAATATCTTTGACTTTATTTCCATAGGAAAAGTTAAATATTTAATTTTCTCCTTCATTGAGCTCTGTGTGATGACTTGTAATGCTAGCTCTGTGATCTAGAAAATACAACAGATTTTAATGTTTAGACATAAATGTAAGTATATGATGAAGGTAAAGTTTGTTCAGTTTCAAGAGCAGAATTTAGAAATTGTAGAGTAAATTTAAGCAATCAGAATATGGGGAAAGAAGAAATAAATACGATCTAGATAAGTTTTACAAAAGCATTTAGGAAACTCTCATTTTGAAAAATAGCAAAACTGAGTTAAGGCTTTCTAAGCAGTGTTTTGAGAATCAGGAATTTTGTGGGTGAAAATGTTTTCCTTAAATGCAGTTATGTTAGTAAGAAATGCCTTTTTTCTTTCTCCAGGCAACTGGTACGAGACTAGCATTAATTGCCCAAAATATAGCCAACCTGGGGACTGGAATTATTATATCATTAGTTTATGGCTGGCAGCTGACCCTGTTACTTTTAGCTGTTGTGCCCATCATTGCAGTGGCAGGAATGATTGAAATGAAGATGTTGGCTGGGCATGCTAAAAAAGATAAACAAGAGCTGGAAAGTGCAGGAAAGGTGGGTCTAGAGAAATTAATCTATTTCTGTATAATGTATACTGTCATATTTACCAAAGCATTGTTAATGGATGTATGACTTCTGGATACAGAAAGTTTCACAATATATAAGTTCCAAAGACAGCCAGGTACACCAGTAGACCTACAGAGCATCACACCTCTTCAATAACAATTGAAGACTTATGTTATTAACCAATTAATATTTTTGTAGTTGTTAAATATCAGTGTGCTAAACACAATTCAGGCATATTCTCTTCTCATTCCTTTTCTAGACATCTTTGTTTTCCTTATTTTGCAACCATCCTCATTTTAATGTTCCCTTTTTTTTTTTTCCCTGTCATCCTTTTTTGCCATCTATCTTATGTTTATTACACTGCTCTTTTTTTTCTCTCCCCTTCTTCATCTTATTAATGTTTGCAGTGATAATATGTATATATCCACTGGTTTCTGTTTGCCATTCCTTTGTTTCTTGAGTGGAGGAAAAAGACGAGAACTGAAAAGCAAGAAGGCTAGACTCTTGTTTAATAAATTAAATGAAGGCATTTAATGTCACTTCATTCCAAAAATCCTTCTGGGACAGAACAACTATTTCATCACTTCCCAGATATTGCTTTCTTCAAGGTAAAACTTTTCTGAAATCTGT
Organism: Catharus ustulatus; assembly: GCF_009819885.2. Classification (NCBI taxonomy): domain Eukaryota; kingdom Metazoa; phylum Chordata; class Aves; order Passeriformes; family Turdidae; genus Catharus; species Catharus ustulatus. Next base: position 22,213,899 of record NC_046221.1, on the reverse strand, counting down.
TCCTATGTCCTACTGTTTTTAAAAGTTGCTGAAAAGAAAATAATTTATCTAAGATCATGCAATTCCATTCCTTTCCTTTCAACTGAGTACGTTTCTTCTGCTTCTGTCTGAGGGATGAACATTTATTTTACGTTGTTTTGTTGTAAGATGTGTCAGAAAATAGTTGACAATTCTTGGAATAGACACTAAAGACTTTCTTAATGCAACATATCATGAAGAATTAGCACAGGTGTTAGAAATATTTGTGATTTTTTTTCAAAACTTAAAGAAATATTTTCTTTCCATAGTAACGTGAGTGTCCCTTCTCAAGGCCACCAAGCAAGCACTGGACTATAGGCATTTTATTAAATTTTAATTTTTTTTAATATGGGGGTTTTCTCCATAAAAATAGTGTTCCACCTGGAAAATTTGCTTTCTGCGAAGAGCTGCTGAACTTAGGTTACTAAAAAACCTTACTTTATGGTCTTAGTTAAACTAAAATTACATTAAATGTATATGATAGCAAAATGCATTAAAGTCTTGAGAATCTTTTCACAGAATCGTCAAGGTTGCAAGAGACCGTCAAGGTCATCAAGTCCAACCATCAAGCCAGAACCCCCATAATGATCCCTAAACCATATCCCCAAGTGCCACATCCATCTCTTGAACACTTGCAGGGACACTGACTCCACCACCTCACTGGGCAATCTATTTGTATGCCTGACCACCCTAGCGGTGAATTTTTTTTTTAATATCTAATCTGAATCTCCCCTGGCACATTTATGTATGCAAATGACTCTAATGAATCTGCAAGGTAAAAGAAGGTATCAGAGCAAGTATTTACTGCTGAGATCTCAGTTAGGCTCTAAGGCACCCAAATAACCTGAACATTTTTATTATAACCCAAGCTCAGCAGACTGGAAGTTTCATGCTAATATGCCATTTTTCATGCTATCTTCTCTATATTTGTTATTGCTGTCTGATGCCTTTTCACCATTTATATGTAGAACATTAAAGAGGTCCTACCAGAAAATTCTGAGCATTGTAAGAAAATCTCATTGTCTTAAGAACAAAAAATATAAAATCTTATTTTTGTATCCGCAATCTATAATTTTGATAACCAATATAAAGTATAATATTAAATTGTATTCCAACAGAATCTTTTATTAATTTAGACTAAGGAATTGCAACATACTTAACTTTTGTTTAAAACGTTTTTTTCTGTTGCAGATTGCCACACAAGCAATAGAAAATATTAGAACTGTTGTTAGCTTGACCCGAGAAAGAAAATTCGAGTCGATGTATGGAGAATATTTGATTGTACCATACAGGTATAATAAAAATAACTTAACCAAAACAAGTCTCTAATAAATTGCAAAAATGTACTTCAACAAAAATAGATTTTTTTGGTGGTGTGTATGATTTAATGTATAATTTAATTATCTCAGAATTAATGTCAATATTTTGCATACTTTTATTGACAAAAGCAACCATCACCAGTCTACCTTTTTAAAAATTTCATTTAATTAATTTTCTGTTATTATATTGGTATCTTCTATTACAATGTCACTTGGTTTGGCAAACTGTTGGTTTTACGTGAGCTTTCTAAGTGGTCTAATATAAATTTCCACCTGATTTGTTTTAGATATTTAATTAAAACTTTTTAAATGTAAATTGAATATTACATTAAGCCATTTTTTAAAGGTTAATAAGGTTGAAAACATTTGAATAATTACTTACTGGTTTAGGGTTGAAAATGTAGTAATATAAGTCTATCTGGACTAAATCAAAATTTAAAAGTCAAAGTAAACAACTAAATAGATTCTACCAATTAAAGTTTTATTTGTTCCTAAATGGAATGTTTCATTTTCAGACATCTATGACAAAAGTAAAGGAAATGAAAGTAAATGTACCCAGGTATAATGGGAAAGAAGCAGGGGTGCCACTAGGATATCTACCATAATAAATGAGTGGTTAGAACACGGTGCAAGATGTAAAAAAGATTACAGAAATTTCACGACTATAAGGTGCACCGGATTATAAGGCGCACTTCCAGATGTCGGCAAATTTCCAAACTTTTTCCATATACAAGGCGCACCGGATTATAAGGTGCATGTTTTTTGCAGCGAGGATCCGCGTGCAGCAAAGTAACCAATAAGTAACCTAATTGCTCGAGCCCCACCGAACCCTGCTGAGCCCCGCCGAGCCACGGGGCCCCAGGCGGCTCGGCTCGCTGCTCGCTGCTCAGCTCACGACTCGCACTTCCAAGTTGGCAAATTTCCAAACTTTGTCCATATATAAGGCACACCAGATTATAAGTTGCAATTCCAGGTTTCAATCAAAATTTTAGGCTTTAAGGTGCGCCTTATAGTCATGAAATTACTGTACTTATATTTTTTTTCTCAGGCTGCTGGGTTTTGAGTTCATATCTCACAATTTTTTCCTAACTTTTCTCAGGGGTGACATTGATGGTATTGCTCCAAGACTTCAATCTCTGTTGTTCTAGTATAAATAAGAACTTACTGCCCTAGAGAGAGAGAAGATGTGTTTTTAGTTAATGTTTCGGTGTATGCAAACTTTCCATTCATAACAGTATCAGCTGAAGTCAATTGGTTTTTGTGTACTAGGGCTTCAGTATGACTGCACACTTTGATGAAAATATGCATTCTTTCTATACAGAAACTCTGTGAAGAAGGCACATATATTTGGCTTTTGTTTTGCCCTTTCACAAGCAATGATGTTCTTTACCTATGCTGCCTGTTTCCGGTTCGGTGCCTATCTAGTGGTAAATGGCCACATGGAGTCTCGACATGTATTTTTGTAAGTATCTCTTTTGAAATCCTTTTTCTGTCTATCCAGAAAATTGATTTATAATTTAAGAGCAATAGCTCAATACAGGGCTATGGAAACAGGTATGATAGACTGAGATCCTACCAGTGTGTGTATCAGTGACCTGAATACCCAAGAAGGTCAACCATACTGATTTTTTGTTGCCAATCTAATTAAAGATAGTTAACACAGCTGATGTTAGAATATTTTAGAAAGTGTCTGCATCCCATCTGCTAGCTGATCACCTCTAGCCAGCTGAATGAATTTTCAGTTAGATTTGAAAGGGAGGGTTTGAGCAAAAACTGCATGAACCCTTCTGGGCTGCTCAAATGCAGAATAAAACAAATCATTTCATGCAGCTCTGGAAAAAAAAAAAAAAAGAAAAAAAAGAAAGACAAAATTAATAAAAATTAATCTTTTACTTTACTCTAAAACAGGCTAAGAGGTGTTATCTGTCAAATAGCTGCTTATGGTGATGGTTTTGTTTCTATGGTGTGTGGCAGTAAGGAATAGCTGAAGAGGTTCTTAAACTATTCTAATGTAGCCTATTCATTACAAAAAAATTCCATAAAATGACATAAAACTCATCAAAAACCAATAAAAGCATAGTTTTCAACCTTAATTGGTGGTGTAAACTCTGCCATTATTTTCCAGCAGAGATGTGGTAGAAAATAAAATCTTTATTGTCACCTTGTTACAGGCTTGATTTCTTACTTTTATTGGTGCCTTAAAAAGTGATCACTAACTCCCAAAAGTCATTCAACCATAGAAAGGAAACCACAGTGATGACAGAACAGCATTAGAGTAACAATATGCCATCCATTGACCCCCTTTACTCTTAGCCCCTGCTGAGACTTAATACATTAACCAGAATTAATAACTGAAGAAATTGCTGCTAATAAGTAATGAAAACACTGAATTGGGAATACGTTTATCTCATGTCACTAGAAGAGGGTAAAAAGAAATTAAAGTAATAATAGTTGATTTCTACTTTATTCTTTCTAAATTTAGCTCTCTTTTTTTCTCTGAGTAAAAGTTGACTGCAGCCACATTTCCACTATCTTTTTATTCTTTGTCTGTTGATATTTTTTTCCTGATTTCTTTTATAGAGTGTTTTCAGCTGTTGTATTTGGTGCAATGGCACTGGGACAAACCAGCTCTTTTGCTCCAGACTATGCCAAAGGCAAGATATCAGCAGCCCACTTGTTTCTGCTGTTTGAAAGAGTGCCCTCAATAGACAGTTACAGTGAGGAAGGAGACAAGCCTGTAAGTAAGCCATGTGTGATGGGTGATACTATTTATTGCTAATATGGACAGTACTCTCCTCACTCTCTTCGAATTGATTCTTCCTCTCTTTCTGATTACATCCTTATCACAATGCATCTTTGATATTTTCTGAACACAACGTGCACCAAGATCTCTATTATGAGGCCATCTTTTGCATATAGAGCCAAAAGGGTATTTTTTTTTAAATCTCTATTGATTTCTGGGGGGAATGGGGATACTTTTGCAATTCTATTTTAATCATCTGTGAAATTGCCTTAAAGATGTAACAGTGATAATATTTTAATTATAGGAAACATTTGATGGAAACATAACAATCAAAGATGTGATATTTAACTACCCAAACCGACCACAGGTCAAAATCCTCCAAGGTTTGAATCTAAAAGTAGAAAAGGGACAAACTCTGGCTCTTGTTGGCAGCAGTGGCTGTGGAAAGAGCACTGTTGTTCAGCTGCTGGAGAGATTTTATGACCCACTTGAGGGAGAAATGGTAAGTATTTTTGCAAGAACATGTCAACAGGTTAAGTGAAGTTGTTCTTAATTATTTTTTTGTGATGTGATAAGTACAGTAGATATTTCTAGTTTCATTTTTAAAGTATTTTTAATATAAAGATCAGTAAGATGTATGTAAGTCTCAGTTTCCCACAGTACAATGAAAATGAAGAACTGTGTCGTAAAAATATGCCTGATCCACAGTCTCATGGTGGCTTTAAATTCAGGGAAAATTTCCTAAGGTTTTTAGAATGAGAACAGTTTACACACTAATAAATATATGTATCTACTTCTATACGAGCTAGTAAGAGAATTTGCCATCTATGTTCTTTCCAAAAAAAAAAAGTCAATATTGACAAAAGTAATTTTTTTCATAATTTTTACTTGTCAGAAACATCTTTATGAGTATGCCTGCTTATCAAGTGATAGATTGTAAATACTTTCAGTAATTTTGGTTTAAAGTATATGTAGGGTTTTCAATACTACTCATTCAGCGACTTCACAATTTTTTTTCACATAGTGGTACTGTTAATTGCTGTTGTTCTTTGATTTAAATGTGCTCAGAGGTTTTGTCTGAAACAGATCACACATTTTGGCTTTTATGAGGTGAGAATAAGAAGGATTTTAGAACTCATCTCTGCAGAGATACTCACAAAACATAAAACAATACAGAAATAAAGCCTAGATGCAATGGAAAATATTTTTTGAAGTCAAAAGTGCCCAAAAAAGGTTCAGTGTAGCAAAATGCTGTGTAGAAAGAAGCAGCATGGGTGCCCCAAAAGTGTGTTTAACAAAGTGCAACTTCCTTACCAGTGTTTCTGACCTTGTGCCCATAAATAAGCAACAACAGTTTACTGAAGGGTAAAGCACAGACCTGTGCCGTAGAAACCACAAAAGCATTGGACTAATTTTCAAGCTGAGTTACACTGCAAACTGAGTGAAAGGGGTTTAGCTTAAAGCAGAAACTGTCAGAACAGCTGTTCGCAGAAGTTCCCTCATTTCACTGGATTTTGAATCAGGTTCATTATGACACCTTTTCCTTTGAAGAAAAAGTTATATAGGCTGAAAATTGACTCTTCTAGCACCAGCTGTGGAGTTAGTAGAATAATCTCCTCCAATAGCCATGCTACAAAGGGGCAATTCTTCAACTACCCAGCTGCTCATGTCACCCAACACAGAGCCTGAGTGCTATACTGGGTCACTCTAGTGGAGATTTAACAACCCTTTCAATGTCCTGGTATATTTGTGTCCAGGTTAAGGTGACTTGTGTAATTATGAAGCTAATACATTAAAAAAAAATTAAATTCTGTTTCCATTTATCTAATAGAAAATCACAGCAATTCAGCAGGCAAATTTAGCAGAAGTATGAGAGAGTTGCCAATAGAAAACTGTCTGCAAATGACATCTTAACGAATGCAAAAGTAAATTTCTTCTTTATAATTTAAAATACAGGAAAATTTTCCTGCTGAAGAAACAATTGAAAGAATTTTACCCAAGGTTCTTTGAAGTTGCCTCAGCATATCCTACCTTCCAATGTCTTCAAAATCCTAATTAAATATTGAAGTAAAGAAAAGGACTGAGGCAGCATTCACTTCTATCAATTAGACAATTTTGGAACATAAATGAGAAGGAGGGGAAGGAATTACGTGGGCTTTCAATTGGCAAGAAAGAGCTAAGCAAAGAACTGCAATTGCACAACGTCTGTGTATGAATTTACAGTAAGTCTCAAATTCATATATAGGCATGGACTAAAATCTAAAATGTTCACTTTCTCAGCTTTTTGATGGCAAAAATGCAAAGACACTGAATATCCAGTGGTTAAGATCTCAGATTGGTATTGTCTCACAAGAACCAATCCTGTTTGATTTCACTATTGCTGAAAACATTGCCTATGGAGATAACAGCCGGGAGGTGCCCTTTGAGGAAATTGTTAATGCAGCAAAAGAAGCCAATATTCATTCCTTCATTGACTCGCTGCCAAATGTAAGTTATTCCCTTTCTTTTCTTCTCAGCACTTGATGTGAACTAGAGTGGCAAGGAAAAACTGTGTCTGCTTATAATTACCTGGGGTACGATAATTCTCTGAGTTGAAAATGAACCTGAAACAACTTTTAAAATATTTTCCTTACTTGATTGTGTTTGCCACACTTATTTTCACTCTGGGAGATTCCATTGTCAGGTGAAATGTGGAACTTTTAAAATCTTAGCGAAGAAAACACACACTTGTAACTAACTGAGAGCTGGTAGTAAGAAGTGAGGTTTTTCAAGCTGAACATTTCTTTTTAAGCTCCCATCTGTCTCAAGCACATGTAAAAGATTTTGTTAGACTGATGAATTTACACTTTCTTCCAGTTATACCCAGCCAGAATTTAAATTTCAAGTATTCCTATGGTCTGAAAATTACTAGGAATTTTTTCACCTATATATATGAGACAAACAATGATAATAATAATATACAACTGAGCATCTTGGGTCAGATGAAAAATCTGCCATGCACAAAATCTTGTCCTATGCAGTGACCAGGAAGACATAATTACAAGTATTCAGAAAGGCTAAAAATTGAATCACATTCCCCCTGAATACTCATCTCACTTTGTGTAATTTTTCAGAGTTTGAACCCTAGTATTGTCACAGGCTTTCACTGACCTTTGGTGTCATGTCTTCTGATTGAGAATAGCATTGCCATTTTAACCTTAGAGTGGCTTGTTGCTTTGAATTTATCAAACACTTGATGTTAAAAAGAAGTCTACTGGTGAAAGATCCATAGATACGTGGTAAATAGAAATTCTGATCAGTTGCTTTCAGAAAGCTACAGGTGTGAAATATGCAGATTATGGGAGGCTGGTGTCACAGCTGATATGCTTCAATAGACATCCAAACTGATTTTCATTCATTCATTAATTTAATATATTTTTTCCAGAAATACAATACCCGTGTAGGAGACAAGGGAACCCAGCTTTCTGGAGGCCAGAAACAGCGCATCGCTATCGCCCGAGCTCTTGTACGCAAGCCCCAGATCCTGCTTCTGGACGAAGCTACTTCTGCCTTAGACACAGAAAGTGAAAAGGTAACTTAAGTCTGAGCCAGGAATCTGGAATCAAATTTTTTTTTTTTTTTTTTTTTTTTTTTTTTTTTTTTTGGTACTGTAATTGCTGTTTTTACTCCCACAGTTTAAAGCCAAAAGCTGGAAATATGGTGTCTTACGTAAATTATGTATTTTGGCAAATAATAGTCAGATATAAATATCCTCCTTGGGGGAAAAAAAGGGATTTTTTACATCTGTATGGTAGTAGGCAGATTGAAGTTGCTATGAAGAATGCATTCCTTAGCCTAGAAGTCTTCAGGCTTCAACTGAGAAAACACTGTCAAAAATCAGGACACAAAAACTGCAGAAGCCAAAAAGACTGAGGATGCTCCCAGAGAACGTTGGTTAGGGGTTTTTTTCTGTGAAACTGTGAAATGTGGCTTTCTTAAGTCTTTTTCCTTCTCCCATTCTCTGGTCCTTGCTACATGTTCATGGCTAAAACAAAAATTTCAGGTGAAAATTGCTAAAACATTTGCTTCTTTTTTGAGCCCAAAGCTGTAATCTTGATACTACAGAAGCACAATACAATCCAGCTGTAGAAAATTAGCAGAGAGTCTACAAAAATACTTAGTATTAATGAGGCAAATATTATATCATATATTATAATCTGAAAAGTTAAAAATTTCTACTAAGTTTTGATCAATTGTGAGCATGAAAAAATGAGGTTTAAGGGGAAAAATTCATTAGGTTATTCCACGATTTATTGTTTTCTTGATTACATACCAGTTAGGTATTAGAATTTCACTTCTCACTTTATTCTACATTAATAAACATAAGGAATAAATACAGAAAGCAGAGATTGTTTTTACTGTCTTTCTGCCAGTGATAGCTCTAAGAAAATGTGATTCATGAGATACCCTATGAAATCATGAGAACTGGTATGATAGCAGTTGGCCAAGAGTATTGACTTGACTTCCATATATAATGAATCAGTCATGAAAGAAAACTGTGGAGGTCCCCAGTTAAACCTCCTCTTCCCAAAAAGGCCAATACTGAACTCAAATTTAGCTTACTTTATGCTATGTCTGGTAGGGTACGTGAAAATCTCAAGGAGATTCAGTAGAGATGTTTTTGTCCCTGTTTCAACGCTAAATTATCCTTGCAGTGAATCCTTTTTTTTATATCCAGTCAGAACATCTCCTACCAATTAAGACTACCAATTAGAACATCTCCTACCAATTTTTTCCTGCCATGCAGCTCAGTAATGAACCTGTTTCCTTCTAATTCTCTTAACTATCACAGCATTATCCACTCTAACAGTCTGGACTCTACCAACACAGGCTAATTCTAAATCAAGAAGCTTGAGTAACAGATATTCCCTTTCCTTCACTGTCATGTTAGAGATTACAGATGGCAGTTGAGGTGTATCTCACAAGAGCTGCCAGAATAGTTCACTGTGGGTGACTGTGTATTTGTTCATTGTGCAGATTGTTCAGGAAGCGCTGGATAAAGCTCGGGAAGGTCGCACGTGCATCGTGATAGCTCACCGCCTCTCCACCATCCAAAATGCCGACAAGATCGCTGTGGTCCAAAATGGCAGGATTGTAGAGCAGGGCACCCACCAGCAGCTTCTGGCTGAAAAAGGCATCTACTATTCTCTGGTCAATGTTCAAAGTGGGTGATGCAACATCTCAGTTAAAGGGAGTACTTATCTCTGAATTGTCACTGTGGCTACTTTTGTCATTGTAATTATTTCAATATCAACAGTCAGTCATGATACTTTTGGTCTTCTTCATTCCTCTCATAAACCAAAGAAATACTAAGTAAATATGTACCAGTTTCTCACTACTAGTTTTCATTATTCTTTACTATGTGGCCAAAGCAGATGCCCATTGCACTCATGAAAGTAGAAGCATGCTAAGCCAAATGTAATTAATATTAGCTTGCTTTGAACTCTTTCAAAAATCACACTAATTAGGTGTAAGCAACTTGGAAATATTTTCATGCTCACTAAAAACAGTTTTGCTCTTGTCAGGAAAAAAACCTCAAGCCTTATCCTCACTGTGCCTGGATAAGACAGTCCATTCTGGCCTGTTTTGACTTGTTACCAATTGTTATGAGAACTTGCAGGTCAGCTGAATCTTGAAGCCAGATGTTTCTTATTATGATGTGGAGTTTTAGCCTGGGATGTCAGCAAAGGCCTTGTAAATATGGCACAAGCTGAAAAAAGAGTCCCACAACTGTAAGTACCTACTGATGGTTAGTTACTGATCATTGAAGAATTGCAGCCTTAAGACATGGAAAATGACTGCTTGAAATGAAACAGAAATGAAACAGTAGAGAAGGAAAAAACCCAAGACCACAACTGATGGGCAAGACAAGGCATCTGCTGCAGCCTGGGAAAGTACTCTCTGCAAGATTCTCAAAGTCCTAGGAGTCGTAGGTCAAGGCCTAAGAGCTCTCTAAAGACTGCAATATTTTATACAAGGTGAAAAACCTGGATTTGGACTTGGAGGAGCTTCCTTTTCAGTGTTGACATCCTTAGTTGAAGAGCTCTTGAACCTGAGCACTGCCATGACTGAGACTCTCAAGGACTGAAACCATCGGTGCTGAATTCTTGGCATTGGCTCTGGGATATTGTATATTATTTGCTAATATAGAATGGCTGTTAAGGACTAACTGCTTTGAATATGGAGTAATACTGATTAATAACTATTAATAACTAAACAGTACAAATGTATTTTGTTGATGAGTATTTATGCAGTAAAGTTTTGTTTTTAAGTTTAAAACTGTCTTGATTAATCAATTGTCCACACTCCCATCGTAGCAATTTCTCATTCCCTGAGATTTATGCATATCTTCTGTTACCTACACCTAGATATTTATTCATGCAAAACCAGTAGGCAGATAGGCTCATCAATTAGGGCTCATCCATGTGCTAATTACACTTGACAGAATGTTGATTGATGCAGTCTCATTGTATTCCTCTTGAATCACACATCTATTTTCTTTTGTTTCTGTCTTAGATGGAAAACCAGTTTCTGTCATAGAAGGAAAACCAGTTTGACTGGAAAATTTGTTTGTTTCCTATTTATTGCTTGATACAATAAGGTTCTTGTCTGTCAATAAGGATATTACTCCTAATAATAATATGAATAAGTTATACTTGCAACTGTAAGAATGAAATAGGTTCAACATTATAGTCTGAAGATTCAAGTAAGAACATACTTAACTGATATTTTTTACCAAATTCTGGATGTTAGTATTTTGTTTTTAAACTAGAATTTTAAATTATCAATGATACATTTTGTAATTATTTGATTAGTAATGATTGGATTGTTTCCCCAACTCATTTCAATGATGCTTGATTTACCAGACCAATTTAGTTCTTCATGAAAATCAAGATAGCACTGTAAATATTTTACCAGAAACATCTGGAAACCAATTTTTACAATTTTGGCCATGTAGTTTAAAATATATTTCAGAAATTCATGTCAAATGCAGAGACATTCTGAACCAATCTATTTTCCCTCATTCTTTTCATCTACATTTTTAAATAATATTTGTTGAAACTTACGCAAAAGTTTATATAATTATTCCAGATCCGCTATAAATGCTTGAAGGGTTATGCTGCTGTTCACAATTACATCCTTTTTAGATTTTTTTGTCAGAAGACCATGAGAGACATATTACTACAATTGAGCTGCCATTCCATACCTCATCATGTTTATAGGCACAAAGCCAGAAGGACAAAGACATCTCCAAAAATATGTTCTTCAGCATATTCTATTCATAGACCTTTAAATTGCAATGCTTTACCCAAAGAAAGGGTTGATTGAACTAGGACAATTCTGCTTTAAGGACCATTGTTCTACTATATCTTTCCAAGAGGCTTGAGAGGTCTTGCTTCTTAGCTCTGCCTTTTCAGTTAGGCTCTCATCATTCTGGTCCTCCTCGATGTCACAAGACACTTGTCTGAGCTCTAAGTCTTCCTTGTTGGAGTGATCAGCTCTTGTGTTTGCCCATAAGCACCCTGAACGCAGGATGATATGTATATGTTGTTATTCTGAAATAATAGGCCTTTTTTCCTCTCTCTTTGAGAGCCTGCAGCAGTTTCAACCAGTACCCACTGTTTTAAGGGGAGGCAATTTAATGTTTTCCCACACATTTCTTCTGCCTCTAGACTCATTATCTTTGGAACAAGTATGTAGAGAGATGTCAGCATTGATACCACCTTGGCAATCCTAACCACTTTGCAAGCAAATGCCACTGACTGTGGGGAAACAGAAATCAAGGACTTAAGTTCAACAGTCTGATAGCACTCCTGCTGAAACAACTAGTCAAAATAGAGTTCTCAGAGGAAAAAGAGGATTTAGGTCTAGAAAGTCTTTCTTACTGCCGATTCTTATTTGGCTAAATACCAGCGTCCTATTGCCCAGCTTTCTCCAGCATATTGACTCCTGCAAGGATAATTGGCTGTTCCTTATGCAAAAAGTATCTAATTTCTAAAGCCTTCTATGATTTCTGACATAGAGTGAGAGCATCATTCTCCCTTGCCTCAAGAGTTTCTGCAGGAGTATTTCTCAACCATACTGTAAACCATGTACCATGTTCAAAAGACAACTGCACATCTGCTCTGGATATCCACTAGTCTCTTCTTCAGGCATTCCTTCAAAGTTCTTCCTGAACTATCCCACATGCTGGGAGAAGTTCAATGGTCCTCCTCCCTAAAACTGACTCCCCATCAACTGAGATCTAGTGGAACCAGTTCTCCTTTCTTGCAAGAAAATCCTTTGAATCTGATGTCTCTTTCCTGTTGCTATTCTGATGTCTCTTTCCTGTTGCTATACTTGTCCAGAAAAGCAACCTACCTGGTAGTTTAACTCTTTAAGACACTAAATATCCCCTTTAAACATTTGTTAATGAGTAATCCCTGTAATCATACATAGCACAAATAGACAAACTTAATCTCTGCCTTAAGAGATTCCTTTATAATTCTTTGTCCTACTCCTCTCCCTCAAAATCCAGTCTTACTTGTCATTTGATCATTGAAAGGAAACAAGACAACTTGGAGGAAAGAAGAAACTTGATACACTGCTTATGAATTCAGGGCAAAAATGTTCAATTCCTGTGCAGAAAAAGCTACATTGTAAATGTACCTATGGACAGCACAAATAGCTATTATTGTCAAGTACTCAGTCTTCTAGACAAATTGTCTAGAATAATGTAGTTTAATCAGAAATTCATTTTGTATTTTCGAGAGAACATGTTATCATTGTTCTGGTTACCTTAAGGCAGTAAATTGAAAGCTGAAAGTAAGAAGCAGGACTAACAGGAACTTCAAATCCTTTGCTGTGGATTTCATGGACTGTAGAGCTATCAAAAGTAGAGAACAGGAAGGAAAAGAGCAGAGCACACAAGGGCAACTATCTTTAGTAATCCTTGTTATTGAAATGTGAGTACATTTCATTTTGTCTTTGTGTGCTTATGTCTGTATACATTTCATTCTGTATACATTTCATTCTGGGTGTGCTCCACGAAAGAGGGAGATCAGTATCCTAACGCTGCCGCTGTAGAGACCTAGCACAGGACTGCACATAACTCACAGTGAGCATTCAAACCTAGGTCACTTCTCTAAGCAAGTCTATCTTCTGCAGGGTTAACAAAGGTTTGGCCATTGAAGACTGGGGCACATTTATTTCATCCTGTTTTAGAGTTGCTGTCACTAGCAGGTCTGATTAGCAGCAACCTTCTATTGTATCTCCTCATGAGATGGTGTGAGCATGATTATCATAAATATCTACATTGTTAATGCCTTGGCATAGAGTGAATGAACCACACCTTGGATGAGTGCCCTATTAAAGTTAGCATCTGAGATCCTGCATTACGTAATGTTTATAAAAGTAGATCCATAAACACTGGCTGCAGCCTTACATTCACCAAGCCAGAGATCTTTTCAATGGAAATACTAGAAATAGTATGGGGCTGTTTTAAAATGTTCTGACATTTAAAGTCATCGATATTTCAGATAATTTAAATGTTAATATTGTGCTTACATATATATAATCTCCGAGTATAAATGGTATCATTCATTTACTTAGTAAAGGAGACAAATACGTTAAGAATCTTCTTTGAATACACATACACTTGTTCTAAGATAAAAAACAGGGTCCTTACACCATCTAACAAACAGAAATTACAGTAATTTGACAATTACAAGCTGCACTGAGTATAGCCGCACTTCCAGGTGCCAGCAACTTTTCATTCTTTGTCCATATATAAGCCGCACCTGATTATAAGCCGCACGTTACAATACAGAGTGTGATAAAAGGTGTCTATTCTATCACCATCTGTTGAGGGTGGGGGCAGTGATCCTTATCTCAACAGCAGATATTCTGCTAATGGGCCATCCATTGAAACCAGGCAGGGCATTGTTCTTTATCTTTTCACAGCTCATCCTTCCTCCAGGGAGTCATTTTCTGCTAATGGCCCATTGAGTCCCACTGTGGGACTGATAAAATTACTTCATCCCATTGGAAGTTGCTCCAACCAGGGGGAAGAGCCCAACATTTCTTACAAAATAAAAACAGAGGTTTTGGGACACTAAGGGAGCCCCTTTCTCCACTGGACTCCAGAGGAAAACCGGATTTCTCCACATCACCACTGGACCTCTGGAGGGAAACTGCACCTTCTACAGGAGCACTGCTCCAACTGGATCACATCTGTCACTGCAAGAGGACTGCAACCACCATTTAATGGGACTGCTACCAACACCCTGCCTGACGGGGTGTCAGGTTGTACTGTGACTTTGTCAGGGTTTGGAGTTTGTTTCTTTGTAGTACTGTATTTCTATTTTAATTTCCCTAGCAAAGAACTGTTATTCCTAATTCCCATATTTTTGCCTGAAAACCCCTTGATTTCAAAATTATAATAATTTGGAGGGAGGGAGTTTACATTCTCCATTTCAAAGAGAAGCTCCTGCCTTTCTCAGCAGACACCTGTCCTCCAAACTAAAACAGCAATGTTTTTATCTTTGTCCATATATAAGCCGTACCTGATTATAAGCTGCACTTTGGGTTCGGACCAAAATTTTAGTCAAAATGCTGCGGCTTATAATCGTGAAATTACTGTAGTTTTATTTCTGTGATAATTCGGATTTGGTTCTCAAATCGCAGATGAAAAATGAATAAGTGAATAACTTCATTAATCCAAGAAAAAAATTGAGTTCATTATATATAAGATGCTAAAATGAAACAATGTTGAGGGAGAAGGAACGCATACCTATATGACACAGAAACTGTGGGTTTCCACTTATGTTTCAAATGTCCATAATTAGGACAACTTTCATCACAGCAACATAAAACTTCCAGGGCAGAACTTAGAAATAATGAAGCTACTATAGAAACACAGCATGACTTGGGTTGGAGGGGGCCTTAAACACCATCCAGTTCCAACCCCTCTGTTGCAGGCAGGGCCACCTTCCACTAGACCAGGTTGTTCAGAGTCTCATCCCACCTGTCCTTGATCGCTTCCAGGGATGGGGAATCTGCAGCTCTTTTGGGCAACCTGCTCCAGTGCCTCACCACACTCAGAGTAAGGGTTTTTTTTCCTAGAACCCAATCTAAGCCTACTCTCTTTCAGTTTGAAGCCATTACCTCTCGTCCTGTCCCCACATGCCCTTGTAAGCAGTGTAGATGCCCAGTGACCAGCATTATCCACTCTCTTTACTGCTGGGCTATGACAATTTGTTTGGTTAACAGTGGCACCACACTTTTTTCTATGTAGGCGCTCTTGTCGTTCCCCAGCATTAACTTCTTACCTTCCCTTTTACATATATGACATTTTGTATAGTTTTCATTTTGGATTCAACAACATGCTTGCTTGTTGTAGAAACTTTTCAGTCAGTCTTTGGTATGCACATATTTAATAGTGTTGTAAAGCAATACATCGTTTCCATGGTGTTCAACAAACAAACAAAAAAAACCAAATAAAATTCTTACGCACGTTCCAAGGGATGAGTAAGAAAAGGCACTATGGAATAATATGTATTTCTCCATCCTTCAGATGAATTCCTAATCTAAATTAAGTTTTCTCAGGATTTTCTTTTGGTAGCTGTACAGAAGATTTATCTACACGTATCTTTCTATTTTTCACTGTAGAAGATGAGTTATTAAATATCAGAGTTATTTACATATCTGCTGAATCAAAAACACCTTAGACACTATTCCTCATTCATATTAGAACTGTGAATTACAGTTCAGGATTGTTAATGGTACATTCAATGAGGCATGCAGCAATCTAGTTTTGCAGATGTTTATAGTTTCTTTTCCTGCAATTTCCTGAGGAGTTTGTTAAATAATCAGAAGCTTGGTTGCTCGCTTGGCACTTGTATGTAGACATTTGAAATCTCTCCTCTGAAGATATGATTATTCCTTCTAGCTCTCATTTCCACACTATTACCATGAGACTTTTGCTGTTGGAAAAAATATATGTGATTTCCATCTAAGAATATTTCACTTCAAAATGAAAATAAATTTCAAAATATCTTTCAAAATTTCTCTGTAAGTACTTGTGAAAAATTGAAATGCTAGAAGTAATTTCTGTGTTTGGATTTTAACACCAGTTTCCTTTGAGTTCATGATGAAAGGTGCGTATTTTCTTCTTTATTACTCTATTCTGTAAATGAACAATTTTTCTTCCTATGGCCATGTCTTTAATTTGCCACATGATGGCCTCATTTGTTCAGAAAATGGCTGCACTGCTCTGCATAGTCTTTTTTTTCTTTTCACTTCATGTATGTCTTGCTCGACTCAATATATTCAGTGCTCTTCTAACCTAAACAGTAATATTCTCTTTCCTGCCTAAGACATCAGTACATCAAATTTACGGTCCTGACAGCATTGCTGCCGTGTCTTTTAAAGTCAGAATTCCTAGGACCTAGACTAAGACGCTAACTGCCCTTTCCAGTTTCTACTATGTCAAGCAGACCTACTGGAGGCACTCCATGATGGTAGATATTGTTTATCTCCACATTCAAATCAAAGGCCTTTCATTTACTTCTTTCTAATTTAATCTAATTTGTCACAAAACCTATTAAGATAAAGGAGAAGGATAAAGGAGAATTTTCCCATGTAAAAAGTATTGCAGAGTATTACAAGAGCAAAGAGGTTTTCATTTAGTATGGGTAATTTGATTCCAGATATGGAGTTTGAGTTCCATTTTTTTCAGTGACTTGTTTCTTTAAGAGAAATTGTATTCAACACCACTATCATTCCACCTTGAATTTCATGTGACCTCTAAATTTTACAGAACAGATGTAGGAATTAATAAAATAGGGTATTAAAATGCCACATTTATATTAAAGTGAAACTGTTCATCTGTGAGACAATAGGCATTTTACCACCAACATCAGTATTTTATACTGGTGAATTTAGTATTGCCTGTTAATAAAAGATAAAATCATTTAATAGTTGCTTTATTTTGCTGCTATAGACAAGAAATTCAATGTCTGGTTCAATTTAATATACCACGGACTTTAAAACAGATGTTCAATGCACTTTCATATGACCTAAATGAAAATAATTTTTAAATAATTTAACTGTCTAATTGGGTAAACTGGCTGCAGTGAGGACACAGAGATGGTTTATTGCTTTACACTGAGAAAATTCTGTTTCTGGGATGAGATTGCTTCACAAGATGAAAATAATTCTCAATAACACACCAATGAACTTCTCACTGTGTGGTGAATATGTATGTGCACAAACACTACTCTTTTTTGTGTCCAGCAGCAGAAGCAGCAGTGATGAGTCCAATTTCACCCAGACATGAGAAAACAATTCATTGTTGTGAGGGTGGATGAACACTGAATAATGTTGCTTAGAGAGGTTGTGGAGTTTACATTCAGATATCCAAAACTAACCTAGTTATAGCCCCAAACTGCTTGTTGTACTTGGCCCTGCTGTAGCTAGGCTTTGGACTAGACAATCTCCAGAGGTGCATTTCAACTCCAGCCATTCTGGTTTTCTGTGCAGGAAAAATTGTGGTCAACCATGTGGATCCAACCAATTAAATATATCCACTCCATATGGTGGCCTTCACTATGTCAAAACCATTCAGTGCATCACAAGCTGTATTAAGAGGTAAATATTTAACAAAAAATGCTTGAACACAGCTTCACAGACTTTTGTGCAAAGAGTAGGTAGAAGTCTCCCATGCCTCAAAGATGACAATAACATGACAAAAGGAATGTTACAGAGATATCTTATGACCTCTGCTGCAGCCTAAGGCAAGTAATCAGATTTGGGTTATGTCTGCCAAAGGAGAAAGAGGTAGTTTTTTCACTCTTACCAACAAGCCATTGTGGCTAACAGAACATGACTTTACTCAGTGAAAGACAGGGACTTGCAAACCTTTGTTGTTAGGAATTGCAGAAAAATTAATCACAGGACAGTCACAGGCAGCTGGAGAGTGGATGCTCTGGTACTGCCATGATTGCTTCTGTCTTCTCTTCTAAGACCAGCTTTCCCCTTCCCCTCTGCCACCTCCTCATGCTACTGTATTGCTGTAAGACCCTCAGAGGCCACCCTGAGAACTCATAATGAAAGGAAAACACTGAGCTCTTCCAAGTTTCTAACAGTTCTCATGTTAACAAACCGCAATTTGATCAAACTTTTTTCAATTTAATTTTTTTGTGCTTTTCATCCCTTCTCAACCAACACAATCAAACTCTGAAAAGACACTACTGATTTTCTAGATATAAATATAGCTATCCATTAAACTAATTCTAGAGAGAAAATATAGCATAATTTAAAGCTTGTTGTACAACTCTCTGGCAAATTTTTCTTTGTTGGTACATCAGTAAATAATTTTTCTGAGAGATTTTCCTTATACTCTGATGGAGAAGCTGGAGGAAGAGATGACCAGGTGATAGGAAAGTTTTCAGTCGAGTCATGGTTGTTCTTTTCTTGTAATAGAGATCTCAAGTGGATGTTCTTTAAAGATTATTCTAGTATTTGGTTAATGTTATTATAAATATTTCACAGAACTGTAGGAATTCAACTTTGTTATGTCTTTGAGTTAATATCATTTTATGACTGAGGGAGCACCTTGCATTTTCCCACCCATCTGTGCCAGATCACTTGTAGTTTTCCTCCACGCCCACATCTTTCACTCCTCATTGTCTCCTTGCACTCCCCAGTTCCCATTTTGCCACCCTGCCTGATTTGCAGCCTGATTTCTCCCTGCCGCACTTTCCTGCTCATCCTTTTTGCTCTTCTCTGCTGTTTTCCCTCCTCTATCAGTGGGCAGTGACCCCAGGAGGGTCAGGCATGGTTCAGTGCACAAATCACTGCCACGTGTCTCATGCTGAGGTGGGCCTTGGGGTTTGTTTAATGATATCTCCAAGATTAAAGAAGGAATAGGGGGAAAAAAAAGTGCAACATTCATTCAGGTGGTGGCTATCTTTTTCATTCCATTTAAAATTTGTTTTATGAAAGGTTGGAAATTGACACTTGTGAGTCTGGCCTTTAGTCCTGGTACGGAATTCTCATCAGCTCTCTGTGCAAAGATATGAAAACACATCAGTTTTCAATAAACTGGTGAGCTGTATCTTCTATAATCCCATTGTGGTGTCTGTAAGAATTAAAAATACAATCTGTCTCTTAGTGAATTTAGATCTTGTCCACAGAGAGAAAGGTGTGAATAGTTGCATGATGGCACTGGTGCAACTGAAGAAGAGCAGTGCCTCCAGCATGGACTCAGACATAATGCTGCAAAGTTTCCATATGATGGCTGTTTTTATAACAGTGGTTAAAGAGATTTTTCATTTTCTAGCATATTTTTGATGTTGATTTTTTTTTCCATTTCTTTTTAGTAGTTTATAAACGCATCACAAAGCATGTAGAGATGGAGTGCCTTTCTTAAAGAGAATATGGTCTCACAGACCTCATAAACCCAGTGAGAGTTACAAACTAAAAAGACAAGCACATGGCAGAAAAATCCCTGAGTATAACTCTAAAACACTCTAAAACACTCTAAATGCACATGCATGTATTTGTATTACATTGCAAAATACCAGTCTTGCCATCTTTTTGATCTTTTATCTGAATATAAACAGCATGACCACAAAACCCAGCAAGTTTTGAAACTCAGAATTTAATAACAACTGTCACCCACAGAAAACATGTTCCATCCCTTTATGCTCCAGCTGACGCTGTTTCCTAGTTTGGCTAAGGAACATCTTTGGGTACCTTCACCTTGGCTTCCCAGTTCAGTACAGCATCTCTCTGTGGTCACCTGGTGCAGTTCAGTACCCTCATGTCTCTGATTATCTCTTTTTCTTGCTCATCCTCAAGGCACTGTTCCTGCCATGAGGACACTAAACCTGATGTAAGTTTTTCCTCATGGCTCAGAAGGGGGAAGGACCT